>NW_022589724.1:29842948-30017767 GCF_004348235.1 Phoca vitulina | reverse complement strand
CCCGGAGGGGGGCGCGGGGGCTGCATCAGAATCCCCGGAGGGGGGAGTGGGGGCAGCATCCGAGTCCCCGGAGGGGGGGGCGGGGGTGGCCCCATTTCCGGTCACTGTGGGCAGTGCGTGGTAGGTCAAGGTCCAGTAGCGCATGTAATTAGTCCTCAGGTGCTGTTTCATGGAGTTGCGATCCATCTTCTTGGTGATCTCCAGGTAATTACCATTTTCCACAGTGTAGGGATCCCAGTGTGTGGGCACAGCTGAATGTCCCATGTTGGGGTCCCTGCAGGGAGAAAAAAAGCTGGGTGCAGGCTGGGAGCTCACAGGAGGCTGGAGACCTGTGTCCCTAGCCCATCTGGGCCCTGGCTTGCCTGGACAGTCCTCCACCCTCTGCACTGACCCTTACCATCAGGGTACCTCACTATATGGTGCCTGGGCCCTGGCTGGGCACATGGAACCCCAAGAGGTGCTGATCTCAGGGCCTGGGCAGTAGCCCCATCCTCCCAGACAGAGGTACCGCGGCTCTGGGAGGCCAATTGTAAGTGAGGGAGCAGGGACTAGAACCCAGGCCTGCAGGGCCAGGTGGCAGGGGGCTCTGGGCTCAGCCTCACTGCTGTCTTACCCAGTTCTGGCAAAGTTGGTCCAGTAGGCGATCATGGCCTTAGAGACCGTCCTGTCTTGGGTCCGGTAGCCCAGGGGGCTGGCGAAGGGCTTCCCAAAGACGTACTGGAGGTCATCCGCGTGGTCAGCCCCCACCCATTTGGGGTAGATGGGCATCCGAGAGGGGTGGGAGAACACATAGTTGTAGGTTTTGGCACTCCTGAGGAAGGGAGGGGAGACCACCCAAGTTGGCAAGGTGCTCACCTGGGGCCACCCAGCTCAGGGATGGGCTCCAGAGGGAGCCGTGGAGGGGGCAGGGAAGGGTCTGGGGAATTCCCACAAGACTCATGAAGAAGCTGGGATCCTGACACCTGGGAAAGGGAAAGCCGTGGGCCAGAGCCACGGATTCGAAGCTTCTACAATTTCAGTTGTGTTTATAATTCACCACCCAAAACACACTGAGGCAGCTTCCTCCTGCAATTCAGTATCCAGAAAGATCTTTTTTGCTCTGCAAGTGAATTTGTATCTTAATTTAACTGGACAGGTATACGCCCTCGGGTGTTTCTCTTTTTGCCTTGACTGACAGGAAGCTAAGAGCCACATTTATTGCTTAGTTGCTGCAAAGCTTTCGTTCTAGATTTTAGGTATAATACTGTCCTCCTACTTTCCAAGCATTCCTCACTTTTTTTTTTATTTCATTGGCTATTATCATATAGTGATTTTTAATGTGGTCCCAGGCTTAAGTTATTTTGAAAGTTGGTCAAGTTGAAACCCACGACAGAGACCGTCATCATCCAGGGTTCTTTCTTCTACACAGCTTGAGGGGTGGAAGGTCAACTCAAGAACTTTTCAGTGGGAAGGACCGTGGGGTGAGGGAGGGCACTCAGTGCCAGGCCGGGCAGAGGACCGCGGGAGGGTTTTGCAAAGCCCCCTGAGGCTGGGAGGTGAGGAGGGTTAGGTCTTGTCAGGCCTGGACAAAGCAGGTGGTGCAGGCCCAGGTGGGGACCCGAGCCACCCTCCCAAGAGGCCTCAGGGCGCAGGTGCACCATCCCAGGTGGGTGGGCCTCCCCAGGGAGCCTCCCTGCCCAGGTCCTCACTTGGCATTGGCTCTGTGCTGGGCCACGGCAAACTCGGTGGGCACCAGGAAGAGGATGTCGGTCTCAAAGTCCACCACGGTCTTCTTCTTGGTCTCTTGGGACGTGTCGTGGGCCCAGGGCTCAGTGTAGATGTCAAAGGTGGCGTTGGCACCCCTGAGCCCCTTGGTGATGGTGAGCCCGCTGACCAGCTTGTAGAAGTCCTCTCTGCAGGGACCACGCCAGCGCTGGACCCTCCACCCAGTGCCAGCGGGAGGGTATCTGCACCCCCACCCAGCAAAGGGCAAGGGACGGCCCCCCAACACGGTGCTGACCTCCCGCGGCTGCCCCTGGGCACTGCCCCCTGGGCCCCGCACCCACTGCTTACTCGGTGACCTTCTGCTTGTCCTTGTTGATGGCCGGCATGTCGATGCTGGCAAAGATGTGGCCATCCATATTGTTGACGCCCGCTATGTAGTCAACGTCGGCCGTGTTGGCGTACAGCTTGAGGGGGTCATCGGGGAGGAAGTCTCCGTCGACGACAGGGAGAAAGCCCAGATAGTGCAGGACGGGATCTGGGTGGGAGAGCAGCCGGCTCAGACGCTCCCGGGACCCACTGCTCCTCCCCTCAGCCTCTGGGGCGGGACCCAACTCCAGCGTCACCTCCAGCCTCCTCTGATCTAGACCCGGCTTCCCGGGCCTCGGCACCGCCCACGTCGAGGGCGGGACACCCTGTGGGGTGTCCATCCGCATCCCTCTGCCCTGAGGACACCTGCGGCACCCCTCTGCAGTTATGACAGTCAAAACATGTGCCCTGGAGCCAAACTTCCCAGGCCGAGGAGCACTGGTCCGGAGCCCAGGGCTGTCCTCCCTCCAGCCTCTGGGAGGAAGACAAGGACCGACGGAGAAGGAGGCACCCCCTCTCGGGGCTCGGCTCCAGCATGTTCGCCAGAAACTGTGAGGTCCACATTGCCCTGCAGACCCCTGAACTGGCCCCGAAAGGACCGTAGGGCTGGCTCCGGGCAGGTGGAGGCAGTGGCCTTCGAGAGGCCCAGCCCGGTGGGTCTTCCTTCCCGTGCACGCCGGAGGAAACGACTGGTTTGCATTTGGGGCCACGTGTTCGCTTGGCTTCCGCTTTGCTTATGGTTTAATTCGCATCAGGTAAAGATGCAAATGATGGGGCCTCTTACTTAGCATCAAAAAGGTGAGCAAGAGCGGACCCCAGCCTACTGCGCTGATGAGGTCCCCGGCATTCCGGGGTACACAGGAGCAGAGCCGGGAGGGCCGCGTGCTGCATGGGTGCTCAGTGGGTGCGTGTTCACTGCGTGAGTGGCAAGAAGAACAATGACCTTCTAGGACAAAGGCTCTCGGTCTTGGGTCCATGGACCTCCCTAAAATTGTGCACAAATGACCACGGATGCGTGTCTTGTCGGGGGCTGGAGCCCACATGTTCATCAGCTTCTCAAAGGGGTCGTGACCCATGGGGGCTAAGAAGAGAGAACGGCCCTCCTCCTCACCAGACTACAAGGGTGCTGGTGGCAGCGAGCTGCCTAGGGACACCAGCAATCTGGGGACAGGGCCAGCCTCAGACCCGGCAATTCCTCTCTTCTCCAGGAGCATGGCCGGCCCTCTCCCGACCGGGAGCCCCCCCAGGCTCCCCCAGCAGCCTCCACTCACACTCCCTGCCTGCCAGGGGCAGCTTATAGGCCAGCGTCAGGGCACGGGGGTCGGTAATCTTCAGACACTTGGCCATCCTGGAGGTATCGTCCAAGGGGCAGCCCACCTTCTCAGCGATCTGGAGTGGGGGTGGGTAGGCAGGTGGGTGAGGCCAGTGCTCTGGGCAGAGGGTGATGGAGTTCAGGACAGAGTGGAAAAGAGGGAGGCCCCTCCCCTGCCCACCACAGCTCCTCCTTACCCTTTTGGCCCAGAAGAGGGGGTTCTTCTGGATGGCCCAGGGGCACACTGCCACGCCACTCTGGCTAATGGCTCGCCGGATGAGGCCCTTGTTGTAGGGAGAGAGGGTCTGCAACACACAGAGGTCCTGTCACCAAGGCCTCGCCGCACCTGCCCACCCTGGGCTCGGCCAAGGACACCCCACACATCAGTTCCAGCCCCTCTCCTCCCTGCTCCCATTGGCTAGCTCCCACACACTTCGGGGCAGGTCCACCCTCCGGGGCCGCCAGACCTGCAGAGAAACGCTGGCACCTCCAGCTGACTCCCCAAAGATAGTGATGTTGTCGGGGTCCCCTCCAAAGGCTGCAATGTTCCTCTTCACCCAAGTGATGGCCATGTGCTGATCCCGAAGGCCATAGTTACCTGGGGGCAGGGTGGGGGATGGGCCTTCATCAGGGCCAGGGCCTGGGCCACACGGGGTGAACAATGCACATGGGTGGGATGAGAATGCCCTCGACTGCACGGAGACCCTGGCTGAGCACCAGGATGTTGAATGGTGGGTCCCCTGGAGGCTGGCCGGGTGGGGTGCTGGGGCAGATGTAGGGCTCAGGCTCGGGGCGGGGGCGGGGAGCAGGAGGACCAGTCTGCTCTTTTCTCTCCCTCCCTGCCACAGCCCCCCTTGTCTCTCTGTGGCTCCTTGCTACTGCCTCAATTTCTTATCTTCTCTCTCACTGGCTCCCTGCACCTGCTCCGCTGGGCCTCTGGGTCCCACTCTGTCTGTCAGTCTGTGGGCCTCTGTTCTTTCGCTACAGCTGCCAAGGGGCTCCTGCATCTCACAGCGCATCTCCAGCTCCCTGGCTCTGCAAATAGGATTCTGGGCCTTTCCAGGGGGACTGGCAGGAGCTGTTCAAGCACGATGGGAGCTAAGGCTCACCCCCGCCGAGCCCAGAGCTCACAGGGGTGGGCGCACTTGCTCCCCTCCCCAGTGCCCAGGACACCCGGCGGACCTGGCAGGTTGGCGTCCCCAGTGCTGAGGAAGCCCAGGGGGCCGACACGGTAGTTGAAGGTGACCACAATGACATTGCCCCGTGTGGCAATCTCCTCCCCGTCGTACAGGTAGTTGCTGAGAAAGTTGGCCCCGTGGCCCGCCCCCATGAGGAAGCCGCCTCCATAGATCCAGATCATGACGGGCAGGTTCCGGGAGACTAAGGCAGAGCAGAGCAGACCCAGTGACCCCAGATGCACCACCCCCCCCGACCCGGCTTCCCTCCGCACCCTGTGCTGATTTCAGGGAAGTTTGGCTCTGGAGCCCCCCAGACACAAGGGCAGGGCCTGAGTCTCTAGCTGCTTGGGGGCATGCTGCGGGGCGTGGGGAGGGTGAACCCACCTTCCTTCTTGCCCTGGGGGACCCAGATATTGAGGTAGAGGCAGTCCTCCTCCCCGTAGGTGTTGTCCTGGGTGATGGTGGCCTGCAGACACCGCTTCTTGAAGTCCTTGGCCTTCAGGGTTCCTGCGGGTGGCCAGCGGGATCGGTAAGGATGGCAGCCGCCCCACGGCACCCCCAGGCGCGGGGCCTCACCAGCCCCTGCCCGCTCCCACCTTGCCAGCCAGGGTGCCGCTGAGGGTTCTCCAGGGCCTTCGGGGGGGCGGCGAAGGGGATGCCCTTGAAGATGTCGACATAGTCACCAAAGAGGCTGAGCTTCTTGTTGACGCCCTCCACGAAGCCTCCTTCCGTGTACACCGCGCCCAGCTGGGGGTGGAAGCCGAGGCTCAGGAAGGCCCAGGCGGGTCTCCCGAACAGGGCTGGGGGGCAACCTGAGCAGGCCCCAGGGTGCCCCGAGGTTCCCCAGAGACAGCTTCAAGGAGGGGCCAATGTGCACCTGAGCCCTGCCACCTGCCACGTTGCTAGAAGAGCAGCTTACCGCCTTGGTCCCGGACCCCGAGGGTGTCCTGCTCCCTGAATCTTGGAGGAAGCTGGGTCAACCAGTGTGTTCCCACTCCAGGGAGCCTTCCAAGTAGGCCAGGAGAGGTGGGGTAGAGGTTTGGATCTCGGCTATGGCCACCTAGCTGTGACCATGAGGCTGTTTCCCCGTCTCTAAGATGGCCCGTTTGCTCCCCTTGTGTCCCCCTTCCCCCAGGGTCCAGCTGGCCTGGAGTCGGTGGCCTGGTGACTCACAGCCCTTGTGCTCAGTGCTGAGAAAGACCCCCGCCCCTCAGGCCGTCAGAACCACTGCTGTGTAGCCAGCCCTCGCCCTGAGCTGGGCCCACACAGCCAATGCATCCAGTCTGCACGAGGGTCCTGGGGGCTGGTGCTCATCTTCCCATTGTCCCAGAAGGGAACTGAGGCTCTCCTGCTTGAAGTCACCCTGTGGGAAACAGCTATCTAACCTCAGAGCCAGGCTCCCATCCCCTCCCAGGGCTGCCCCCCCATCCGTCGGGTCCCATGGCAGGTGTCTGCTTCCTGGATCTCACCTGTGCTCCGTCCCAGGGAGCCAAGGACAGGGCAGCTCCGCACCCCCAGGCCCAGCTGGGGTCCCAGTGCCCTGTAAGGTCTAGGCTAACAGGGAACCGGGGAGGAGGCCAGAACAACTCCTGCCAGGGGCCTCAGGGTTGGGGCCAGGGGCAGGTGCAGCTCTGCTCCCCCACCCCTACCCCCTCCCCATCTCTTGGCTCAGGAGGTGCAGCCTTGTTTCAGGCCTCCAGGCATCTTTTCTGACAGGCTTCCCAACTGCTGGGATGGGGCAGCAGGCCAGGTGAGTGCCTGGGGACTGGGAAGTCACCTCTCAGAACTGGGACTGGCCTGAGGGCCCTGGGTGAGGGGCAAGGTGGGGAGGGTGGCACTGGTTGCCGGAACAGCGGGGAGAAATCCTGGTCCCCTCTGCCCTCAGAGAAGCCCCCCTCCCCCGGAGAGTGACCTCCTCCTGGGGGCAGCAGGGGCCCAAGGCCAGCACCTGAACCTCTGGGGCCAAGTGGCAGGCCCCAGGGCAGCTGGGACGGAGGCGGCAGGAGGGTGGACACCACGGGGCCACGCATCTGTGGGGTTTCAATCCTGCAGCCCCTTCCCTGCCTTGTTCTTCACCCCGGGCAATGGCGTATCCACCCCGGGCGGCCTCCTGACTGGCCAGCAAGCAGGTGGGGACCTGCCGCTTGGGACATGGAGGTTACCCTGGGAGCCAGATTCCGGAGTTTTAGGTTTCTGTTCAGCCACTGGTGGCTGTGTGAGCTTGGGCAAATTGCTCGTCTGCTCTGGGCCTGTCTCCCCTTCTGTGAAAAGGGGACATCGACATCTCTAGAGAGGAAAGAGCCAGAGGGGTGTTGGGTTCCTAGACTCAGCAAATAAAGATTGAGGACTCCCAGTTACATTTGCATTTCACATAAATTGACCTTTTTTTTCAGTATATCCCAAATACTGCATAGAAGATACACACCGAAAACTTCTCGTGGTTTGTATGAAATTCCTGTATTTTATCTGGCAGGCTGTCATATGAATGAGAATATACACAAAACATGAAGTGCCCAGGAAATGCCATTTTGATTGTTGAGGTCGCTTTCTCAGACTGGCTCTTCTGGCCAGTGACCCTGTCTTCCCTCTGCTGTGCCCTGTCCCGTTTCCAGGTCTCGCTTAGGGAGAAGAGAGAGGGGCCCCTCTGCTGGGCCCTCGCTTACCTTTGCTGTGCTCACTACCGCCCAGCAGCAGGTGAGGCCCAAGACGACCAGCCCCAGGTGCCCCATGGCGTGCGCCTGCCTGTGTGCGACCCTCCCCTCCGGCCGCAGGGATTTATGCGGCTGGAGCTGGCCGGGAGTCCAAGGTAGCAGCTGTCCGCAGAGGCCCCTTTTCCCTCCTCCCACCTGTGCCCCTTCTTCCAGGCTGGCCACACTCCAGGCAGGGTACCTGGGGCCAGGAGACAGCTGCTGTTTCCAGCTAGCCTCGGGCTGGGCCAAGGTCACACAGTGGGGCACGCGCATGCGCACACACGGCGCGGTGCCAGGCTACCTTTCCCAGGGCTGGCTGCCCCCGATGCCGTGTGCCGCCGCGCACCTGTGCAGGTTACCGCCTACCTGGGAGCGGAGGCAGATGGCACAGGACCGAAGGTCGCCAGGCCGTCGGCTTGCCCGGGTGAACAGCGCCCTGCATTCTGGCTCACTGACTTACAAGGACTCGGCTCTGCCCTCAGAGCAGTGCGCACGCTCGGTCTCCACGGCCCGCCTGCCACCCAGCCCCAGCTCAACAGAGGAGCTTGTAGGGGACCGGGCATGTGACTTCTAGGCTGCGCGCTGCGCGCCACTGGTCAGCCGGCGGGTTGACCCTTGTTACCACGGGCCCGCTGGGTGTGCGGCCTGAGCCAGGTGTGGGGGCCCAGAGCAGCACAGACGACCCTGCCCTTGGGGGTGGGGGAGGCCTCACACGCAGTCCACGTCCTGGGATGGGAAGGCAGGAGGCTCGGGCAGACAAGGGGAAGGGGGAAGTGGGGCTCCAGCCCAGCCTCGAGGGCTTCCTTAAGGAAAAGGAAAAGCCGGGCTTTCTGGCCACAGAAATGGGCCCCGCAAAGACCCTGCGGCAAAGCCAAGCAGAGACGGAGACCGACCAACAGAGAGTGGAAGGGACAGAGACCAAGAGCGTCAGAGAGCGGGAGGGAGAAAACTGAGCACAGAAGTGGGGGTGGCACAAAAGCAGCCATTTCTGTCTCCTGTGGCTGTGCAGGACTCTGGTCACCGGGGTGACTTACTAGAAAAGGCAGGCCACCAAGGACAGGGCCTGACATGGTGCCTTTGAGTTCGGCTGCCGCTGGGGTCACGGCTCACGGCTCACAGAGGCTGCTCAGACCCCACCGCACAACCACCTCTAGTGAGGGGGACGCACTCAGGAGCCAGGGGACAGCGGAGCCCCGTGAGGCCAACAGCCCCGCAGCCTGGGCCCCGGCAGGCCCTCTGCTGCCCGGGAGCGGCGCCTCGGACACAGGCCACAGCCCCGCTACCATTGCGCCCGCTGCCGCCACCAAGCCTGCCTGCCTGCCTGCCAGATCCAAATCTTCTGGGACGCAGAGTGGAGAGAAGCTGGAGAGAAGGTGGGCAGAGGTGGGGAGAGGTGGGGAGGGGTGGGGAGGGGGGGGGGGGGGTGGGGAGAGGTGGGGAGGGGGGGGCGGCGGCGGGGGGGAGGGAGGAGTTAGGAAACCAGGAAGGGGCTCGTGTGCCTTCAGCTGGGCAGTGTGAGGACGAGGGGGGAAGAGCCTGAGCCCCCACCCCGGACAAGGACGGGGAATCGTTAACCCACGCCTTCTGTCCAGCTCTTCCAATTCTGAGAACCTGCTCTACAGAAAGTTATTCTGAACATGGGGGAGGGGACCCCTCCTGGTCCCCAGCAGCAGGGAGCGGGGCCATCGTGGGCGGTCAGCCTGGCAGCTTCCCCTCTACAAGGCAGGTGGCCAGGACTAGCCACTTTAGGCCAACTGTGAGCCACTGGGGCTCCGATCTGTCCCCCGAGGGGGCTCCCCAGGAGCCTGGGCAGCAGACTGGGGCTTGCCTGAGGCATCGGACTTTAGAATTAATGTGACTTGGGGAGCTGTCACACCAGGTGGCCCAGTCCGCTGGCTGAGGAAGGGGGTGACCGGGTTCACCTCCGCCTCAGGCTGCTCTGTAGGACTGTGGCACAGCCGTCCCCCGGCACAGGTGGGAGTGCTCCCCAGGGAGGACAGCCTCCATCCCAGCAGAATCTGCACTGCCTCCGGTTTCACACCAGGGAGCTGGGAGGCACCAGGGTCTGCCTCCCCATGAACTTCTCAAGAACACATCTGGAGCAGTAAGGGATGCGCTCGAGGCCGCAGGACACTCTGGGACCTGGCATCTGGGGTACTCCCAGCTGCTCTCACCCAACCTGTAAGAGGAAACTCTCCTCTGGCTCCGACCCCCGCAGTGAGACACCACTTTCTCCTTGGGAAAGTGTATTTGGTAAGAACAACTCCAGCTGAGTCCCAAATGGATGGGATCCAAACCCAAGGACAGTCTTCGCCCATCTGTGACCACGGACCAGCTTCCTCGCTGGTCACCAGTCATCAGCTCCAAGGCGAGACCACCCTGCCCCTGGCCACATCCTCTCCACCTCCAGCTTCTGCTGTCCTCGGCCAGAGAGAGGTGCTGGGCACCGGTTCAGCCTGCTGGACCCTGGGCTGGCTCACAGCTGCGAAAAGCCAGGTCATACCCCCTGGGGATGTCCCCAAGCACCCAGGGCTGGAGGGCAGTCCCGTGCTGCAGGTGTCACGGGCAGACGGGCAGGACCAGGGTCAGCTGAACCCAGTGCCGGGACCCCAGCTTTCCTCAGTGGTGGTGGGGGGGGCCTCCTTGGGCCGCTCTGGTTACCGTGGGCAGCAATGGGGAGACACGGCTTGTCCCGGTTCCATCACCAGTCGTGCATGATCAAGGATGCCCAGCCTTGGGTGCAGGGCTGTGTCACACGTAGTCCAGAATCTCTGTCTCCATCTCATTGTCGCTGCCATCGGATGGCTTGAAGTCCTCCTCCTCCTCTTCCTCATCCTCCTCATCTTCCCCAGACTCGTATGTCAGGGGCTCTTTCCCCCTGTCGGCCTTGGCTGGGCTGGAGAAGAGAGCTGGGGCCAGGAAACAAGGCCATGTGTGTCCCAGCACAGGCCTCCTGGGTGGCCCCCAGACCAGCTACTGCTGGCCTCAGCCTGAGAGAGGTGCCGGACAGCCCAGCGTCCAGACCAGCAATCAGGCTGCTGGAGGCCTATTTACGACGGGTGTCTGGGCTCAGGCCCCAGTGAAGCTGCCTGGGGAAGTACAGAGGGCCGGGGGGCCTGGCACTCTACAGCGTAACAAGCACTTCAGGGGAATACGGAAGCCAAAAGCTTTGCAAGCCACTTCCCCACAGGAGGCTGGGTGGCTTCACGGGTCCAAGGGGCCCCGACAGTGTGCAGGACGTGCTGTGTGAGTGCTTTTTTCTGGGGAGAGGGTCCAGAGCCTCAAGCAGATTCTCAGATGGGGCCAGGTCCCATATGAGGCTGAGAGCCCCTACTCCCGTCGGCTCCGTGGAGTCCAGCGGGGTCCGGGGGGAAGCCGTGGGGGGGGCCCCCCCCCCCCCCCCCCCCCCCCCCCCCCCCGCCTCATCAGACCTGCAGACCAGCGAGTACTCCCTTTCCCTCACATCCCCCTACCGCCGGCCAGTGGCCAGGACTGCCTGGTCCTGGGAAAGGGGCAGCCCATGGGGGGGTGACAGGCCCCCCACACCTGCTGCCCCAGCTCTCCCGGTGCAAGAAGACAGGCTGGACGCGCCCACAAATGGCTGGAAGAGGTAGGGGGGTGTCAGGGCACAAAGCGGTGGTTCCAATGGCGGCGCCAGCCCTGCTCCGGCCCTGCGCCAGCCCTGCCCTCCGGGCCTGTCTCCACCCAGGGAGAGGCAGGCAGCCTGGGGGATCTGGCTCCTGGGGGGATGATTCCACTTGGGTGTAATTTCTCGGGGAGCAGGGCCTTTAGGGATACTTGCTCTGTCCCAGAGCAGGGCCCCCTTCACCCCGAGCGCTCTCACCAGGCCTCTTGGAGCGGATGGTCTGCCGGATCATGAGGGACATCGTGTCCCTCAGGTCATCACTGGTCTTGGGGAGGCACCAGCCATCTCGCTCCGTGCAGCAGTTCTCAGCCCCATCGTTGCGGTGAATGATCCTCTGCAACCTGGGGGTCGGGACACAGCGTTTCAGGATGGGCTTCTGCCGACAGGTGCCGTGAGGGTCTGGCAGAGGCGGGGCAGTGCTGGGAACAGTAACACTGGGACAGCCATGCAGAGGGCCGAGCACAGCACTGAAGAACACCCATGGAAGCCGGCCCCTCGCGGCGGGGGTCCTGACTGGTGTGGCCCCTGCCTCCAAGCTGCACAGACGGTGGGGGATGGCCACGTGAACTTTCCTGCGAAAACCCCGGGCTCTCACCTGACTCGAGCTGCGTCTAACGAGCTCCCGTCTCTCCCCATCCCAGCACCCCCCACCCCCTTTTTAAGAACAACTGGCTGAGAGGCTGGGAGGTCACTAGGACTCCAGTGTCGGCCAGGAGACTCAGGAACCGTGTCCCGAGCCTCCATGTGGGCGACGGAGGAGGGGGCCACAGGTCTCCGCCCTGCCCAGCGCGGCGGATCGGGGGGTGCGGCCCAGGCAGACCCCGGAAACCGCTCCCGCGGGCCACGAGGCAGACGGAGGTGCGCCTGGCCCCCGCCGCCCAAGCCAGGGCTTCCCACCAAGGCCGAGAGCCAGCGGAAGAGCAGCAGGGAAGGCCTTGTTCCAGAGCCCCACCATCCCCCACCCCGACGCCTCAGGGTCCCTCATACGTACTCTTCCACGTTCAAGTCACATAACTGGTAGAACATCTGTCGATAGGGTGGCAAGGCCCCCTCCCGGAAGACGTAGACCGAGTCCTGGGCAGAGGACAGCAGGACAGGACAGTGCGTTGGAGCTCGGAGCTCTCCCCGGCCGGTCCGCACCTGGCGGGCCTGGCTCCCCACCGCCCCCCGGATTCAGGTGGTGCAGACAGGCCAGGGGCCACGAGGAGGCGTGCAGAGGCTCCAACGCCCCTGACTCTAGGACCACGAGCCACATGGCCAGCCACGTGTTACGGCATGGGCTGTCACGCCAGCTTTGTGAGCCTTCTGCAGTCTGCCCTCGTCCCTCGCCACCTCCTATCAACTGGTCCTGTTCTGTGGCTTCCAGACGCCCCCTGCTGAGGAGCAGGGCTTACCGGGTGTCTGTTTTCTAGAGGGAGGGATGGTGGCCTGAGTGAGAGTGCTTGAGGAGGGAGGACGGCCACTGAGGCGAAGACGTGGCTGCCCTCCTAAGAGGACACCGATGGTGCCTGTCTCCGTGCCCCTCCGTGCCCCCCTGCATGAGGCAGCCGAGCCGGGGGGGGGAGGGGGGGACCAGACAGCCCAAGTGGGTGGAAGGCCCATAGACTCCCACCTTCGGGTGTGCCGAGGACCCCACGAGCCTGTGAGGGGTCCTGGGACTTGGCTGCCAACACCCCGCCCCGCCCACAGCGGGGGGCCCGTGGTCTGCCGTGGCTCCACACACTCCTGCGCACCCCAGCCAGCCCATCCGGGCAGCGGCCACAAGCTCACAAAAGGCAGCCACGCACAGCTGCTGGTGTCACCTGTCCCTCTTGGAGACATGCCCAGATGGTCCTCAGTGCCCACTGCCCACACCGAGCTCTCACCGCGCTTCCCAAGGCCGTCCTGGAAGGCACCGGTGGGCAGAGCTGCCCGTCAAAGCCCTTCCCGGTGGCCCAGACCAGGGACTCTGGGAGCGAGTGTGTGCCCAGCCTGCCCGTGGGGGGTGCCTCCTCTCCCCCGTCCACTGCACCCTCAACCGGGTGGGCGACTGCTCTCCTCTGGGGCTCAGGGGGCACCCACCTTGAGCTTGTACTTGTTGGAGGTCGATTTCCGCGTGCCGGCCATCCCCGACGGGCCCAGGCCCTGCTTCAGGTCATGCATGGTGACAAGCTGGCTGGCTGCGGGGGGACAGCAGCAGTACTTTGGAATACAGGGGGACGTTTCTCCCCACCCCTCCCTGGCGCACTGGCCGGCAGCGCCCTGGACGGCCCCTTGGGAAGCCCCACCGCACCCCACAGTCCAGATGCCCACCTTCCTCGCGTCTCTGTGCGGGCAAATCAGTCCCGATCCCGCAGGGCGAGCAGAGCACTTACGCATCTTTTTGACGGTGATGGGAAGGCTGTAGTTGTAGGTGCTGCGCTTGGCCTTGACGGGCATGTCACTCGGGGCGTAACCTGCAGGCGAGGAAGGGCGTGTCGGGCACAAGGGGGCGCAGAGCCCCTTCTCGCAAACAGAACTGGCTTTGCACTATCGGCGCGCCAGGGTTCCCTGGGGCAGGCTCCTGAGAAAGGGACGCCAGGCCCCCCCGCACCAGTTGTCAGCAGGCACCATTCCAGCGCCAGCCACACAGGACCGCGTGGAGTGGCTCACCGCGGGCCCAGGGACTGGACGCGGACGGGGTGCCTGGCCCCCACCGCAGGAGCCCGAGTAAGTGGAATAACTGAGTGGACGAAGAACGGGTTCAGTAGCTTGAGGGCCAACGGTGGAGCCAGGACTCAAGCTGGGACCCTCATTTCTACGCTATTCTGCAAAGACCTCACCAAGGAGCAAAGGCTTTTTCGTCTTCACCACATGGATACATTCTTATTTCAAAAGAGAATGCTAGCAGCAGAAAGCAATTAAGAGAGAGAAAGATAGAAAGACAAGGTTTTAGTAATTTTTACCGTATTTCATTCCACAACGGATTCGGAAATCAAGGACTTGATAAATCTTGGCGTCTGGGTTTTTTCGGGGATCGTACCCATATCGGATCCACAGGCTTCTCCAGGGCCCTGTTATCTGGAGACAAAAGGCAGGAGTGTGAAGTGGGGCCAAGGCCAGTCCCTGGCTCCCTCAGGGATGCAGGGCCGGGACGGGGCAGCTGAACACCCCGAGAGCTGGGGACACAGCTCTGGAACCCCACCCCGGCTCTGCTGTGTGCGGTTCTTGGGCAGGTCACTTGGCCTTTCTGAGCCTTGGTCTTCCTGCTGGAGGTGAGAGGAGCCCCCTTTCCCATCGCTTCTGTGAGGATTACAAGAGGTGATGCCCCAGGAGCCTTTACCACGCCGCCCGGCACACAGGAAGTGCCCAGGGAGCGTTTCCGCCATCCCAACGGGTGGTACTCCTGAGGTCCTTATGTCTAGAAAGCCAATGCTAAAAGACAACGGGTCTCGGAAGTCTGGGGTCCGAGCACAGGAGGGATGAGCCTTCCTTGTGCCCCCACCTCGTGCCCCACCTGTCATCACCATCATGGTCACATCTCAGGCTTGCCTCCCCAGGGCTCCATGCGGGGACCCTTGGCAGGTAGGATGCCTTCCTCCAGCGCCTTTGGGAAGCTCAGTAATGACACCTCATCCCCAAGCCCTTCTGGACTGAGCCCAAGGTGGATCTGCCCCTCCTACCCCCACCCCCACTCAACCCAGGTAGAATGAGCCAAGGCTGGTGGCCCTGTGGTTAGGGGGCCTGGGTTCTGCAGCCTAACAGGCTGGGGTCCCAAGTGGCTCTGTCATGTGCTGGCTAGAGGACCTTGGCACATCAAGTCACCTCTCTGAGCCCTGGCTCTGCCTCAGAGGTAAGAAGAGAATCCTGCTGCCACCCCCCAGGGAGGGGAAAAAGGATATAATAGGTACACAGCACTTAGCCCCCGCACCTGGTCCTTAGAACATTCTTAATATGAGATCACTTAAAAATGTATAATCTCTGGAGCGCCTGAGTGGCTCAGTCGTTAAGTGTCTGCCTTCGGCTCAGGTCATGATCCCAGGGTCCCGGGATTGAGCCCCGCATCGGGCTCCCTGCTCCGCGGGAAGCCTACTTCTCCCTCTCCCACTCCCCCTGCTTGTGTTCCCTCTCTCGCTGTGTCTCTCTCTGTCAAATAAATAAATAAAATCTTAAAAAAAAAAAAAGTATAATCCCTTTATTTAAAAGTTACATAATTACTCCCTAATCCTAAAATCATTCCAGTACGGCTAGCGTTACTAGGAGGCCGTGGAGGGCCTTCCTGGGGCTGTAATAAGCCGCCTGGGGGGGGGGGGGGTGCCGGGACAGGGCCACCTGCTGTTGCCGTAGCTCTGAGAGGTCAGATTAGCTATCAGGGCGCCCCTGGTGGGAATCAAGGCAAGAGGCTGGGCACTCACCATGTAATAGGCCACGAAGGGCAGCAAAACCTTGAGTTTGTCAGGGTGGACGCTGATGTTGGCCTTGACAGCGTTTCGTGACCAGATGGGACGGATTTCAAACAGCTGGGGAGTCAAGGCAGAGACTGAAATGAGCACCAGCAGCTTCCCGCCTGCCTGGCTCAGACTCCCCAGCATGGTCTGGTCCCCAGCACACCCTTCGGGAGAGGAGGTGGTGGAGAGCAGGGCAAGGAGCAGCCTCTAGGAACTGCTGCACCCATTCACTGGTCCCTGCCTTCTGAAGCGGGGACTGCACACCCAGCCTGGGTCAGGTGTGGCTGCAGGGCCTGGACATCCTGAAATGACCACGAAGGACACGGTCTCTGTCCTCATGCAGCTCACAGGACGGTGGGGGAGGCAGACGACCAAAGGAGCCAGAGCAGGGCCAAGACGGGGACATGCCAGAGTTCTGGGACCCTGAGCCCCAATCTAGGGGGTGGAGTCTCAGTTGGGATGTCGTGAAGGCTGAAGGGGACGGCCTGGCCCAAGGGAGGACTGCAGGAGGCCAGTGTGGCTGGAGCATGGGGGGTGCCGGGGGGCCAGGCCAGGGACTGGGCTGTGTCTGGAGGACTAGCAGGGCCCTCGGATAGTGGTCCCCCATGGCTCCCCTCCAGTGACCAGTGACTGCTGGAAACCGGTCAGGTGTCCACACAGTCTCTTTAAGAAATAACCACCCCCCCTCCAAGGGAACAGTCGGCTTCAGCAAGGGCTGAAGCTCACGAGCTCACTCACGAGCCTCCCTGAGTAGCAATGTGGCCTCCCTGAGAACCTGCCGTCCATGCCTGTGCAGGCATGAGCAACAGGGGCCCCCGCTGGCTCCTCCCAGGACCTGCCAGCCGGGGCGCAGGAAGGCCGCTCTGTCCCCTCCAGCACTAACGGGATAAAGCATCAGGGGGCATACGGTAGGTACTCCATCTGGTTTCTTGCCACCGGTGATGGATAAATGAAAGTTTCCTGAACCCCAGAGCTCCACTGTGAAGTCACGAGCAGACAATGCACCGACTGCTTCCCACCCCTAAGGGACCTCTCAAGAAAATTCTGAGAAGTATTTTCAACCTTGGGAATGTAGGGCTTATACTGGCATGGCTTTGAGATGTGACATCTGGAGACGAAACGTTCCCATGTGCCGATGAGCCAGTTTTAAAAAGTCAGTACAGCCATTTGCAGAACGAGGGAAGGGCCCCGCTGGGTAAACGGGAGGTGGTCAGTGCAGAGGTGGGCCCCGGGCTCGGGCTCACCTTCCTCAGCTCCTCCTCCACCTTCCGGTCCAGGGGGTTGGTGGAGATCCTCCTCCACGTCTGGACTGCAGCCTCCAGCGGCTGCGTGGGCACCTCATCATCCTCAAAGTTGACAAAGATGGCATTGTGGGGGCGCCGGGCCCTGCTCAGGCCAATCAGGTTCTCGCCTGAGACGGGGGGGTTGTTGTAGCCTTCCCTGCGGCAGAGAGAGCTGGGGTGGGATGGAGCACCTCCAGGAGGACCCCAGGCACAGGCCTGCCGGACCAGGCAGCGAGCCCACGAGTGGGTGCCTTTCCCCGGACGCCGGGTGACGGGCTGGAGGAGAACCTTAGCGCCTGTGTTCTCCGGCTGACGGCCGGGCAGGGGCAGAGGCAGCGGCTGCTGCCGACAGCTCAGAGAGGCCCTGGGGCCCGGAGCTCGCAAGCTGGGGGAAGCCAAAAGCGGTGCGGCTGCTGGTCTCACAACCGCACCGCGTCACCCAGGGCACCGGACAGCCCGTGAGAAACGGAAAACCGTCAGGCAGGGGTGGGGAGGGAGGTGAGGCGCGGCGACACAGGACATGCTCGGTCAGTTATCAGGCAACACCCACCCTTACTGATGCTTACGACTCACTGCCTTAAGCCTCAAGACAACCTTATGAGGAAGGAACCAATTTCCTACGAAGTAACTGACAGCAGCTAGAAACCTACCTAGAGTCAGAGCTTACACGGACAGAGCTGGGACTCTGGGCCCTGTGAACCCCGTCCTGCCACCCTCTGACAGAGCATGTTTGGCCCAGAAGTATCTGGACAACAGCTGGGTGAAGAGAAGACGGACATTACTGAACAGCACCGTCCTGCAGCACAGGGGTCAGAAGTGAGGGTTCTAGCGCCGGCTACGCTCAGGCCTCCTCTGCCGGCGCCAGGCCAAGATGCTCAGGTGGTTACCTCATTAAGGTGGGATGTCAGGGCGCCTGGGGGCTCAGTTGGTTGAGTGTCTGCCTTTGGCTCAGGTCATGATCTCAGGGTCCTGGAATCAAGCCCCCCATCGGGCTCTCCTCCCAGTGGGGGTCTGCTTCTCCCTCTGCCCCTCCCGCAGCTCGTGCTCTCTCTCTCTCATAAGTAAATAAAAAAATCTTTAAAAAAAAGTTGGATGTCAGAAATGTCCAGAAATGTCAAGCTTATACTAAAGCAGGGAGGACAGTCTCAAGAAGCCCCACAACCCATCAGGAGCATCAATAATTATCACCACACGGCCAATTCTGTTTCATCTGTACCCCACTCCAAACGCACGAAATTATTTTGAAATATGTTTTTTCACCTTTTTTAAAAGGATTTTTAAAAAGATTTATTTCAGTGGGGGAGGGCAGAGGGAGAGGGAGAGAGTCTTAAGCAGACTCTGTGCTAGTGAGGAGCCTGACAGGGGGCTCGATCTCACAACCCTGAGATCATGACCTGAGCGGAAACCAAGAGTCAGATAGATGCTCAACCAACTGAGCCACCCAAGCACCCCTTGAAATACATTTTATTATTTTTTTATTTTTATTTTTTTTTTTTTTAAAGATTTTATTTATTTATTTGACAGAGAGAGACACAGCGAGAGAGGGAACATAAGCAGGGGGAGTGGGAGAGGGAGAAGCAGGCTTCCTGCCGAGCAGGGAACCCGATGTGGGGCTCGATCCCAGGACCCTGGGATCATGACCTGAGCCGAAGGCAGCCGCTTAACCGACTGAGCCACCCAGGCGCCCCTTGAAATACATTTTAAAGTATGTCCTGGACATCACACATTTTCATTCAGGTGATTATTACCTTTTATTTATTTCATTCTATTTTTTTGAGGGGGGAGGGGCAGAAGGAGTGGGAGAGAGAGAATCTTAAGCAGGCTCCACTCCCATCTTGAACCCAAAGCAGGGCTCGATCTCATGACCCTGAGATCATGACCTGAGCTGAAATCAAGAGTCAGACGCTTAACCAAATGAGCCACTCAATGCACCCAGGTGATTACTACCTTTTAAATTTGTTTCCATTCTACCTTAATTTTCTACAAGAGTAGAAACCATCTGCATAGGGCGCCTGGGTGGCTCAGTTGGTTAAGCGACTGCCTTCGGCTCAGGTCATGATCCTGGAGTCCCGGGATTGAGTCCCGCATCGGGCTCCCTGCTCGGCAGGGGGTCTGCTTCTCCCTCTGCCCCTCCCCCCTCTCATGTGCTCTCTCTCTCTCATTCTGTCTCAAATAAATAAATAAAATCTTTAAAAAAAAAAAAAAAAAAAGAAACCATCTGCATATTTATAAAGGACACGTTGGAAAACAAAATTACAAAGACAAGAGCAAGTTTGTGCCTTTTTTGTAAAGTGACCCCATCAGAAACCACCCCGAACAGGTGTAATATTACCCTGTCTTCAAAGACATCCCCAAGACCCTGAAGAGCCCCCAGAGGGAAGGCCCCGGTGGCTCACTCCACCCCAGGAAGTCCACTGCCAGAGCAGCAGCAAGGGGTGGGCCTGCCAGGGCCTGTCACCACAGGGAAAGGCTCCTTGGCCGCCTCGCCGACTCCCCCACTAACTTCCTCAAGGAGGAGGGACCCCTGTCAGGCCAGCCTCCCAGCCTCTCCTCTGCCCACGGTCTTACAGGAGGCTCAACTTCCCTGGACCCATGGAGGGGCCAGCAAGGCTGCGGCCCGACCCCCCGCCCAGCCCTGGCGTACCCAGGAAGGCCAGCAGAGCAGAAAAATCGATAGTAGCCCTGGGAAAAAAGGCAGGTTCTTTCCATTTGCTGGAACATCGATAAACCACATGGGGAGGAAAAAAGGGCCTGTGGTCCAAGGGCAGCCAGCCTTCCTCCCTTGTCCCTCTCCCAGAGGCCGGGGAGCAGCTGCCTACGGGTCCCACAGGACAGAGGGGTGACTCAGCTGCTCCAGCCCGTACCAGGGCTCAGCAGCGCAAAGGGGTCTAGTTTCCCTTATGTATTTTTGTGTCTGTTTCTGACTCTGAGGGGAAATAATCAAAGCATTTCAGAAATATGCAAATCGTCTCTCTCCCACCTAAAACTCCTGTGCGGAGTATCACACACGCAGAAAAACCCGTCACCCCACGTGGAAGGCTTCGGCCAGGAGAGGTGTGGCCCAACCTTATCCACTTACACAGTTCTGTCATACTCTGCCCCTGGAACCACCACTCGCTCCTGTGGTCAGAAAGGGCTGGGGAGGGGGCCGCGGATTCAACAGGCCTGAGCACCGCAAATGGAAGCTGCCAGGTGGCCTGCTTCTGGCTGGGGAAACTGAGGAAGGACTGGCACCGGAAGGCGCAGGGGAAGCCGGTTCTCTTGCTCGTCCTGGCAAGAGTGCGGCAGGTTCGTGGATGGGCACGGGGCATGCTTTCTCGACGATGCGCTGGGAAGCTGAGGCTGGGCAGGTGTGGCAAGCGGGGGAGAGGTGCCAATCGCAGAAGCTGGTGCCACAGCTGGGCCTCCGCTGGAGCGCTCGCTCTACTTTGGGCTGTGTTTGGAACTCTCCGTATTTTTTTAAGGGAAGAGAACAATACACCTTCTCCTTAGGATCAAATCTAAGCCCCTCACCATGGTCTGTGAGACCTATCGCTCTCCCAGGCTCCCTCTTCAACCACTCCTTCGCAGGCGCCAGTCCCCTGGTCTAGAATGTTCTCCCTGGATTTTCATGTGCCTGGCTCTCTCATCACTCAGGTCTGTTTCAAATGTCAGCCCTTCTGAGGGCCCTGAGCCCTCACCCCACTCCCTGCCCCTTACGACCCACATCCCTTTTATCTCCTCTAAGACATGCATCTGGCCACGGGTCCATTGCTCCCTCCTGGTTCACTCATGCTCCATCCAGCTCCCCACCCAGCCCAGCGTGGACCTCGTCTGTTCTCTGCTGATGCAGGGCTCCAAGGAGTGCCCCAGGGCCATGACCCGTGGTCAGCACTTGTTGATGAAAACATTTAGTGAGGAAAGAGAACATTCTCATCCTCCCACCCCTCTACAGATAACTGCTCTGGGCCCCATCTTCCAGATTTTTCTAGGTTTCTATTGTCATGCCACAATTTATTTTTATATCACAGAATGTGCTCCTACACCTGCTTTTTTCATAGAGGAAGGTACCCTGGGCAAGTGCCACATCAATCCACGAGCCTGCTCTCACATGCTGCATGGTGTTCCCTGGCCTAGAAGGACCATAAATTCATTAGCCACATCCCAATTAATGGACTTGTTTATTCTATCAAGCTCTGCCAGGCACTCACTGTTCTAAGTATTTCAAGGTACATACTTTTGGGCATGAGTCTTCCGAGTCTTAAGGTGACATCCTGATTCCCTCTCTGTAGAGTGGGAGCTTTGAGCAAGGTCTATGTCACCGGGTACGCTGCTTCTGGGGGCACAGGGGCCACGGGCTTGCAGAGCCAGCAGCACTAACTGCCTGACTCAGGAGTGGCGGAGCTGAGCCTGGGACCCAGGCCCTCTGACCACAGGGCCCTTGCTCTGAACCCTGATGCTGCAGGGGCCGGGGGGCGGAGGGGCTTACCGGTGCTGCGTCTCTGGTCGATAGAAATAGTCCACTGGGGTGTCCAGCCGAGAGAAGATGGGTGGGGGGATGTAGAGCGGCAGCTCTTGGTGGAAGAAACTCTCCTTCTCAGGCTTGAGCATGAGCACTTTGTCATACATGGACATGTGCCTGCCGCCAGCCTCCGTGTGCACGGCCAAGTACTGGAAGTCGGACATTCCTGGAAAGAGGCGGCCAGATGGCAGACACCCCATTACACCCTCGAGGAACTGGCGGCTGCTGCGCATCGACACCCACACGTTCTCGAAGGTGCCAAGGGAGCCGTGCAGCGTGCCATGGGGGTGGGAGCTGAAACAGCACCCTCGGAAATACTTCTGTGCACGCGACTCTGTGCACTTGGGAGTCTCCCGGAGGGGCTGGGGGAGGAGGGGGCGATGTGGTGCCTGAGGGTCCAGTCTAGTCAGCGCTTCTTGAAACGTAGAGTGCACGACTCACCTGGGACCTAGCTAAAGACTCTGGGATGCTGCACATCAGACAAGCCCCCAGGACCGGCGCTGCTGGCGGGGACGGAAGGTGAGCGGCGGGGTGCCGGCTCAAGCAGACAGATGGAAAATGCATCACGGGAAGACCTCGCACCAGGAAGGACTGCCCTCTTTGGGGAGCACCGCATGCCACCAGAACAACTGACGTTCAAAATGCCCAGCTCAGGGGTCCCTGGTCCTGGTTTCGTCCCGTTCCACTTTCCGGCCCCTCTTCTCCATCTGTCCTCTCTGCAGATTCTCCTAGACCTGCAGCTGACACTGCATTCCTAAGGCTCACTAGTAATCTACCAAGTGCCTCCTGCGTGCGCGAACTGGCCCTTTAACGGCATCCCCCGGACCCCAACCCTTCACGAGGGCCTGAGGAACCCAGGGTCCCACACTGGATGGAGAAGTGCCCGAGGCTGAGGGAAGCTGAGCACCTGCCCAAACAAACTGGCTCTTTCTTACTTACCCGCCCCACCACACCCCTTACCACCCCTCACTGGGGTTCCCCATGGGCAGCAAACTGATTGAGGACCCCAGGGAAGACACCCAGTTGGCTAAGAGTTCAAAGGAACATGAGGTCCCAAGGGGCTGAGGTGATCTGGGAAGGCTTCAGAGGAAAGGCAAGACGAGCACCAGTCAAGACTCAGAGAAGGTTCCAAAACACTGAGGGCCAAAAATTGGAGACCTGCTAACCAGTTTTATTTGGCCCTACATGATGGCCTTAAAACTTAGGGGATTATTCATAGAACGTCAGCTTTTCGTAAGAATGCAGGAGATGGAGCAGCAATGGGCCCCCAGTCCATTGAGAGCTGTTGCATGGAGGGAGGAACGGGTGCCTCTTGGATGGGGCCTGCACTGTCCCGCTCTGCTCATCCTCTGCCCGTCATTCCTGGGCATAGATTGGCCCCCTTCACTGCGTGGATGACCCACAGAGCACCTGCAGGAATGTGGACGCAGGTCCTAAAATAACCCAACGCAGTAAGTTGCAGTTACCTTGAAATTTGTAAATGGTGGAGATGGTGCCAAGTATCTCTATGTCAAATGTGACCTTGGGGTGGGGCTCAGGCCCCGGCACCTCCCTCTGCCGCCGGGTCTTCCTCCTGATCCGGAGCAGCAGGCTGCTGGTACTGAAGCGGTTGGCGCACACTGGGTGGCAGTAAGGGTCCTTGGGCCGGAAATACAGCTCCAGCCTCTTGGTGGGGTCTGCGTAGATCTGTGGCGAGGCCAAGGAAAACAGTGACCAGTGGGCAGCTGAGCAGCTGGCAGAGAGCTGTCTCTCGCTCCACAAAAGCCTGATAGTGACCCAGCTGACAAAGGGAGGCCAGGGGGCTCATGGTTCATTCTGAGCTTTTAATTCTCAAAAGACCCATTTTTCCAACCCAAGTATCTTAGTTTTTATCTAGTAGGGAAAATGAGGATAGTCTCTTCCTTCCAAGAGGCTGGAAAGCTAGAGACGATAACCGCCAGCTAAGTAGAGCACCCCCACCCAAGGGCCGGTTCAGCGCGGGGACTCATGCGCCTCCCCTGGCGACGTTCCGTGGCAGTCTTCTCACCCCGAGTCTTCCAGGGAGGAACCGAGGCTGGCAGGGTGGAGTGGCTTGTCTTGACCTTCCTACCCAAGGCACTACCTGCCCAAAGGGTCTTGCTATTCAGTCTCACGTGCAAATGTTTCCAAGTCCAAAGAAACTGAAATCAATTAGTAACAAGCACTTTGGCTCTGACTAGCGTCACTTATCCTTTCCAAGCCTCCGTTCCTTCTCCTTAAAATGGAGATACGAACTGTACCTACTCACGGGATTGTAACAATGATTAAATGAATCACTGAATTGTTGACTGTGCAACACGCTGTCTGGTGTCTAGCTCGTGGTGAACACTCTACACGAGTCATGCACCCACGAGTGCTTGCCCCGCACAGAGTAGGAGGGACAGAGTAAGTGTCAGCCGTGTGCACATGAAAGCCCAACAATGCTCACGGGGCCAAGAGCGTCTGCCTTCTAGCTTGCTGGCTCCCCAACACTAAGGACACAGCCTGGCCCTTAGGAGATGCTCAGGAAACATCGAGGGAAAGAAGGTTAAAAGGAGCCCCAACCTTCAGGAATCCCCTCTCACGAGACACGGATCTATGAGACCGTGAGGCTGGGAATGACCCCAGCTGTGGGCCTGGCAGAGAAGGTGCACAAGCAGCATGAACGGGACGAATCAATGGCCAGTCTCTTCCAAAAGGCTCACACTGTAGTCGGATACAAATATCCCTGGGGTTAGTGAGAGCAAGGGTCCTGTCAATGCCGAGGTAGAGTGAATAAGTCAGAAGACTAACTGGGCCTCTATGGCATCCTGTGCTTAATGACAGGTTTTCAATATTCATTAAGCATGAGGAAGCAGCAGGTTAAGAGTTCAGACTTCAGAGGCGAGACATGCATGAGTTCAAATCCCCACTGTACCACGTGAGAGTTTGTTTGACCCAACTTTTCCTACCTGAGTCTTCATCTGAAAAAAGGGAAAAATGGTACCTAACTCCCTAGGTTGTTGTGAGGATTCAGTCATGCATCTGACAAATATTTTGGAAGAAGGTACTATTAAAGATGTTAGGACTGCAGGAGTAAACAAGAGAGACAAGGTACTGCTCTCATGGAGTTTACAAGCTGAGAGCAAGCGGCCAAGACAGACAATAAAACGTATTAAAACATAATTTCAGATTGGAATTAACAGGTCGGGGCTCCCGGGTGGCTCAGTTGGTTAAGCATCTGCCTTTGGCTCAGGTCATGATCCCGGAGGTCCTGGGATCAAGCCACTGCTCAGCAGGGAGCCTGCTTCTACCCCCCCCCAACCGCCCTCCCCCCATGCACGATCTCTCTCAAATAAATAAAATCTTTAAAAAAAGGGAATTCATAGGTCGAGAAGGCAGATACACACTACTAGAGGCCACTTTGATTGGGGTAGTCAGAGGACTCCCTATGGAAGAGACATTTCGAGATCTGGTGCATGTAAATCACCTCCCCTGAGCCTTGCACCAGGTAAGAAGTCATCCCAGCTCCCTCATTTTCCCGGAGACCTTGAACAAACTGCCTCGGTTTCCTAGTGAAATGCGGACAATGCCCTTTGCTACCTGGCAGGGTTCTAATGAGGATAGAATGTAAGTAAATCACCTGGTACCGAAGAAGTTGATGGTCATTACCACCTTTATTTTTTTTTTTTTTTAAGATTTTATTTATTTGACAGAGAGAGAGCACAAGCAGGGGGAGCAGCAGAAGGAGGGAGAGAGAAGCACACTCCCCGCTGAGCAGGGAGCCGGACGCTGGGATCATGATCTGATGCTTAACCGACTGAGCCACCGAGGTGCCCCCCATTACCACCTCCAACCCCAACAACACAACACCCGGTCCCCTCTCCTGTTAGTCAACGATTCTTATCTCCCGCGCCTGGGTCTGCTCCTCTGTGAATGAGGAAGTGGCAGCCCAGCACGTCGCGGGGGCTGTGGCTCCCCGGATCCCCGGAGGAGGGGACGGACAGGACACGCCGCCCCTCCCCGGGTCTCCACTACAGCCTTTTCCCGCGGCTCCCAGGGAAAAGCAGTCCTCGCAGGCGCGGAGGCGGCAAGTCCCCGCCCACTGGCCGCCCCAGAGCCCGCCCCGAGTTCCGTTGCCAAGGAAACCACACCTCCCCGGGTGGTCCCGCCCCTCCGGCCGAGGTCCCGAGACTCGGTCTCTCCCGCGGTCCCGGCCACGCCCCCTATCCCGCTCCTCACCCGGGAAACGCCCTCCTCGCCGCCCAGAGTCCGCAGCATCTTGGACACGTCGCGCACCACGCCTGGGTACTCCACGCACACCATGCGCCGCTCGCGCCGCAGATCCACGGGGACCGCGATCCTCGGCCCCGCGTCAGCCGCTGCCGTCGCCGCCGCCGCCATCCCTGCCAGTCTGGCCCGGCCCGCCGCGGTCCGTCCCTGCGGGCGCTCCTAGCGGCCTCGCCGCAATGGTTCCGCGAAAGAATCGTTCCGGGTAGCCTCGCCGCTCGAGTTTCTCTACATCCCTGGGCTCAGCGAAACTCGAGGCCTCTGAAAGCAAAGGCCCGAGGTCAGACCCCCAGGCTTCGAGGTGAAGGACCGCCTGGTCCTCACTTTGGGGTTTAAAAAGAAGAGGGTGGCTCGAGGGGCGGGGCAAGGGCTTGTCGCTCTTAGCAACCCGCGAAGGACCGGAGGACTGTGAGACACCGCCCAGCTCTCGATTTCAGCCAATGAAAACCCGAGGGCCGACGAAGCGTCAGGGGGAAGCCTGCTTCCTCCCCTTCTCTCGCTAGCGCGTAGATTTCAGCCAATGAGGAAGCAGAGCTGGGCCGGGTCCCCGCCCCTTTCTAGGGCTCCTTCCAATGACGGCTCGGGGGCGGGCTCGAGGCACACTTCCGTCCCGCCTTCGGGTGTGGGACTATCCCGGGGCTGAGTAGATTTCCGGCCGACATCGGCCGAGGGGTTTCCGCGGGTCTCTGACCCTGGCCCTGCCGGCCGCTCGGGGAAGGCTTTTCCCGCGGCGCGCGGAGGCAGATGCGAGCGTGAGGAAACCGCTTCGAGTGCTCGCCCCACCTCCACGCACAGAAAACCCCGAGGCGCCCTCGGCCGCGGAGCTCGGGGAGGAAAGTGGGCGTCCGTCCCTCGTTCCTTAGTTATCGAGCGCGTGCTATGTGGGGACAGAACTGTAGGGAGCAAAGTGGGGGACACGAGGGGTCGGAGGTCGACGTAGGCCAGATGGAGCCTAAGAGTTGGGTGTGCCTCACGGTGGGCGCTCTGAGTGCGATGCTGAGTCCCTGCGGGGTTTTACACCTGGAGCGCACGACCTGACTTGTGCGGGTGAAACACTGTCACCGTAGGGAATGGGTCGGGGGCGAGGGGTGGGGGGAAGCAGGCTCGGATGCGGACCCCCTGCGAGGCTTCGCGCGGCCAGGGACGTGGTCGTGAGGATGGGAAGAACGGGTTGCATTTGAGAGTAAGAGGAGATAAAAATCAGAGCAAGGGCCCCTTGGACGTGGGTACCCCAACTTCCTGATGGCGCGAGCCAAGCTACTCATGCTGTTTGACAAGGTCCGAGTATGGGCGACGATCCTGAAAACGGAGACTCCACAGCTGGCTCCCGCTATTCTCTTTCATTTTGTTTATGGCAATCTTTATAATTGTGGGAATATTTCTGGGGTTTCATGATAAAGTGACTACTCATCTTAGTTACGCCTATCTAAGCAATCATAATGAAGCTAATTCCACGAAGAATTAGTTTCTATAGAACAAAATAACAAGACGGTCACGCTCTGTCTGGCACCTTTCTCTTTGCGTACTGTTTTTTAGTTTTAGCGAAAGCCAATAAGCGGAAATCAATAAAGGTCATGTTAATCATTACAAAGGAAAAATGAAAGAAGGCTTTGTCTGTGATCCAGAAAATGATCTAAGATTATCTCAATTGTAAAAAAAACATAATCACATGTTACGAAAGTATGGAAAAACAAAAATATCCTAACATATAAATAAAGTTCCTCCGAGGCTGTCAGGAGGAGATGCTTGCAACCTGACCCTGTGTCTGTGTCTCCTCATTCGCCGACGCCGTCCTTTCCTACGAGAGACCCACCCCGGCTGGAGCTGGACTCCGGCATTCTGAGATGATTGCAGAATCAAAAGAAGACTTCGTTGTTCCAGATGGATGTAAGAGGGCTGAATCATCGGCTGCATTGGCCATTAAATGGATTTTTATTTTTATTTTTTTTAAAGATTTTATTTATTTATTTGACAGAGATACAGCGAGAGCAGGAACACAAGCAGGGGGAGTGGGAGAGGGAGAAGTAGTCACCCCACCGAGCAGGGAGCCCGATGCGGGGCTCGATCCCAGGACCCTGGGACCATGACCTGAGCCGGAGGCAGACGCTTAACGACTGAGCCACCCAGGCGCCTCTAAGTGGATTTTTAAAAGGAAAATCTGTAAGCTGAGTGTGAACGTAGGTCATTATAATTGGAAGGCCCAGCCAGGAGCCCCAAAACTGAAAAAGGCCCCCCCTGACAGGAATCAACCAGCAGCAGCTGATGCATGAGTGGAAGGAACCACAGACTCACCAGCATGTGAGGACTTGGCAGTCCCTGACCTGCCTCTCTGGCAGGAAGTGGGGCATCTTCTGTCACCAAAGAAGGTTCTATGCAGTGAGGCGGGGATAATTCTCCAGAATTTTTCATGCCTTGAGATGAAATTAACTTCAGATTTCTTGTGTCCTTTTGTTCTCATTCCATGCTCACCAAGCAGTCTTCTGGTGGTTTGTTTAATTTTCCAGGAAGGAGACTCTAAAGAACAGATATGTATTGTAAACTAATAAATTGGTGTATTTACATCAGACCCCTGTGAGTTTGGTACACATGAAGTAAGTCAGTCCTGAATCCTGGCTGGGGATCCTCTTCTATGGGGGGACCTGGGATGGGAGGTTATTGATTCTGTTAGGGGAGGGCAAGGAAGGCTTTGGGAAATGTTTTCTTTTCTTTTCTTTTCTTTTTTAAAGATTTTATTTATTCATTTGACAGAGAGAGAGCATGAGCAGGGGGAGCAGCAGAGGGAGAGGGAGAAGCGACTCCCTGCTGAGCAGCAGGGAGCAGGCTCTGGGGCTTGATCCCAGGAATCTGGGATAGTGACCGGAACAGAAGGCAGATGCTTAACCAACTGAGCCACTCAGGCGCCCCTGGAAAATGTTTTCTTTGGGCCCCAGAATCTGAATATTCCTTTCTGGGCCCCTGGGTCAGTCTGGGAAGCACACAGTAGGTGTTTACTATTCCCCAGCCGGGACTAGATTGTCCCTGCGCCTTTGGAATTGGAGAGGAGTAGTGTTCACTTTTGGCCACCAGATGGCGACAGAGCGTCCTCGCAGGCAACACCGCCACCTGGTGGTCATCGGTGCCCGTGACACCTGGAAGAAGGCGAAGCAGCCGGGGAAGGAGGAGAGATGGGAAGGGGGCCCAGGGAACAGATCCTCCCAAGAGTCCTGTGCTGGGCGGGGGTCAGCAGCCTGCTTCTGATCTCGTCCGACCGCAGGGAGGCCGCGCCTCTTTCCCAACACACATATACGCACGCCCGGGTCCGGGAATCCTCCTGCACAGTCCCCCCACTGACAGGCGATGGGGCCCCGGGCAATGGGGCTCATCCAGGGGCTTCAGTTTCCTTTTAGCTACAAGCGGGACAAACTGTTGCCGAGTACATTGGCCTTCCTAGTCAACTTGGTATTCCAAAGCAAAATTAAACTAAATGCTCACAGGAGAGCATTTAACTAATTTAATTCAATTTAATTTAACCGATCAAAGGTTCTTCATAAATAGCTTTTATGTTGCCAAGTTAAATATTTTCAAATACGTGCCAGGCAGAGGTAAATTTACAATGAAGCTAATAAAATTTAAACACCAGGGCCCCTCAATTGCAAGTACCTTTTTTTCCCGAGGCTCTGGGTGGTGCCTTATGCTTGTGTTCACACAGGCATATGTTTTTATAAAATTTTTTAAAAGTAAGATATTTCAACTGCAATTGGTTAAGACTTCTGTCTCTTTCTACCTAGCCCGCCCTCCATCACCCTTGCCCTTGTGCTGGGAGGCATCGAAGTGGTTACAGGCATTTAAGGGATTTGACAAAAGGAAGTCCAGTTGGGGGTACATTCCGTTTGGATTGCACGGAATCCGTGTGTGGTCTGCAGTCACATCCGTGACTATTGCTGGCCATCCTCTGTGGGAATGGCTTCCAGGAATACACACTCTCCCGCCTTCTGTGACACCTACCGGTGTCGCGATATGAAGATCCGGGGCCAAAGGTAGTACAATTGTCAGAGCCAGAAGCTAGTCTGGAAAATTCCTTCAATTAGCAGACACAAGCAGAGGAAAGTAAAATGTACAGCCACTTTGGAAGAAAGTATGGCAGCTCCTCAAAAAATTAAACCTGGAATGACCACATGATCCAGCAATTCCCCTTCCCAGTGTATACCCAAAGGAATTAAAGGCAGGGTCTCAAAGACATATTTGTACACCCATGCTCATAGCAGCGTTATTCACCATGGCCAAAAGGCAGAAGCAATCCAAGTGTCCATCAACACATGATGGACGAACAGAATGTGGTCTGTCTATACCATGGAATATTACTCAGTCTTAAAAAGGAAGGAAGTGTTGACAAGTGCTACACCGTAAATGAAGCTTGAGGATGTTGTGCTATGTGAAATAAGCCAGCGACAAAAAGACAAATACTGTATCATTCCACTTACCTGAAGTACCTAGAGCAGTTGAGTTCATTGAACCAGAAAGTTGAGTGTTGGTTGCCAGGAGCTGGGGGAGAAGAGGGAGTGGAGAGTTAGTGTTTAACGGATCTCGAGTTTCAGTTTGCAGGATGAACATATTCCGGGGCCGGCTGGTGGTGACGATCGCAGGACAGTGAGTGTACCTAAAATTACTGAGCCACACACCTAAAGATGGTTAAGATGGTAAATTTTACGTTCTGTGGATTTCACAATTTTTAAATGTAAGCAGAGAAGTTGGTTCTCATCAACGCTTAGAATGGAAATTCTCTATCAAACTGTGATAACGTAGACTAAACAAGTATAAATGTAACGTACATTTCTGTTTAGTTTTAATGGGAATCGCACAAAATAGAATTTACCGGAATTCTGTGTAGGGCTCAACTCTGTAGAGGGACTATGGAGAGCCAGCACGTCTGGGTGCAAAGTAGTGTGCTTTGTGCTCTCCAGCACTTCTGATCTCTGTTTCGCTACGGCATTCTCAGTACTAAGTTGTAAAGCTGAGAAAAGGTGTTCTAACTAGCAATAACAGAAGCTGAATTTTGATCAGCCATGCTGAAGACTTTCCATCCTCTCCGTAGAAAATGATGTTACAAATAATTGTTGGGGCGCCTGGCTGGCTCAGTCAGAAAAGCGTGCACCTCTATTCTTGGGGTCGTGAGTTCAAGCCCCACATCAGGCGTGGAGCCTACTTAACTACAAAAAGAAAAAAAAAAGAAAGTGCCATCTTGAAAAAAAAATTGAATCAAGATTATTGTTGTATGAGGAGGCGAACGAAGAGTATGTAGCCAAAATATGTGGGAAAAGGTGTTCTAGAGAGATGCCCAGCCGTTAATTAGTATAAATTTTTTCCTGGATACTTGGATGTCATATAGAATTATTTATCATTTGTTATGCTTTATTCCCCTCCTTCTAAATAGTGATTTGCTTTTACACCTAATTTTGTATTCTTAATGTTGTTTTCTTTGGTGTAAAGAAGGATCTTACCATCGTGTACGCTTCCAGCCCCCCCAAATCTCAGAACTGCCCCGAGCTGTTTCACTGTTATGTGGGAGCATGTGGTCTTTCACAACTTTCTAAATCCTAACTCAAAGTGAAACTTCTCGGGATGCCTGGGTGGCTCTGTCAGTTAAGCATCTGCCTTTGGCTTAGGATCCTGGGATCGAGTCCCGCATCGGGCTCCCTGTTCAGGGGGGAGCCTGCTTCTCCTTCTGCCTGCCGCTTCCCCTGCTTGTGTGCTCTCTCTCTCTCTCTCTGACAAATAAATTAAATCTTAAAAAGAAAAAAGCAGAACTTCTCTTAGGGTCTTTTCAAAGTCTGTATTGCCCGTCAGGATGTCCCCTCTATTCCCTCCCTCCCCTCTGTTCCATCTCTCCCTGTCCTTGTCCTGGTCCCCTCACTTGAAAATGTATCCAAAACAGCCATTGTGATTGTTTTCCTCAGTCCCGGAGTTCTTTAGAAGTCTCTTGCTCGATATCCAAAAATTGGGGAGTTTTAAAATTATCCTTCCTGTTCTTGACTTCTAGCTTAATTTCACAGTAGTCAGGGTACATCTGAAAAGAATGTGGCAGGTACGATGTCTTATATCCTTCCTGGGTGTACATGCGTGTGCGCACGCACGCGTGTGTGTGTGTGTGTGTGTTCATCTGCTCAGTCTATAAGGGATGTGTTAAAATTCCCCACTGTAATCATGACTGTGCCTAGTCTCCTCGCAGGTTCGTAATTTTGCTTTGTTTCCGACTGAGGTCCGTGTTTTTGTGTACGTGTAAATTTAGAAATGTTACACGCGCCCGGCAAATGGGTCTTTAATGGTCATGAAATGTTCCTCTTCATCTCTAGAAAAGTCTAAATTGTCACTACGAGAGGTTTGTTTTGGTTCACATTTTCCTGATGTATATGGTTTTCTATTGTTTCACTTCCAGTGTTTCCGCACGCTTCAATTTTTGTCTGCCTTTTTGTAAGCCAGATGGAGTCTGCTCTTCCTCCTGCCTCATACCCTCTGTCTTTGAAGTGGAGTATTTAATTGTTTTATATTTAATGCACTGCTGATCTATTTGGGTGGAAATCTTTTATATTCCTATCTGCCCCGCCTGCTCTGTCTTCCCCTCCCCTTTCACTTCCTCTTTTATACTAATTATATTTTATTATTCTATTTTCCCTCTAATAAATAGCTGAACATACTTTTACTGGTTACCCTAGAGATTATAGTATGAATCCCTGTTCTATTAAAGTCAAATATAAATTGGGGCGCCTGGGTGCCTCAGTCGTTGAGGGTCTGCCTTCGGATCAGGTCATGATCCCAGAGTCCTGGGATCGAGCCCCGCGTCGGGCTCTCTGCTCAGCGGAAAGCCTGCTTCTCCCTCTCCCACTCCCCCTGCTTGTGTTCCCTCTCTCGCTGTGTCTCTCCCTGTCAAATAAATAAATAAATTCTTTAAAAATAAATAAATAAATAAATTAGTACTCTTACCATTTCCACAACAATGCAAAGACATATTTAGACTCCTCTTGCCTTTTTTGCCATTGTAATCATGTGTATATATGTGCATGCTTTTAATATGTTACATATAAAATATATATAATATGTGAGTATTACATATGAAAAATAAATCTTTCAAATCAACTTTATTGGGGTATAATTTATATGCAGTGAAATAGACCCTGTTTAAGTGTATCGTTCAGTATATCTACAAATATATGAATGTAATCACCACCTCGATCATGATAGAGAATATTTCAATCACCCAAGGAATTCCCTGGTGCCCTTTGGTGAGTCACCCCGTCAAGTGGGCTGGGTCGCATGGAGAGCCCAGGGCTCATGCAGACACGCGAGTGTGGTGCTGGCAACTGCCCTCCCCAAGACCACCCACGAGGGGAAATTTCTCCACAAAGGAGGTTTGGAGGGGGTCCTGGACAGTCAAGAGGAAAAAAGACAAATGATACCCAAACTGGATTCCTCTGTCTCTCCCCAAACCTCTTCCCCCCAACCTTCCTCCTTTAGGAGTCCTTTCTCAGGAATAGAAACACCAGAAATTTGGGTGTCATCCTGGATTCCCCACGCTCCCTGGTCCCCCAATCCATCCACTGCCGCGTGGTCCTCTCCATCCCCTAAATCAGGGATCCGTGTTCTCCTCTCTCCCCCTCTGTAGCCCCATGCAGCTCACATCAGCTGTCAGCATTATCCCTGCCTGCAAACAGCCCCTAACTGCCCTCTGACGTTTTTCCTCCAGGGGGATGGGTGACGATACTCAGGGTTCAAAATCCAAAGGATGTCAAAACCTATGAAGAGAAAAGCCCCTCCAACTCCTTTCCCCAGACACTAAGGCCCTCTTTTCTCTCGAGATGACTAATGTTATCAGTTTCTTGTTTATCTCCCTGGAGATAATCTGCATAGTTATAAGCAAAATTATATATATGTATTTTTTTCTCCACCCCCTTTAAAAAGTGAACAGCTAACCCACAAATGGGTTATTATTCTGTTTTCCCCTCTAATAAATGGTTACACATGCTTTTACTGGCTTCCCTGGAGAGAAAAGAGGACTCCTCGATCTATTAAAGCCAACTATAAATTAGTTGCCCACAAATGGTAGGTCACTATACACTCCGTTCCGTACCTTCCTTTTTCACTCGACAGTATATCACGGAGATTACCCTACATCAATTCACACGGCGCTTCCTCATTTTTCTGAACAGATACCCACTGTCCCACTGTATGGTTGGCCCTTGATTTCTTTCACCAGCCCTCTTTGAGGGATACTTAGGTTGTTTCCAACCTTTTGCAAACACAGCATAGCCATGAATCACTGTCGTGCGTCCTTTCACACACGGGCTGGAGGTCTGGAAGAGATTGCTGGGTCAAAGGGCGTGTGCACCTGTGATTTTTTGCACGTCACAAAATGTTTCCCTGTTGGGACCTGCACCATTTATGATCTCTCCCTGGGTGAGGCGGGGCTGTGTCCGGGTCGCGGGGCCTTCCCCAGCACCGGCCTGCCAGGGTTCCCTAGACCTAGGAGCTGTTTCATCTTGAGGGGCTGCCTGACCCCCCTTGGGGCAGCCTCCCCGCCTTCCCCCTGCAGAAGCCAGGGGGCGCTGCTTCCCCTCGATCGCAAATCCAATCCCTCCCCTGACCACCTCACACCTGCTGTGGTTCCCTATTGAGGGAGAGTCTGCGGGTCCAGCTCCCCCCAACTTTCCCGCCTCCTTCCAACCACACAGTTTTTGCCCCATCCCCAAATTCCTGCCCCCCCCCGCGCCTCCTTGCCTTTGCCCTACCCTCTCCTTCAGCTCGGGGTGACCTCTAAGAAGGGGTGTCCTCCTCGCACTCTGAGGCCCCTGCGTGCAGCACACTGGCTGCCCCCCATTCCCCGGCCTGACTGTGGGGGACCGGGTCTCCTTGGCCAGTTTCCCAGGCAGACAGACACCTCATCGGGCCAGGGCGAAGGAAGGAGCACCTCAGCAAGTGAAGGGGGACCAGCCCGAGCTTGGCTGGTCTGGGGGTTCGGGGACCCTCAGAAGGGGGGAGGAATGACCCGTGCAGTCAAGTATGCCAGCAGTTTGGGCCAGAGCCCGGAAGAAGGAAGGAAGGTGGGGAGGGAGACGACAGGGCGAGAAAGGAGGGAGCGGGGGCAGGGAGTTGCGGGGGGGGGGGGGGAGTGAAGAGGGAGAAGCGGCTGTCTGGCTAGGCCTGCCGGTCTGCAGGTCCCGGGAGAGAGCGGCTGAAGCCAGGACACCCCTCAATCCCATGGGAGGGCTTGCCTTCAGATTAGAAAGCCTTTGGGCAGAGGTTCTTTAAAGTTCTACCTTGGACAAGCCTGTGCCTCAGTTCCACAGCTGGGAGGATACATGGCCCCCGCTATTTACAGGGGAAGTGCTCAGCGTGGACAAGCGTGCCGTCTGGGGTGGGCCTTTCAAGCTGATCAGATCAGGCGGTGGGCTGGGAAGGCCCTTCTGTCTTCCCCAAGGGTGGGGGTGCTGCCATCCAGGTACAGCTCTGGGCTGGGGTCCCTGGTATCCTCTCACTGAAGCGGGGGCAAGGGGCATAGGTCCATGACCCACACAGGCTCAGGTCGACGGGCAAAAGATTAGAAAGCACCCCTCACCGCCAGCTCCACCTGTCACAAGCTCTGAACACTCACTGTGCATCAGCCCCTTTGGGATGGGGAGGGCCAGGCCTCTTAATTTGTTTGCCCATCCACCCATCCACCCATCCATCTAACCAACCACCATCCACCCATCCATCCATCCATCTAACCAACCACCATCCACCCATCCACCCATCCATCTAACCAACCACCATCCACTCATCCACCCATCCATCTAACCAACCACCATCCACTCATCCACCATCCACCCATCCGCCCACCCACCCATCTGCCCACTGAAAGTATCTATTTGCTGAGTGCTGGGAAGCAGTGGAGACCTGCATGAAATATATTCAGACGGCGGTACGTAGAGCTATTTACTGATAGTTATGATCAGCATCAGATGGGACAGTTGCCGGGAGCTGTGAGTCTGTAACTATGAGGCGAGGCCTCCTTACAGGGTGCGTGGGGGCTGAGGCCAGAACAAAGAAGGGGTGAGTCAGGTGAGGAATCGAGGGAACTGCCTTCCGGGCAGAGGGAGCAGTGTTCCCGGAGCCCAGAGGCAGGCAAACCCGTCTGGGAGAAAGAGGAGGAGAAGGACGTGGGGGTCCCAGAGCTGCTGCCTGCTGGGTGCCCACTTGCTAACCCCCCGGAGGAGCGCCCCCCGCCCCCGCGGCTCTCCTGCAGCCCCCCAGGTCCCTCTGGGCTCCAGCCCAGAGCAGGGCCCCCTGGCGTTGCTGGCCTCCGCGGAGGGGCCTCTCCACCTGGACTGCGAGCCGTTCCGGGCTGGGCTCCAGTTCTCAAGCCTGTGTTCAGCAAACGCCAAGGCCACACTGTAACCTCCAGCTTTTTGTTTATGGCGCTGAAATATACAGAACGTAGAATTTGCCATTTTAACCATTTGTGTGTGTACAACTTGGTGGCATTAAAAGTACACACATTGTTGGGCGCCTGGGTGGCTCAGTTGGTTAAGCGACTGCCTTCGGCTCAGGTCATGATCCTGGAGTCCCTGAATCAAGTCCCGCATCGGGCTCCCTGCTCGGCAGGGAGTCTGCTTCTCCCTCTGACCCTCCCCCCTCTCATGTGCTTGCTCTCTCGCATTCTGTCTCTCTCAAATAAATAAATAAAAAATCTTTAAAAAAAAAAAAAAAAGTACACACATTGTTGTGGGGGGCGGGGGGCAGCCATCAGCACCATCCACACCCAGATCTCTCCCGGCTGGCAAAACCGAAACCCTGGTCCTATAACACCAACTCCCCACTCCCTGCCCCCCAGCCCCTTTTAGAGGCTGAGTACTACTGGGTGTATGGATAGACCGCATTTCGTGTGTCCATCCTCCCTCCGTGGACGCTCGGGCTGCCTCCATCTTTTGGCTGCCGGGCATCACGCCGCTGGGAAGCCTCGTTCCTGGCTCAGCCCCCGGGGCCAAGCACACAGCCAAGGAGCAGTTGGTTTTTGGAAAACTCTAGAGTGAAGGGAGTGTAGACCTCGTCTCGACCAGCTCTCTTCCTGGTGCATCTCGAAGGCCCCAGCGGAGGAAAGGGACGTCACAGGGAGCGTTTGAGGAGTTCCAATCTGCTTGGGGATTTAAACAGGCAGAGGGCCCTGGGAACCAGAGCCCTCTCTGTATCACCGACTCCCTGCTAGCCAGCCTCACCGTCCCCTGATGAATGACCTCGGCGAGCTTCCCTGGATAAAGCAGGAGAGCCAGCCAGACCCTTGGCCCTGTGTGCCACACACTGTGTGAGCCCTTGTCCCCAAGTCACTCCTGTTCCAACCAGATGCTGACCGCCCCCCCACCCCCCAGCCTTGGACACGGAGACTGGAGGCTGTCTGGGGCCACCTGTGCTGGACTTGCGCACACTGAGTCTCCCGGGCAGCTCTACCAGCGAGTTTTATTACCGTTCTCATTTTACAGACAAGCAATGGGCCCAGGGCAGAGAAAGGACCTGTCTCGGAAGACAGAGCCCAGCATAAGGCTGAACTGCAAGCCCATCGTCCGGCCGGGCGGCCGGCCGTCTACACTGGCGGAGGAAGCCGGGCGGCCTCAGAAGCCCAGCCTCCTCCCCGTGTCCAGAGGTCTCGGGAGATGGAGTCGGGGCCCTAGGGCAGCCCAGGTCTGGCCCATCTCCAGCCTGGAGAGTCAGGATTGCCTCTGAAGATGTCTCCAGAGCTGATGTGGCCGCGTCAACTTTGGCCTATCCCTGTCCTCCCCGGGGGAGGCTCAGGGGCTGGTCAATGGCATCCCAGCCTCTCCAGGCTCCCGTGAGGAGGTGCCTTCACCTCCTCCACACAGCAGGGCCCGGCCTGCGGCATGGTTTGCAGACCACTCTGGCCGGGGGCACCGGGGCTGACGGGCATTGGGGGGTACCCTCCAGGTGAACTTTCTGCGAATGTCCCCCCCTTCTCTTTCTGCTTTCTAGGCTGGGGGCGGGCCAGGAGCACCACCCTCGGCCGCCAGTGCTTCCTCTCCGTCCAGCTGGTTGCAGCGTGGCCGGGCCCTGGGCCCTCAGCCCAGGCAGGGCCACCCAACGGCCTGTCTCTCTCAGCCAGACTTCCTCGAGGCCGGGCCTCCACGCCCACTGCAGCAGCTCCCCCCTCCCTGCTTTAGAAGGTTTATCTGCCAGAGGGGGGCTTTGAGGGCGGGGAGTGGGGACGCTTATCTCCCTGCCAGGGGCCTGCCCTACGGTTGGGGCTTTGTAATCTGACATTGTGATTTTTTCACCCTTGTTTACCTCCCCCCCCCAAGGAGGGAAGATTTGCTGAATCATCCCGGGGAGGTGGTTGGAGGAGGCTGGGGGCGAGGCAGCTGGAGGGCAGTGATAAGTCTGAGGCCGGGCTGGGGGGCGCTGGGGGGTGCTGGGGGGCCGGCCCGGAGGAAACCCCGAGCTGTGACGGTTTCCAGCTAAGACTGTTGGCTCCTGCAGAGCTGCCTTGGGGACGTTCAGCTCTGAAAGCCCCAATCTCCCTCCCAAAGGAGGCCAGAGGAGGACTGGGCCGCAAGTGGGCGCGCTGTGAGCCATGGGGGACTGGCTATGGGGGACCCTGAGACCCAGCAGTGGACCATGAGAGCCAACAGTGAGGCAGGGCGAAAGTGGCTGGGCCCTGAGCCCCCACAGGATGGCTCCCAGGACCTTCTAAGGCACCTGAGGTTTATACACTGGGCTCTTGCGGCCCTAGAGGGGCACTGGCTGGCCCCCAGATCCCCAGCAGGTGGGGAGTGGAACTAGGGGCTGACCCGAGGTCTTTGTCTCCCCAGGGCCTTTGCACCACTGGTTCCTTGGCTCGGGGCAGTCCTCCCCCACCCTTGATGTATCAAACTCTTTGTCTTTCAGATGTCTGCTTCCTCCAAGAAGACTTCTCTGGCCCTGGGGGCTGGGCTTCGTAGCCCCTCAGCCTCCTACAGTCCCCTAGGTGCCCCTTCTTCTAGCTCTTACCCCACCAGGGCCCAGAGTGGACACCCAGCAAATGCTTGTGGAACGGAGATTGGGGTTCTCTCCTCAGAACCCCGAGAGTTGCCCTCTATCGGGACTAAAAGTCTGAGACCTGCAAGTGGGGAGGAGATCCCCAGAGGGTGTGGGCAGGCCCCTGGCCCCCTCTCTGCTGCAGAGCTGACCCAGGTGCAGGGAGAGGTGGTCCCAGCCCAGGCCTTCCCTCACCCTCCTCCGTGCCCCTCACTCTTCCTGCGGGGTGGTCTGACCTTCAGGTGTCTAGAGGAGACAGATGTCCTACCAGCACTGGCGATGGGCCATAGACCAAGACAGAGGTCCCACTGGATGCAGGTAGTGGGAACCTCTGGAGCAGGGGCCAGGCTGGACGGCTGGAGCTTCCCCAGAATGCTCTCTGCTCCCTGATTTCTGATTCCCCCCAGAGTCTGGTGGGCAACCGCAGGCCGGGGCAGAGGGGTGATTGACGCCCCTGAGTCAGTGGCCACATCCCCTGCTGCTCCCAAAAGGGGCTTCTGGGGCAGGAAGAGCTGCCCGCGGTGGTCGCTTCACTCCCTTCCTGCTGCCCAACTGAGCTCAGAGATAAGTCCTCGCCGGGCTGAGGGAGGCCTGGGGGCTCAGGCCTTCCCCAGAAATCATGTCAAGGTTCCTCGTGTGGAGGAAGGAGCCTGAGGGCCATGATAACCCCTTTATTTTTAAGAGATCTGGGAGGAAGTCTCAAGTCACCATTTGCAGAAATAGCTCTGAGCTTCATTCTGGTGTCTGTGGCTCCAGCCATCAGCAGGGACAGCCCATGAGAGGATCCCAGCTCAGTCCACCCCACGACAGCGGGAGGACGCTGGGGCCCCGGGAGCCAGCCCCAGGGCCTGTGCTCCGAGGCCGGAGCCCTCGGCCAGGACAGGAGCTACACTGACTTGTGCAAGGGGCTGGCCCCAGTGACTGCCTGGGGACCTGCAAGTCACTTCACACACACACACACACACACACACACACACCCCATGTCCTTCCCAGGAACACGGGGGTGATGGTGCCTCCCTCACAGAGTCCATTTATGTGAAGTGCTCCCCATGGTTCACGCAATATTAGATATCAGTTTATTGTCAGGAGTGCTGAGCAGAAGTCAAAGCCGAAAAAAATGTATCAGGCACCCCGTGCGGACCCTCGCCGGCAGCCATGCGCCCCATGGGCCCGCGGACGGGCAAGCCACCAGCTGCCACCCCCACCCCTCGATCCCCTTATTCCTTCTAAAGCAGCGGGGGGCTGCTGCAGGTGTGGGGGTTGAAGAAAGGAAATCTGGGACTCTGGGTCTAGAGACTTCCAAAGACCACAGGTGTCATTTTATAGACAAGAAAAACAAGGCCCAGAGGGCAGCACTCTGAAGCAGGGGCCATAGTGATGTCCCAGCCTTCTGACACCCTGTCTGGGGCTCTCTCCATCCCCACCTCTCTCTTACGGGAGGGAACAGCTAGCCCCTCTCAGTGAGGCCCGCCCTGGCCACCCATGGAACCAGAGATCCCCATGTCACCCCTACTCCCTGTTCCGTCTCTCCTCGGTGTCCCCACTGAGCTCTAGGAGGGCAGGCATGGTGTCGGATCCCCCACTGGCCTAGATGGTGCCTGGCAGGTGGCAGGCTCCCGTCTGTGTGCCTCTGGATGGGCCTGGGCTGTCATAGGGGACCCTAGGGAGCACAGCCATCTACTCTGCAAATATGGGCAGGCCTGGTTCTCCACTGGTGCCCCAGGCTGGGCAGAGGCGGGGCCCCTGCAGTCTACTCCTGGCCACCAGGAGCTCTTGCCCTCTCTCCTCTCCCTCTTAAACAGATCACCTTTCTCCCCACCCCTCCACCACCTCCTGCCAAAAAACCCCCACATCATGGAAAACCCAGAAGAAGTCTTTCTAGAAAAGGGAGTTTTAAAAATCTACTATGATGCCCCCCTCACCCTCCAGTATAGCCCCGCAGACCTTGGGGTCTGCATGACCCCCGACGGGTGGTTTCGCAGCCAAAGTCAGGCCATCTGTGCCCTGAGCTGTGGCCCGGGAGCAGCACCCGTCAGGAGCGGCTTCTCCTTACAGGGCAGGAGCTTGTCTTGCCACCTCTCCCGAGCTAAGGGTGGTTGCTCAGCTTCTCATCTCTCCTGCCCCTCATCTACACTCGCTGAGACTCAGTTTCCTTTCCTTTCAGTGCCAGGCTGGGCGTTCGGAGGGCTGGCCCAAGCCTGACTCTCACCCTGAGACCGCAGGTGGGAACCTGGAAAGAAATGGTGGAAAATGCCCTCCTGCTCCCTTATGCGTTCGGGGGTGAAGAACCTTCCAGAAAGGGGGACTTTTTCTTCAGGCCTTGCAGAAGGGCTGGGCAGCATCAGCACCACTCTGTGACCAGGGAGAAGTGGGGTGTCCAGTCTGCGCCCGCATGGGGCTAATTCCTAGCTGCATTTGCTGGCGCGGCTGGGAGGTCGAGGGCCCCCCAAGGAACCCCAGGGGCCTCTTCCTCCCTGGCTCTTTGTCGTTGGGGTGAAGTGGTTGCAAGTCTCTCTCTCTCTCGGTCCCGCTCCCCTTCTCCCGCTCTCTGGCCCGTCAGGCCCTTGATAACACTTGGAAGGCGCTATCGGCCCGGAGCGTCCTCCTGCCCGAGCCCGCTGGCCTGCTCCACGCTGACAGTTGACAGCCAGCACTGTTTGATAAAGTTATCAGGCTAAACCTGAGCTCGGCCGCTCAGTACATGCCCCTGCCCCAGATTTCCCTCCTCCTGCCTTCCTGCAGCTGCTCCCCCTGCATGGGAACCCCGGGTCCTGCCTGGCTCTCGGCTGGGGCCCACTCGAAGCTGGACACCAGGGAGGTGGGTGGGAGGGGGCAGCCCTCCGCCAAGGCCAGGAGGAAGAGCTGCATGTCCGGGGTCTGCCCCCATTGCTCCCCAGACAGGGTCCCACCCACCTGTCACAGAGGATCCAGGGACCCTGAGGGGGCTGACCGACCATCCTAGCCTTAACTGGACCCCTGCTAGGTGCTGGGCCCCAAGCTGAGTGTTAGGACACAAAGAATTGGACCCAGTGCCCACTGGGAGGTGGCTCACAGGTTTGGGGGGGCAGGGGCAAGCCCTCCAGCACTCGTCAGGAGAAAGGAACCGCCCCGTGGTGCAGCACAGACATCTAAGGGAGCCCTGGGCCCGTGGCGGGGTGGGGGTGGGGGGGGCGGGGCGGGAAGGCAGACCTCAAAGCAGGGAAATGATGTTTGAGCAGAGGGAGCCTTTTTTTAATGCCGGTGATAATGTTATCATGCGTGCCCACTACAGAAAAATAAAACATACACACTGAAAAATAAGGGGGAGAAATATGCACAACTCCTTTATTCGGCAACAGCCGGTGTCGATACGCTGCGCCTTATCCTCGCAAACTTCCTTCCGTGCGTGCAAGGAACAACATGGAATCGGATGGTGTATACTGATTTTTAAACCACTCTTTCACTTAAGATATCATGAACAGCTTCCTATGTCGACACATTTACTCTGCAAAATCTATTTTCTCTTCAATTTTTTCAGTTAAAAAATATAAACACACACACACACACACAAATCCAAATCTCCTTTAGAGACGGCCACGGAGGGAGCAGCCCAGCTGCCCTTCCCAGCCCCCAGAGGCAGCTGTGGTCATTGGTTTGGTGGATTCTCTTCGGATTTGTTTCTTTAAGGATCTACGAAGGTATGCTGTGCTGTTGTTAGGGAGCCAGCCTGCTCTGCTGAAACAGGCATCGGGTTCCGGGCAGACCCCAGGCCCCTCAGGTCAGTCCTTGCAAGGACGCGGGCCCCTTTCAACGGCTGTGTGAAGTCCGTTGTCTGGATGCACCCTCGCTCCCATCTCCTCTCGTGGGAGTTTAGGTGGTTCCGATTTTTTTTTTCCCATTGCCAGTGGGCTCCAGAAGATGCTCTTGTAGCTGATCTGTGCGCCCATCCGTGACTATTTCTTTAACAGAAACTCCTGGGAGTGAAGTGGAGGGTCATGGGCTGAGCACACGTGGCTGACGACTTTCACGCACTTGAGCTGCGTTTGAGGCGGAGAGAGGGCTCCTGGGAGGGAAGAGGGCGCTCCTGGCAGAGGGAACACTATGGGCAAAGACGCATGTGTGAGGCATCCAGAATTCTCTAAAGGCCTTTTGGGAGGAAGACTTTGCTGCTTGTTTAGAATTCCAGGAAAGCAGCTCAGAATGACCTTGCCGTTCTTCCGTGTGTCTTCCCCTCCTTCTTGGGGAGCCCTCCACTCCCTGACCAGCCTGGGCAGGGAGCTGGGGAGGAGCTCAGGCTCCCCACTGCAGCGCTCTCTGGGCCACACCACCCACCCACCAGATCCTCCTTCTAAAGCTCAGCTGATATGTCTCTTGGGCTCCTCGCCTGGTCTCCACATCAGTCAAGGGCTCCGGCGCCTTTAGAAGACTCTTATGGGTCTTGGGTCCCTTATGCAGTCTGGGCTGGCATCAGGCTCTGCCCCACTGCGGGTGGCCAGTTGGCTTCATACACCTCTGGCCAGCCCAGATCTTCATCATTCTCTGGTCACGTCTCCTTGATTCCCTGCCCACCCCCACCCCTTTATTCATCTTGCTCCTTCCCTCTGGGGTAGTGTGTCCCCACACCGAGTGGGAGCCCATCTAGGGCAGTGAAGGCTAAGTCATGGTGAAGGGCTGGGGTTTCATTCTTGAGGGGATAGAGGGAGGTACATTTGGTTTCTAGGGAACGTTCAGAATAGGTCCTATTCTTCTAGATAATACCACTTCCTCCCCTGCCCCAGCACCAGGCCCTGCCTCCTTCCAGGCCACTGCACTTCATTCTGGGTGGGGATAGTCGGGGATAGGCAGGGGCAGGTGGGGACAGGCCGGGGCCAACTCAGCCACACACAGAAGCCTGGGCTGACCCTGGGAAACACATTTCCATCCTTATCAGTTATTTCCATGGAGGGTTCCGCTGGGCATCTCCCACTTTGTCCCTCAGGGGCCCTGGTCCCAGGGCTGGCAGGGCCTGACTGCCATGTGGGATGTGGCCACGTCCCGGGGTGGATGTGGCCTGAAGCTGCCACCACTAACAGGACATTTTATCTGAACATTAATTCAGATGTTGCATTCCATTCCCTAGTGTGGCCGGTTTGTTGTAATATTAAAGTATGATTTTAATATTGTTAACTTTGTTATTTACTGTTGAGTAAACTGCTACTCTAGGTGGAGTTGCTGAGGACATCCTGAAGTCTCCCGTGTCCCCAGCGACAGCCACCCAGCCCTCAGGAGCCGGGCAGTGCAGCAGTCTTCCAAGGCCACCACGTGCACTGTATTCTATGTAAACAGAGTCCCCTAGAGTTGTGCCATCGATCCCACAGCCCTGGGGGAAAGGCCGGGAGCCTGGCTTCTGAGGGACACTGTTGCTAACAGGCAGTGTGACTTGGGCCATGGCCTCCTCTCTCTGGACTTCGGTCCCTTTATGTGGCAAAGGGAAGCCATGGGCGGTCTTCACTGGGCTTGACAGTGTTTTCTGGTTCACACGCCATGACTCAGCAGGAACTTCAGAGCAGGTAGGCAGCAGCAGGGGAATGGCAAGTGGAGGATGGGACCGCGGAGCATCTCTGCAATCACAGACGGTGGGCGTGGTGCCCCACTGCACCTGCTGAGCCCGTCCCGATCCCGGTGCTGAAGGAGACAGAACTTGGACAGGATGCTCATGGCGTGCAAAGTGCTGGTTTAGCTACGAGCCTTCTCCAGGGAATGTGGCCCTGCCTGTGACGCCTGTCCTTCCTGTGATAGCCCTGGGCTTCCTGCAGCCCTGGGAGGGTTCGGGGCTGGGAAAGGGCAAGTGGCATTACTCCAGGCTCAGGGCACACGCAGAGCAGCCCGCAATCCCCCAATGACTGTCTTCTGGGGCCACAGGAACCACACGGGGCTGAGTCTTCCCCGGGGAGCAGGATTTGCCTGCCCACACCCTGGCCTCCTGTCTCAGGGATGTGCAAATGGGGTTCTGGCCTCCAGGGCTCTGAGGCTGCAGCGCCCCCCCCCCAACCCGCACATGTGGGCGCTCAGGGGAGGTGCTGATCGCTGGAGCCTGAGCAGGTGAAGAAAGGTGCATTGTCTAGCTCAGCTTCTCTTGCCCGCCCCGCCCTGCTGCAAAAGTGGCTAAAATCCTAATATTGGTGTGGTTTTGTTTAGCAAACAAAGAGCATGCAAAGCAGTTCCCCATCCGCGTGTGTGTGTGTGTGTGTGTGTGTGTGTGTGTGTGTGCCCAGCACCCTCCCTTACCCCTGACATGGAGCAATAGAACACCCATTCCAGGCCTGGCCCCAATGTGTGGCTCCCCGTCTCTGGCCTCCCCTGTGTCCATGGACATGAGGAGAGGAGGGAGCAGGTGGTCTCCAAGGCTCTGCTGGGAACCCCCACAAACGGGGAGCCTACAGAGGAGGCCAGACCACCCTCCCTCTATGCAAATCTCAACCCCCTACCCCTGCTTCCGCAAGCCTGACAGGGCACTCTGGCTGAAGTAAACAGAAAGAGCCTCTGGAATGAAGTGTAGTAGGAGTCCTGGCTGGCCAGAACCAGAGCCGGGGAGTCGGCCGGTTGCCACGCCCCAGAAGGCCTCAGAACCCACAGGTTCACAGCAAAGGAGCAGTGTGGGGGGAGCATCTGCAGGTGTCATTGGAAGGAAGGAAAGAGAGACTTGACCATCGTGCCTTGGAATCAGATTCGAATCCCAGCTCTGCACTTGCCCACTGTGTGATCTTGGGCGAGTTGGCCAACCTATCTGAGCCTCCACTAACCCCTCTGTAAAATGGGATAATAACACCTCCTTTGCAGAGGGTTGTACTCGTTCGAGTCAATGTGTGGAAACCCTGGGCCCTGCTCGGTACCTGGAAGAGACTGGTTCAGAAGTGTCCACTGGGTGGGCCAGGTGTGGGCTTAATGCTGAGGGCACCGGAGACCACCTTCTGGCGGGGGAGAAAGTTACCCACATATAACTGCCGTAGCAGGTTCAGTGGGTCCTGAGGTGTAAGTGGGGAGCCCAAGGAGCTCAGCCTTCAGAGGTGGGAGAGCTTCTGGTTGGAATGACCAAGGGAGGCTTCATGGATGAGGCAGCATTTGAGCAGGCCTCATAGGATGAGCAGGACTTCAAAAGGGGCTCCTCATGGCCTGGCAGCATATAGCAGGTGCCAAGCCCTGCTCACCGCTCTGCACGCATGGTCTCAGGGAACCCTCCCACAGACGAGGAAGCTCTGTCACGTCCTACAGCTAGTGAAGGGTGGCACCAAGCTTAAGTGAGTCCTATCTGCAAAGTCCCTTGGCCATATAAGGCTCTAGGGATTAGGACTCAGCTGTTATCCTTGGGGGCCATTATTCAGCACACCACGGTGATTACATCAAGAAATTTGAGATGGGAAGATTACCCTGGATCGTCCAGATGAGCCCCATGTGATCCCAGGGTCCTTCCAAGAGGAAGGCAAGAAGGTCAGGCAGAAGAATGAGGCGGGTGATGGAAGCAGAGGTCAGAGCCACCTGCTTTTGAGATGGATGAAGCGGCCACAAGCTGAGGGCAGCCACGGCCTCTACCCTAAAGGGATGCAGCCCTGCTAACACCTTGAGTTTGGCTCCGTGAGACTCATTTTGGGTTTCTGACCTCCAGAACTGTACGAGGATAAACTGTATTGTTTTAAGCCACTAACCTTATGGTGATTTGGTAGCAGCGGGCGGAGACTGATACAGCCCCCAACTGCAGGAGCCTCGCCTTCCCCGGCGTCTTACCGCTAGGGGTTCTTTCGCTTCTCTTCCCGCACTTACCAGTTTGGTCTGAGTCCACAACTCCCAACCTATCTGTCAGCCACTCCAGAGCTTTCTCTGACTTTTTTTTTTAAGTTTTAATTTTTTTTTAGTAATTTCTACACCCAACATGGGGCTCCAACTCACGACCCTGAGATCAAGAGTCGCGTGCTCTACCGACTGAGCCAGGCTGGCACTCCGGCTTTCTCTGCCTTTTGAAGCTCCCTACCATTCCTTCCCAAAGCCTAACTTGCACCCAAGATGCACTCAATAAACACTGGTTAAATGTAAATAAATCTGTGTCTTTATTTTTATTTACAGCAGTTGAGAGGAACGGGCTCTTGTTAGCAGTGACTGCTTGTTTCTCCAGCCCCGTGGCCTGAAAGCAGAGCCAGAAGCCCCGTGGCCGGCTGAGTGCCAGTCAGAAGTGGGGGGCAGCCAGCACATCTGGCCGAAGCAGAGGGGTATTAGGCCTCCCACTGGGGCAGGAAGCAGCTCTGGCCATCCGTGGCAGCCAGAAAGAGAACCACTAAAAACCAGATCCCAGCACAGTGGGCAGCAGGCAGAGGGGGAGGATTTCTCTGTGGATTCCAGTTCTGGGCTATTCTTGGCATCTCTTGGGGGTAGGGGGAGAGCTAGGCTGGCTTTCAGGGCTCCATGGGAGGGAAGGCGCCCAAGCTCTTAGACCTCTAAAACAACTTAGCTCAGAAAAGACCCAGCCCAGTTCTCATATTTTGCAGCAGGAAAATATTGGTCCAGAGAGGGAAAGCAACTTGCTCGAGGTCACACAGCAATTCCGTGAGTCTCAAAACGAGCTGAAAGATTCCTGCCCAGCCCTGACTCCAGGAGACCGGGGATCTGGGCGCAGGAGGCTGGCCTCCCTCTGGGTCGCGGGACCTCAGGGCAGGCTGGCCGGGAGCCCAGGGCAGGTCCAGCCTCACTTGAGATTGTGCTGGCTCTCGCGGTGCCGCCGTAGGTCCACCTTGCGCTGGAAACCCTTGGTGCACAGCTCGCAGCTGAAGGGCTTGAAGCCGGTGTGCTTCCGGCTGTGCGTGATGAGGTTGGAGCTCTGGCTGAAGGCCTTCCCGCACACCTGGCACTTGTGGGGTTTCTCACCTGCGGGGCAGCAAGGAGCGGGTCAGGGCTGTCGGCGCCAGGCCCGCCGTCCCCCTGCCCTGCATTTGTTCGCCGAACTCTGCTATGTGTTATCTCGCGGCCAGCCCACATGCGCTTTAGAAAAGAACTACAAAAGGGAGAGGGGAAAACAACGCCCCCTGGGGTTGCACCCTGGTCGGACGGGGACTGGGTCCAGGCCCTCAGTTAACAGCCAAGCAGTGGATGATTGGAGGAATGAATGAATGGCGAATCCACCTGCTAGTCTCACTTGGACCCAGAGATCACACTTTGGCCGTTCCCTTCCCGGCGTTTTTCCTACACATTAAATGTGTACTTAAGTAGCAGTGCGTCCAGCCCTCTGCGTGGAGGGGAGCGCCTCTCGCTTTGTGATTGACCCCCTCCCCGCCCCCAGTCCGAAGCCGGGACCCTTCACCAGCGGGAGGGAGGGGGGCGGGGAGAGGCTCTGCTTGGGCACGTGCGGGCGTGGCCAGGGAACCCCGGGCCAGACGAGGGGCGGGCGCCCCACCTGTGTGGATGTACGTGTGCTTCTTCATGTCCGACTTCTGGTGGAAACGCTTGCCGCAGAACTGGCAGGGGTAGGGCCTCGTGTCCGAGTGGATGAGCAGGTGCGTGGACAGGGTGGACGAGCGCTTGAAGGCTTTGCCGCACATCCGGCACTCGAAGCTGCGCTCCTGCCGGACGAAACGAGGCCCAGGGGGGTCAGGTGCGGGCGGGGCCTCGAGACCCGGGACTGCCACGCTGGGCGCAGGGCCGGGCCCTGCCGGGATCCCCTGAGGAACAGGACACTCGTTGGGGGGGGCATCGAGAACGGGTCCTGGAGGAGCAGGACCCAGAGACCCCCATTTCTGCATCCCAAGGGGGGCTGAGGCCTGGGGCCTGAGAGGCCTCCCGTGGGTTTTCCCCTGTAACCTTCACAGTATCCCATGCAAAATAAACCTCAACGTGCGTTTGTTGACTGACTGATAGATCGACTGATCTGGGGCATGGTCATGGGCTTCGCAGTGCTTTGGTTAAGAGTCTGTATTATTGGGGCACGACTCTGGCTTCTGCCCCTTAGAAGCCACATGACCTTAGACAAGTCATTTAACCTCTAGAGACTCAGTTTCCTCCTCTGTACATGAGAACAGCAGTAATAAGCTCAAAGTGTAGACAGCTGAGCCGGCAACTACTAGCATGTGGTGTGCGTTCACAATTGGAAGCTCTCGTGACCGTATCCTGCCTCTCCCGCCTGAGCTTTTATTGACTCCCGTGTTAGCAACTCGGGTCATTTCCGGTACTTTCCCTGGAATGGAATATTCAAGAAGGGCTAAGCGGGACAAGATCCTAAAAGTCGGGAGCCTCAAAGCTGAGGACACCTCTCCTGACCACACAGACGGCAGGATCATTTCTGAGCCTCAGAGACATCTCTCTGCCCCCGAAATCCCACTGGGCCAGGAGCCTCTCCCAACAGCACATGAAGCTGATTTGGCCCATCGGAGAGGGTGTTGGGAAAACTATAACGAGGCTAGCGCTAAAGCACAATATTCATTATCAAGAACGAATTAAACTACATATTAAATATATATAATATATACATATATTTTAAAAAGAGGGTTTTGGGGACCCAGATGAGGGGGTAAAGGACCGTCGATCTGTGTCACCTTCAGAAGCGGGGTGAGCGACCCAGCCGTAGCCCTAGGATCCCTGCGGGAGGCACAGAGCGGGAGTGGGAAGCGGGGGGTCCTGGGCCTGGCCAGCTGCCCACCTGGGAGTGGACGTGTGCGTGCTGCTCCAGGCTCACGGCGTGGCCGAAGGTTTTACCACAGACGTCACAGGCAAAGGGCCGGGTCCCGCTGTGGGAGCGGCGGACGTGCACTTCGAGCCCGTGTGGGGTGGAGAACACCTGGGGGCAGGGGGCAGAGCGTGAGGCCACTGGGGGCTGCGGAGAAGGAGACGGGCCTGGGGTCCCAAAGCCAGCCCCACCCCCTCCATGCCCAGGCACAGATGGCCATAAAGCAGGAGAAGCACCAGAGTGCTGTGTGTCCTGGGAAGGTCCCTTTCCCTCTCTGTGCCTTGGCTTCCTGTCTAGAAAATGGGGGCTGTGGGAGCATGTAAAAGGCCCCTCCTGGCCCTAGCTAGAGGCTGAACGGCCTAGTGGTTAAGAGCCAGGAGTTTGCCAGAGCCACGTTTGAATGCTGGTACTCATGTCTACTTGCTGTGTGCTCTTGGGCCGGTGACTCAACCTCACTGAGCTTTTTGTCTGCTTCCCAGGGCTCAAGCATGTCAAGTGCTTCGCACAGGGCTAGCACACAGCCAGGGCTCATGGTCCTTGTCCTCGTGGTGAGGGCGAGCATACTGAACCCTCGATCGCACCAAAGGATGCAAGATTCACAGCACAGGGAGCACCCAGCTGCCGGGGAACTGGAGAGGGGACGCGGAGCAGGGCCCGCGAGCCCACCCACACCCAAGTTGCCCACCTTGTTGCACTTGAGGCAGTGGTATGTGTCCATGCCCGGGGAGCAGCGGAGGCTGAAGTCCAGGGGCGGCTCAGTGCTGGGCACAAGAGGGCTGCCGTAGAGGCTGACGGAGCGCTCGAGGAAGGCGGACTGCATGGTGGAGGGGGCCTGCCGGTAGCTGTGGCCATAGGACGAGGCCAGGGCATCCCAGGAGAAGCTGGGCTTGTAGAACGGGGGTGAGTCGGAGTCCCTGTCCTGGGATCGGGGCATTACAGCAGGGCCCTCTGTGGAGAGTGCGACACATACATGGTGGTGATTCATTGATAAGTAGGGCACTGCTCCCCACCACTCTCCACCTAATGACCTCATGCTGAGGATTGTGGTGTATAGCCCAAAATATTACTGTGGGAGAGGGTCTGGGTCTTCACTGTGGCTTCTCAGCTTTTCAGATCCCCAGCACCTGCAGAGTGCCCACCTCACCCACTGCACCGGCCTGCCCACCGCTTCTTCTGACCTGCCACACAGAAGCTCTCATCTGGGAGTGAGCTCCCCGTCCTAGAGGGGTCCAGGCAGAAGCTGGAGAGCCCAGATTGTATCCAGATGGCCTTGTTGATCGTTCCTGACTCCACAACTCCAAGGATCCCTGCTTCCATGAGCCCATCCTCCCTCCATTCCACTTGCACTGGCTGACGGGGAGTGGCCGGTGGTCCCAGCCTGGGTACCTGGCACCAAGGCCGTCCTGCTCAGGCTCTGGTCCAGCTCCAGCTCTGGCTCCCGTTTGAGGTCAGTCCAGGCCAGGCACTGGTTTGGGAACAGGGTGTTGAGGACAGGATCACTGCTCAGGACCTGGTCCCTGGCCCCTGTGGGGAAACAAGACCATCAGAGACACCAGCTACAGCTCCTAGGAGGATGGGGACCCAGAGATGCACTTGCTGCCATCCCCAGCCGCTCGCATGCACGGGCCCTGCCCAGGATGGTGGGAGCAGGATGGAGGCCGAAAAGAACCCCCCTGAGGAGAACTCCTGGGCCAGTGTTAGTTTTCTGAGTACCCGACCTCAGCCCTAGATCTTTTCTGAGTCTGGTTAGGACCCACATGTCGGCTGCTAAGGACCAGCTCCATTCCTGATGCTCCCACCATCCCAACGGATCAGAAGAGATGGGTGCGTTCATTCATTCGTTCAACCAACATTTACTGAGCTTCTGCTTGCAGAAGGGTTGCGCTGCATCCCCAACGCGGGGGACGGGGAGCCCTGGGTGGGTGCCGCAGGGGGATCTCTGACTCACTGGGGCTAAGGGCAGGAGGCCAGATCGGGTCATCTTCCTGGATGCGGGGCTGGTGGTAGGTATGAGCCTTCTTGCTCTTCACCAGGAAGGAGCGTGGCATGGTAAATGTGCGCCCCACACCTGCAAGGGGAGAGGGAGAGAACAGTTAGGAAGGGCAAGAGGACAGCAGTCTCTGTATTTTAGAGCCTCCTCCTGATATCAGAATCCACTGTCCTGAGTCGAATGGTGTCCCCCAGAAGTTCATGTCTACCTATGAATATGATCTTCTGTGGAAATAGGGTCTTTGCAGATTTTACCAACCTAAGATGAGGTCATACTGAGTTAGGGTGGACCCTAAGCCCAATATGTCCAGGGTTCTTATAAGAAGAGGGAACTTTGGGCACACAGACACAGACACACAGGGAGAACACCGTCTGGAGGCGGGAGCAGAGATGGGAGGGACGCGCCTACAAGCCGAGGAGCATTGAGGATCGCTTTCTCCACCAGAAGCCAGGAGAGAGGCACGCGACAAACTCCCTCAGAGCCTCCAGAAGGAACTGACCTTGCAGACACCTTGATTTGGGATCTCTAGACTCCAGAACCTTGAACGAATAAATTTCGCGTTGTTTTAAGCCACCTGGTTTCTGGTAGTTGGCTAGAGTGGCTACAAATCCTAACCTCCCCCCACTACTCCCTTGCTAGGAAACTAATACACCCACCTTCTAGAAAACCCCCAGGGTCAGTCTGCTCCTGCCCACATGCGCTGAATCACACTAGGAGCAGAGAAGGAAGGACAGGGGTGTCTTCAAATATGACACTGTGGCCCCGGCATCCAGAAAGCTGCATTCACGCCCCTGTGGGATCTGCATCCAGAGGCCACGGAAGGGGTGGTCTGAGCTCAGGTTTTGGAGTCAGATGCTCACAGGTTAGAATTCCAGCTCACCCGCTGTGCACTTTGGGGCGGACGCTTAACCTCTCTGGGCCTACTCCCTTTTCTGTAAGGTGCAGCGCCCAGGCAGGTAGTGCCAGCGAGAGCATCTTATGTGCTTAGTGCTTATCATGGGGGGGGGGGGGGCAGGGGGCAGGGCAGGCGGGTTGCAACAAAGGGGGCACCTCGACTGAAAGCCACGTTACTGTGGCACTGAGGCACCCAGAGCAGGGCTGCCCCTCGTCTGTGGCCTCAGCCCAGAGTCCGGTGCCCAGAGAGGGAGGAGCCTTCTCTCTCTCTGAGTGGGGGTGGGGGGGGTTGGAGTTGCGTGTGGGGCTCAAGGCCCAAGAGGACTCCCCCATGCCACCCCACTGGGAAGCCAGAGGGCATTTTGTGCACATGGAGGAAGAGGCCAATGTCCACCAACTGTAAGATCTAAGCAGTGGGCAGCCCAGCTCAGCCGCATGGTACCGAACCCACCAGTCCGGGGGTGGGGGAAGACACCCTCTCCCTCTCTAGAATGTTCTCTCCACCAAGACACAGAGGACCAAATCAGGAAAGGGACCTGCCCTTGGTTCTGGGCGGGGGTTGGGGGCGTGGTAGAGCCAGACCAGCCTGAACACCTTGACACCCCTGGCTTCGCATGAGAAGAGCATCTCCTGCCCCTCGAGGCTCCTTGTGTTCAGCCCGTGAGGCTCCCCTGAGGGCTCCTGGGAGACAGAGAACATCTGAGTGGTCCTCTCTCCTCCCCACCCCAGGCCAGGCCCAGGCAGGAGTTCAGGAAATACTTCATCAATGGCATTCCTGGTGGCTCCTCTGCGGGTCCCATTCCCAGGCCTCAGAGCCCGAGCCCCCTTCCCCAGGCCAGCCGCCACACAGGGCTGCAGGGACGATAGGGCCAAGCGCGGGAAAGGGATTACAGCTGCTCCAGCAAGAGCCAGGGCTGGGTGATAAGGCCAAGGCGAGGAGCGGCTGGGGGGAGGGAGATTAGAGAGGGCAGCTTGGAGCCCTGCCTTTGGAGCAGGCCCAGGGAGTCACCCCTTCCCCCGGCATGACCCCAAGCCAGGCAGGAGAGAGGCCCCCAGCTGTGCCCAGGCCTGCCTGCCCTTCACCAGAGCCCCCAGGGCATCAGGAGTCTGGTGAGGCCACTCCACCCTGGCCATCCTAGGCCCTGCCCTCCCCACCATAGGCCTCAGTGTCCAGATCTGTTAAACGGGGATCACAAGGCACCTTCCTGCCATTGCTGGGCAGAAAGGACCTCTACTACAAGCAAGTGTGCAAAGTGCTTGGTATAGTGCTGGGGCTGTAGGAGCACTGGGCCGGGGGTGGCATCACAGCCCGCGGGAGGAGAAGCTTCAGGAAGGCTGGCACAGCCCACGTCCCGTCCTGTCCTGCCTGGCCGCATCTCCAGTACCCTGCCCAAAGCAGGTGCGCTCTGAGGATAGGGATGAGCCCGAGACCAGGAGCAGGGACATGCTCCAGGCCCTTCCCCTCTGGGATCTGAAATGAAGAGGTGGGACTTGAAGGCTCTGGGGTCCAGTCCAGCTGTCAGATTTTGCCCCCCCAGGCTTGCCTGGCTTGCTGTCTCCCCCAGGCTTGTCGGGAAGCCCGCGGTGGCCTTATCTGCCAGGGGCAGTCTTCCTCTGCCTCCTCCCCTCCCCCAGGGCTCCTCTCACCACCCCCCCTTCCCCCTTCTAACTCTTGGGTCCAGGAATCCCCTGGGGAGGCCAGACCCTGGGCAGAGCCAGAGGAGACCCCCCACACACACACCAGGAGAGGCGGGGGCTGCATGGTTTTGTCTTTTGTTCTGGGGGAGCCTCCAAGGGCCACGGTCTCTCTATCAAAAGATGATCTATTATTTTTTACATAGTATTTTAGTAGTAAGCCAACGAGAACCAAAGGTCGGCATGAAACTGCCGGAATGCCAGCAGATACTTCTTGCAGCCAGAATCTGCGTAGCCTCAGCTCCATGAGTTCGGACCTGGGAGCTGAGGGGCTACTGCCCCATTTCACGGAGGAGGAATGAGTCTTGGAGACTGGCTCATGATCCCAGGCAGATCCCAGGCTGCCCGCCGCACCCCCCCACCCCGGCCTCTATACTCTCAACTGTCAGACACGGGGTGGGCACTCGGGGCGGAGGCGAGTGCGCAGACATGCTAAGGAAGGTGTCTAGAGCTCCCTGGTGTGCGTTATGCCATGAAACTGACACCCACGGGGGGACTGTCTTCTGGGCTCACAGGGTGAACTGAGGCTGAGGGAGGAAAGTGGCTCATCCAGGCCTCGCGTTCCTGTCCTGCTGGGACTTGACTCTTGGCCCAGGGCTCTGCCCATCGGCACCTGTGGTCTTTCCAGCCACCCATGAAGACAAAGGCTGGTTGGTGGGCCAAGATGATGGAAAAATCAAATTCCTTTGCATTCTGTCTTTTCTAGAACCCAGAAGCTCCACATGGGTTCCTGGAGAGTTTTGAGGGGAGAGGTCGGAGAGAAAGACCTCCTTCAGAAAGCTCTGGTGTACCCCTGGGCTGAGCCTGAGGACACCATAGAGGTCAAGTGGTTAGGAGTCAGGACAACATAGTCCCAGCTTCCGGGGTCCCTGGCTGGAGGAAAGCGACTCTCAGGGCCCACTCTCGGGATCCCCTTCAGAGCCCCCAGTTTCCCTCCCTCTCCCTCTCTAGAATGTTCTCTCCACCAAGCCTGGTAGAGTGGCACAGCCAACCCCATGGCTTTAAGCCTTCAAGCTCCCCGTGGGGGCCAAACACACCAGGAGAACTTCCTTTTGGCCCCTGTTAGCGGAGTTAAAAAAAAAACAGGAACCAATCACCTATACTGTAGTTAATTAACAACCACACCGTTTTGATTCACACGGACCGTTCTGAGAAAGAGCTCAGAGCAGAGATTGTGAAAGAACCCTAAGATTTCTTCATGAAACAGAGGCCTTGATGGTATCGGCCTCCGGAAAGAGACTTGCTGTTAACATCTCTTCCAAAACCTCCATCCCGATAGAGGGTGCCCTGACCCCGAGTCAGAATCTCGGCCCCGCACCTCTACATCCAGGTGGACTCGAAGCCACAGCGTGGTGACTTCTGCACAACAGGGCGCCATGGGCCTCCCGTGGGGCTGAGTCTGATTTTGTGACCTTGAGTTTGACCATATCGGCCTCCAACCTGGGGCTTGGTTTTCCTATCTCTCAAAAGGGACCGTTGGACTAAGAGATTTCTAAACTTCCCTTTTGTTCTAAAATCCCATGCACAGTTTGTTGACCTTCAGCGAAGGACTGACCTGCCTTGACTAAGAAAGAACCTCATCACTCGGGTTCCCTTTTTGGGAGGGTTGGGTAAGACTCCTTTGTTTCTCAGAGTCAGTGACAGAGGACCCTTTGGACTTCCTTTATGTTTAAAGACGTGACTCAAACAAACAAACAACAACAACAAAAAAACCTTTCCACGTAGCAGTTAAGGGAAATGAGCCTGTTTCATGTTAGGGGCCCCGGCAGAAAGGGGTCATTATTTTTATTTGAAACTTGCAAGCAGTTCTCAAACGCTCCTCCTAAGTTCAGAGACTGCAATGTCACAAGTGAGTGAATCAACTTCTGAGTTTATACCCAAAAGAATTAAAAGCAAGGACTCGGACATAACTGTACACCCAAATTCACAGCAGCATGATTCACAATAACCAAAAGATGGACGCAACCCGAGTGTCCATCAGCAGATGATGGAGAAACAAAACGTGGCGTATCCATACAATGGAACAATTATTCAGCCTGAAAAAGGAAGGATGTGCTGACATAGGCTACAACATGGATGAATCTTGAGGACCCCATGTAAGGGAAATAAGCCAGTCACAAAAAGATGAATGCTGTAGGACTCTCTGCTTATATGAGGTCCCTAGAGAAGTCGGATTCATAGAGACAGAAAGGACAGTGGTGAGAGCCAAGGGCCGGGGGACGGGAAAGGGAGGGGAGTTCGTGTTTAATGGGGACAGAGTTTCAGTTTGAGAAGATGAAGAAAGTTCTGGAGATGGATGGTGGTGACGGTTGCCCAACATTGTGAATGCGTTTAATGGTACAGAACTGTACACTTAAAAATGATTAAAATGGTCACTTTCCAGTCATGTGTATTTTACTACAATAAAAACAAAAATGAGTGAACAAAACATTTCCTGGACATTTTTGAATTGGAGCAGCTCCCATTGGTTTGAATTCCTGAAAACAAATGAACAACAACAACAAAAACCTCCCTCTAATTTAAGGAGGGGGTAAGGCTTTTTGTTGTTTCTGAAAAGGGACGAAATCATATGTGGTCAGGCTATTTTCCCAGGGGCGATCGGGTCCCAGAATCTTCGAGAGTCCTTATGCTCTCCAAGAGGACCCCAACCTCACCTGCCCTCCTGAAAGCCTGGAGAAAATGTTCTGCACTGGTTTTGAGTAACTCCATCCATCAAACCCAAGGCAGATATGACTTTCTGATACCCCCCAGGCACCTTCCGCAGGGAAACCAGCATTCCGACCCCCCCATCCTGATTTGGAAGACACCTCACACATCTCCTTATTAAAAGAGTCCCTTGTGGGGCGCCTGGGTGGCTTGGTCGTTAAGCATCTGCCTTCGGCTCAGGTCATGATCCCAGGGTCCTGGGATCGAGCCCCGCATCGGGCTCCCTGCTCAGCGGGAAGCCTGCTTCTCCCTCTCCCACTCCCCCTGCTTGTGTTCCCTCTCTCGCTGTGTCTCGCTCCCTGTCAAATAAATAAAATCTTAAAAAATAAATAAATAAAAGAGTCCCTTGTGCACCACCTCTGAGGACAAGAAACTTGCCACCTCACCAGGACTGAAATCTTCTAACCATTCATTGCCTACTGAGAACTCTTCAGGAGGTGTGAGCCTCCATGGGCAGGTGCAGCTTAGCTAGCTGCTATCAGACCATGTTCAGAGCCTGCAAATTAATTTGCCCCCCCCCCCAGGAAACTCATGAAAGCTGCGGACCTTCCTCACAGAAAAATGTATACAAGCACATATCCACGCTATTCTATAGACCCCCCTCTTAACAAGCCTTACTTTAGAGCAGGCACCAGATGCCCAGACTCTAAACTCGGTCTTTTTTCCCCAAATTGGTAGAAAAGACTGAGAAACCACCTGCCCTTCTGCAGCCCTCTTGTTCCTGGAGGCCGGGGGCTGGGGGTGGTAGACAAGGCATTTTCCCTTCTCCCCTCACGGGGCTCTGGATGGGAGGGCACTCACTCTCAAAGTGCCCCAGGAACTTGGGTGAAGGGCACCGGGGAGTGTGGGATGCTGGGGGTAGAACTTCCCTCGGAGTTCTCTCAATTTCACTCTAATTTTATAGACAAGGGAAGCTCAGGGTGATGGGGGGACAGGGCCACACTAAGCCAGGTGCCTGAATGAGTGTTGCCCCACACTCTGCCCAGGTCCCTGGGAGAGCTGGGGTTGCGGGTATGACCTCGCACACACAGGTGATCCCTGTCAGACCCAGCCGGGTTTTGGAAAGGCCGTTTATGCACAGCTGGCAGAGGGCGGAACTCCTATAGGGCTCTGCCTCCCACCACCTCCTCTCCGCTGGGTTCAAGGGCTGAAAGCTGCATCCTGTGGAAGAGATATCCCAGTCCACCTAATTCTTCCTGTAACTGCCAAAGGGCCCCGGTGACCTGCCTGGAAACAATCTAAGTCAGATATGCAAATTTAAAAAGAAGAGGCCGGGATGACAGCACTCACCTGTCCCTAGCTCTGCCGTCTGGTCCTGGATGCGGTCTTGGTCCTGGTGGGAACCTCCCAGCCTCTGGGGATCGGCTCCACTCTGTCAACCTCGGACTCTCTGCTCAAATAGATACTTCTTCTTTTTTTTTTTTTTCTCTCTCTCTCTCCCTCTCACTCTCTCTGGTTTTTTTTTTTTTTTTCCTCTTCTGTTCCCCTCCTTGATTTTCAATCTGATTATTTGTGTCAAAATCTGGCGGTGAAGGAACAGCCAATAGAGAGCGCCCGAGCGCGGGGCTGCATTTGCTTATCAAAGCTTCCCCGGCTCCGACTTCGGGCTCTTGCCAGCCCTCCACCCGGGGAGCCGCGCTCTGCCCCGGGACATTCTAACTAACGCCTCCTGGAAGAGGAAAGGATGGCTAAATCATTCCGTTTTTAAACTTAAAACACTTATATACTTGATTTTGCATAAACTGTTTCGTCTTTCCTTCCTTCCTCTGTCTCTGTCTCTCCCCCTCCATCCCGAGCCAGGAGCACTCTGCTCCAAAGCCACGGCAGACCGTTCTTAGAGAGGTCCCTCTTGTCCTTGCAGAAAAGCCGAATTCACGCTTCCCCAGCCTTGACCCCAGAAGAGGTGAAGGAGACGCCCAGGTGCTTCCCGGCGTCAGTGAGCCGCTCAGCCCGCTCAGCCCCGCGGCAGGTGCACTCCGGGTGGGTCCCAGACCCTGCATGTGCCGCCATCTAGCGGCCGCGGAGGAGACGGGGGAGGCCCATGGTCGGTCACGGGCACAGCCAGGCTCAATCACATCCCGCTTGGCACGGAGCCCCATCCCCCGATCCCCCACCTTTTCCCTCCTTTGCCCCGCAAGCCTGATTTATTTCAGGAGGATTTGCATAAGCGGAGAACTCACAGAACAGAGTACTGTTAGGCTGATTTGCATGCTCCTCCAGCCCAGCGCTGGAGAGATTATGTTTCCCTCATAAAGAAAACAAGTTTGGTGACAGGAAGCCCCAACTTAAACTGCAGGTCCGGGGCCCCGACATGAGGAGAAAGGGGGTTTCGGACGAGGCTCCTCTGCCGCTAGGCCCCCAGCCTGGAGGTCAGATGGGCCTGCGCGATGCTACGGGGGCAGGGTCCCAACCATCACCCTCAGCCCTTGGACTCTCCTTGGTGGAGAGAGAGTGTGGGAACATCTGGACTATTCTTTGGATGTTCCACATTGCCAACAGTCAACTGGAACTGTTTGTCATTATGCAGAAAACTTAGAATCCAAGGACATTTGGAAAAAATTCCCATTTCTTCCCATTTTCCCTCCATTATGTAGGCACATCCATGTTTTGCTTATCAGATCTTTCTTCTTCCACTGGCTGTTGTTTTATTTAAGTGCCTCCCAAATTCTCTTGCGGGTTTTATGAACATATTTAATGGTCTTGCAGCTTTTCATGGCTTATCTTACCAGCCACTTTCTTCATTTGGGGCATATCATGGTTTGGGGTAAAGCTGCCGAATTGGGTACATGCTGCTCTGGGGTTCTGATTCCACTTGGGGTCTTTATCCTCCTCCTTTAGTAACCGATGCAGGGACTCCCTTGCTAGACCAGGACGCCAGCCTGGAAGTGAAAGCAGGCCTTCTCTGGAGCCACCCGGACCCCTCTGTGGGAGGGCAGTCCAGTCACCTGGACACACCTTACAGCCTGGATCCACCATGCAGCAACAGGTAGGCCTTTGTGGCCTGAAACCTCCCAGTCTCGGGGTCCCCTCCAACACTACTCCATATTTTTTTAAGATTTTATTTATTTATTTGACAGAGACACAGCAAGAGAGGGAACACAAGCAGGTGGAGTGGGAGAGGGAGAAGTAGGCCTCCCGAAGAGCAGGGAGCCCGATGCGGGGCTCGATCCCAGGACCCTGGGATCATGACCTGAGCCGAAGGCAGACGCTTAATGACTGAGCCACCCAGGAGCCCCATCACTACTCCCTTTAGTAGGCAGCCCTGGAGAAGAAGTGTCTTCATTTAGCCTCTCCCAAGTGCTAAATGACTACAGCATCCTTGTGCCAATTCATTCATTCATTTATTCAAGTTACTACTGGAACCTGTCCTGCTCCAGATTCCTCCTTCTTCCCTCTGCCTCCTGCCTTCATCCCTGTCTTAGTCATCTCGGGCTGCCATAACCAAATACCACAGACCAGGTGACTTAAACAACATTTATTTCTTGCAGAGACCAGGAAGTCCAAGATCAAGGTGCTGGCAGATTCTGTTTCTGGTGAGGACAAGCTTCTTGATTTGCAGCAGGCCACCTCCTTGCTGAGTCCTCACTTGGGAGAGAGGCAGAGGGAGGGAGGGACAGAGTGAGGGAGGGAGGCAGAGAAAAAGAGAGAGAGAGTGAGTGAGAGAGAGCTTAAGCTCTGGCTTCTTTTCCTTTTCTTATAAGGACACTAATTCCATCATGGGGGCCCCATCCTCAACACCTCATCTAACCTAATTACCTAGCAAAGGCCTCACCTCCAAATACCATCACACTGGGGGTTAGGGCTTCAACATGAATTTTGGGGGATAAAAGCCTTCAGTCTATAACTCGGCTAATACATGTTTATGAGTACCTGCTACTTACCAGATGCCGAGGTTTCCAACAAGAACCAGATGGGAGCCATCGTGAGCGCCTTCCTGGTCTAGCAGGTGGGACAGAGTACCCTGAAATTTACAAACTGATCTGATAAGTGCTGTGATGTAATCATGGTATGCAAAGGAGCACAGTTTTTTTTAAAGATTTGTTTATTTATTTGACAGAGAGAGAGACAGCGAGAGAAGGAACACAAGCAGGGGGAGTGGGAGAGGGAGAAGCAGGCTTCCCGAAGAGCAGGGAGCCCGACGCGGGGCTCGATCCCAGGACCCCGGGATCATGACCTGAGCCGAAGGCAGACGCTTAACAACTGAGCCACCCAGGTGCCCCTGCAAAGGAGCACAATGAAATGAATGCAGACTTGGAAAGTAATGAGAGTTAATGAAGCTAATGGCAGTGACATCTAGGCTGATGCCAGGCTGACTTAGTTGGGAGGAGGAAAGTAGGGAAGAATGTCTAAAAAGAACAGCATGTGCAAAGAGCTGGAGGCAGGACCTTCGGGGAAACGACAACAGTCAAGTTCAGTACGGGTGGATGGTAGAGGGTAGAAGAAGGGGAGGGAGAGATGAACCTAGAGAGGAAAGAAGGAGCACAATCAGGAATTCCTCCCTGATTTTATTTTATTTTTTTTTTTTTAAATTTTTTTTATTGTTATGTTAATCCCCATACATTACATCATTAGTTTTAGATATAGTGTTCCATGATTCATTGTTTGTGCATAACACCCAGTGCTCCATGCAGAACGTGCCCTCCTCAATACCCATCACCAGGCTAACCCATCCTCCCAACCCCCTCCCCTCTAGAACCCTCAGTTTGTTTTCCAGAGTCCATCGTCTCTCATGGTTCTTCTCCCCCTCCCTCCCTGATTTTAAAACTTTCAATGATTTCCCTTTACCTAACAGGACACAAAATTCAGCTTCAGAGCTCAGAGTTTTTCAGTGTCAGATCTCTTTCAAATGACAGCATTTTCTCTGATGCAAGGTGCAGAAACCCAATTTATACCAGTTTAATAACAACAACAAAACAATTAGTTCATGTCACTGAAAAGTTCCAGCTTCAGGCATGGTTGGATCCAGATGCTCAGATGATGTTCTCTGAATCTCATTTGTTCCTGCCTCAGGACATTTGCATTTGTTGTCCCCTCTGCCTGGATGGCCTAACTTCCAGATCTCCCCATGGCTGACTCATTCAGGTCTCAGCTGCAATGTCACCTCGGCAGAGAGACTTCCTTGGCCATTAACTAAAGCAGGACCCTTCCACCCCAGCCACTTTCGGCCCCATCATCCTACCCTTTGCTCTTCTTGCCAATCATAATTATCTGAAAATGTCCTGTTGATTTATTACCTTTTTATTGATCTCTTGTTTGGCCTGACTGCCCACACGGAATGTAAGCAGTACAAGAGTAGGGGTGGCGTTTGCCTGGCTCCCAGCAGAGTCTCCAAGGCTGACAACAGTGTATGGTAGACACTCGTGATGTTTTTACAGAGTGAATGGATGAACGAATGAATGAATCCGTGCATGCATCTCTCTCTCTCCATCTCTCAGCATTCCTTTCTTCTCTGGGGCTGAGATCACCAACACTGTCAGCCGTAGTCTATCATCTTAGAAACATCGGTGGAAAGCAAGCCCCTTCCTCGGTAGTTCGAACAGGAGGCCCCAGAATGACTCTGATTGGCCCAGCCCAGTCACAAGGCATCATCCCTGCACCAATCACTGTGGCCGGTGGGAGGGATATGGGTGTCTCATTGGCCAGGACTGCCCAAACCTCGAGGGGGCAGGGTTGAGTTTGGGCAGGAAAGAGCAGTTGTCACTACACAGAGTAAGGCCACGAAGGTGTTTGGGCCACTTTCCAAGTGTCTTCTTATTGTCGCCTGAACAGGCCGCGTTCTTTCCCGCTGGCGACCAAATCCCAGCCCCTGCCTTTGCCCTTCCTGTTCCCCATGTCCAGAACGTTCTTCTCTTCAGTTTCCTCCTTTGCAGCCCAGTTCTGCTCGCACCTCCTTCAGGAAGCCTCCCTAGATGCCCGCAATCCCTGGGGCCACCCATGCAGCCCTTGGATTCTTTGTCAGCGGGCACTCAGCTGCTTCTCGATGGGATCAGCAACTACCTATGGGTAGGAATGCTACGAGTCCTCTCGTGGCATACGCTGACCTCGGTGATGTGGCCGGATAAGCGAGAGCCGCAGCTAGAGCCCGGCAGTGTGCAGAGCCCCTACCCCCCGTGGAGATACCCCAGGCAAGTGCAGGCGGGCTCAGCAAGCGGCGAGGGAGAGGAGGGGGTGAACGTGCTGTGCTGGGCGGGCGGCAGCAGGGTCCAGGCTGCGGTCCCAGGACCAGCTAGCATTGGCTGTGACCCTGGGCACCTTTCTGGCCTTGGCTTAGAATGGCCACAGAATGCAACTTGAAGATGGACTGGGTGGTCCTTACCCTGGGGTTTGGGGCTCCCAGCGGGCCGCTGCGCCCCTGGGCCATCCTCCTCTGCCAGAAGAGCTCCCATTCTCTGCCCTGCTGCGACTCCGTCGTTCGGGGGGAGATTGTGGAGCTCTTTCCCAGCCCAGGCTCCTTGCCGGGAGCTGCAGGCAGTTGAGGTGGCGGGAGTCCCGCTTGCAAACGCAGCGTGCCCCTGGCGCAGGGCAGTGCCCTGCGGGCCAACAGCCCCCCGACCCAGGCGCCCCTGCGCTTCCGGAGGAAGCAATTCACCAGATCGCCGCACGGTGGCGCTCTTGCCCCCTTTCTTCCGGCAAAAACCAGCCTGAAAACCTCTGACCCGTCAGTCCGTCCATTCATCCATCCACCCACCTACCTATCTAATTACTGCTTAAATTACAAGAGTGATATATGATCAGAGTAGAAAGAAAAAAGTAAAAGAGTATTGATCTCCCCCTGATGTGTATTCTTTTAGTTTCTCTTTCTCCCCCTCCCTCTGACTCCGCCCCCCAGGCTCCCTCTCCCCCTCTCCACAAATGCGTGTGTGCTTATAATGTTTTTCAATTCAAACAAAGCTTTACTGACCCTTTGCTATTGAGTACCACACAGTCAGGCTATGCCTCCCTCAATCTGTGAGCTCCCCCGTTCTGCCTCCATGAATCTCATGATGGGGACGGGACACACCCTTGGGAAGACCATGAGGCTGCGTTCTGGGGTACACCCACTTCACAGGGCGGTGGGTTCGCCTCAGACAGGCAAGGAAGGAGGGGTGCTCTGCTCAGGCAGGGGGTGTAGGCGAGCAGCTCGAGGGCCTGCGTTCCTGCCCGGTGCCTCCCAGCAACCCTGGCAGGGATGCCGAACAGGGCATGTGGGGACCCCGTTCCTAGGTTTAGGAAATAACAGACCACTGAGAAGCCTACCTGCTCCATCCATCCGAACAGTGACTTCTCACTGGGAACCGTCCTCAGAAAGTTTCCAACAATTCCCCTCGAGCAAATGTGGAACCCCATGCTGAGGACTGGAGAGGCAGGGGGACCACGGATCCCCCCAGTCAGCCATCTGAGGTTTCAGAAGGGGAAACTGAGGTCTGAAGAACCCTAAGAAGCAGAGCCAGGACTGGGACCCTGGCCTCCCAATCTTCTTGAAAGCCCTTGATAACGGGGACCGTTGTTTTATCATTTCCAACCTAGGTGTGTTACCTGTGTCTTGTAAAACATAACTCCAGAGAGGATGTCTAATTCTCCAGTCACTGGGGTGAAATGGAAGCATCGTATTGGCATCCAGACCTGGGATTGCAACCTGGTCTTGACACCCACCAGCTGCAAGACCTCGAACGGGCACTCACCTCCCCCCTGGAGCCTCAGACATTACATCTGTGAAATGGGGCTAAGGATAATGCTTCCTCGGGGTTGTTGTAGGTAGCAAATGAGTGAATACATGCAAAAACATTTATAAATGCTAATACACTCTATAGCTGTGAGTTATCACTTCTCAGCAGAAACACATAATAGCTCGTGAGAGGAGTCTTCGATTTCTCTCTTTAATGAGACAGAGTCAAGAGCAGCCTTAGCTGCTGGGGACATAAAAGAAGAAAAAAAAGAAAGAAAAACAGGGCAGTGTCAGCCTGATTGCTATCAGGTGGGCTGTGCTCATTTACATGGCAGGTTGATTATTAATGAAACACCTGACATTTGGTTACTGCTCCGTCAACTCCCGATGACTTCTGAGTTCATGTCCCCTGGATGCTCGCAGGAAGCTCACTCAGAGGCTGCAGACAGGAGGACGGGACGAAAGCTTTGTGAACATCTACCTGGGCCAGACAGGGTGGAGGGGCCTTACAAGCCTTGGCCCTTGAGTCTGTGAGCATTTTGCCACTTGGAATTATTGACCGGATGATGGGAAACTGAGAACCAACCCCAATGTGCGGCACCATAGCCAAGTCCACCGATCCACTGGGACGGATGCCCCACTTTTACTCCCCAGGGTTTCCCCAGTGCCATGCCTGGCACATCACAGGATCATTAGGCGTGGGATGCATGAATGCAAGTCTGTGCAGGCCATGCGTGTGTGTGTGTGTGTGTGTGTGTGTGTGTGAATATGTGTGTGTGTCCGCTAGCCAGCCTTAGGAGGGTGACGAGCTCCGTGGGTCCTCACCTCCCTAGTGAAGACCCAGCGAGGAACATCCCCTGCAAGTGATGGCCTTGCTGCCCGGGTAGAGGAGCTTGTCGAGGCCGCTGAGCAGGGAGAGGCCCTGTCTCCCCTGAGCAGCCTACCTGGGCCCAGGGGCCTTGCTGCAGCCTCCAGACCCAGGAAGCAAAGTGTCCAGGGAACACGGAAGCAGGGAGCCAGAGGAAAGATATTTGGGAGCAGGCACACACCTTTGCAGAGGACTAGAAATTCACACCCATCTGGGAAAGAGCCCACTCTCCACTGCTCATCCTCACTAGGAGCATCCTGCAGGCTACACAGCACAGAATCCACAAGAAAGAGACTTTCAGCTCCTGGGATTTGCACTCAATTTATATGTATTTTGCATATACGGGCCACCTTCACCGATTTTCAAGCTACCGTTTTATCAGAGCCCACTGAAGGACCAGCCTTTTTTTCCTCCTGTTGCTTCTTATCACCCCATGAGCCTGCAGAAAGGTGGCCTCCACCTAAGAAGGCGATCTAGATGCTGGGCAGAGGGGGGCGACCCAGTGCCCTTGTGACTCAGACAGTATGTCCTTGAAAGGTGGGATGTCCATGCACTTCTGCAAAATGAGTGGTTTGTAGATTAAAAAGGACACACACATGTCCTCCTTTGGAAAGCAGGAAAGGATTCTTTACAAACCATCCCAGACCCAGCCGTTCCACTTCTGGGCAGACACCTGAAAGCATCCAAAGGAGGGACTCAAAGAGCTATTTGTACTCATGTTCACAGCCAGAGTATTCACAACCAAGTGGGGGAAGCTACACACATGTGTATCGATGACAGGTACACCAATAAACATAGTCTATGGGGCGCCTGGGTGGCTCAGTTGGTTAAGTGTCCGACTTTGGCTCAGGTCATGATCTCAGGGTCCTGGGATCGAGCCCCAAGTTGGGCTCCCTGCTCAGCAGGGGGTCTGCTTGAGGTTCTCTCCCTCTCCCTCTCCCCCTCCCCACCTCTCTAAAATAAATAAATCTCTTTTCTTTTTAAAAAATTTACTTATTTTTATTTAAATTCAATTAATTAACATATAGAGTATTATTAGTTTCAGAAGTACAGTTCAGTGATTCGTCAGTCTTATATAACACCCAGTGCTCATTACAACCCATGCCCTCCTTAATGCCCATCACCCAGTTACCCCATCCCCCTACCCCTCTCGCCTCCAGCAACCTTCACTTTGTTTCCCATGGTTAACAGTCTCTTACGGTTTGTCTCCCTCTCCGATTTCGTCTTGTTTTATTTTTCCCTCCCTTCCCCTATGCTCCTCTGTCTTGTTTCTTAAATTCTGCATATGAGTGAAATCATTATTGTCTTTCTCTGATTGACTTATTTTGCTTAGCATAATGCCCTCTTAGTTCCCTCCACATCATTGCAAATGGAAAGTAAATAAATAAATCTTTAAAAAAATAAAAAAAATAATCGTGGTCTATCCATACGGTGCAATATTATTCAGCCTTCAGAGGAAGGAGATCCTGGCATTCGTGACAACATGGATGAGCCTGGGGGTCATGAAGCTGAGCGAAACCAGCCAGACACAGGACACGTCCTGTAGGATTCCGTGCATCTGGGGGACCTACAGAAGTCAAGATCATAGAGATGGAAAGTAGGATGGCGGATGCCAGGGGCTGGGGAAGAGGAAACGAGGAGTTCATGTTTACTGGGGACAGAGTTTCAGTTTTGCAAGATGAAGGAGTTCTGGAGAGAGATGGTGCTGATGGCGGCCCAACAATGTGAATATGCTTCACGCCGCTGAACTGGGCACTTAAAAGGGGTTAAGATGGTAAATGTTGTGTTATGTGCCTTTTGCCACAATTTACGGACAAGCCAGCCCGCTTAGCCCCTTGTTTCCGCAGATGGGGAAAGTGGAGGTGCAGGGAGGTACGGACAGATCTGGAGTCCAGAGGGCTTCATCATCTTGGGATGAGAATCACAGATTTTCCTTCACTGCCTTTTCCAATTATTTTTTGATCTTCAAATATTTTTTCAAGTTTTTGTGATGAAAAATTTCAAACAGGAAAGCAAATGAAACGTGTCTAATGGACACCTATATATCCATCACTGTTCTTCAACAGTAGTTATATTTGCCGAGTGTGGTTTATCTCTCTAGATGCATATGTACGTTTGTCTAAATACATTTTGTTCTGATAAAATATTCTGAAGGTGTATTGCAGACATCATGACGCTTCACCCACAAATACTTGAGTGTGTATCTCTGAAAAACAGATATTTCTTGCAACATTATGTAACTACAGTTATTGAATTATCAGTAATTCCCCAATCCCATAGAGTATTCTGCCCATGTTCACATTTTTGCAGTTTCCCCCAGTTTTCTTTTAGAGTTGCTCTTTCAGAATCAGGATCCTGCCCAATTTCGAGCGCTATGTTTGCTTGTTTCTTTAGTCTCCTTTTATGACACAACAACACCCACTATCCCTTTCTTTTGACATTGATTTTTGTTGTTGTTGTTTTTGGGGTTTTCTTTTTCCCCTATAAGAGCCCAGACCAGTCTGATGGAAGGTCCTGCATTGTGGTTTTGTTTGATTCCTCATGTAACTTCACCCCATGCCGACTGGAAGTTGCGGCCAGGGCTTGAGTAGATTCTGGTGGAATGTTTTAGGATGGATACTTCCCCTGCGATGCTATGGGCTGCGTGGTATTGGACGACCCTAACATAGGTTGCCCCCACTTAGTGATGCGCAGTTTGGTCAGCTGGTCAAAGTGGTGACAGCCGGTTCTCTCCATCATAAGGGTGAGTTGAGAAGCAATCTGTGGGGTAGGACTGTCCTTAGGCAAGCATCCTCTTCCTTCCCCTGATGGCGTTGGCACCCATTGCTGGTCCCTGCCTGAGTCAGTCCCTTCGTTGAAGGTTGCAAATGGTGATTCTTCGAATCCTACCATTCCTCCTATGTTTGTTATCTGGCATTTTTTCTGTGAAGAAGAGCTTTGCTTCATAAAGTGTGAATGAACCACAGTTCTTCCAACAATGAGAACGTAAATGATTAACTTTTCCCGTTCGTTGCTGATTTTCATCATAAGGTGTTGGCATAATTGGATCTTTTTGCTCTTCTCTCTTCTTTTTTACCCTTACTTTTGAGTATCGCTATAGAATCAGCAGTTTTTATATATTCAACGTATTATTAAATTACAGGAACTCCTTTTTATGGTCAGTATATCAGTTTCTGAGGGCTTCTGTAACAAATGACCCCAACTGGGTGGCTTCAAACAACAGAAACTTATTCCTGCTGGTTCTAGAGGCTAGAAGTCTGAACTCAATTATGTTTCTTTTTCTGTGAACTTTCTGTTCATGTGTTTTGCCCTTTTTTGCTATGAAATAATTGTGTGTGTGTTTTTTTTAAAGATTCTTTTTTTTTTTTTTTAAAGATTTTATTTATTTATTTGAGAGAGAGAATGAGACAGAGAGAGAGAACATGAGAGGGGGGAGGATCAGAGGGTGAAGCAGACTCCCTGCTGAGCAGGGAGTCCGATGCGGGACTCGATCCCGAGACTCCAGGATCATGACCTGAGCCGAAGGCAGTCGCTTAACCAACTGAGCCACCCAGGCGCCCCTTTTTAAAGATTCTTAAGAGTTCTCTGTACATATTAAGAGGCTTGTGTTATACGTTGCAAATATTTTCTCTTACCTCATTTATTTTCTGACTGCTTATTTTCTTCCTGCCATGCAAAAGGTGTTTTGTTTTGTTTCTTTTAGGGAGGCTGTCTAATTTGTCGGCCTTTTCTTTTGTTGCTTCTGACTTTTTGGCCATTTTTAGAAAGGTCTTTTTTTTTTTCACCCCTGAATACAAAAAATTCACTCATGCTGGTTTTTTTTTCTTTTCTTTCTTTCTTTTTTTTTTGAAGATTTTTTTATTTATTCATCTGAGAGAGAGAGAGTGAGCGCGAGAACATGAACCAGGGAAGGGGCAGTGGGAGAGGGAGAAGCAGGCTTCCCGCTGAGCAGGGAGCCCAACACGGGGCTCGATCCCAGGATCCCAGGATCACGACCTGAGCAGAAGGCAGACACCTAACCGACTGAGCCATCCAGGCAACCCTCATGCTGTTTTCTTCCAGCACTTGTATGGTTTCACTTTTGACACTTAGAGCTCTGGGTCCCTTAGGAGTTTATTCTTGCATAGGGTGTGAGGTAGGGATCTAAATTTATCATTTCCCAAATGATCACTGCATATTCTTCAGAGGAGGCACAGCTAACATAGAACCTCTAATTGTGAATGCCCATGCTTTGTGGGGCATGGGAGGGGGGAGGGTCTCATGGTGATCATGAGGCTAACGTGGAACACTCTGGAATATGGCCCTGCACACTGCATTGCAAGGAGTGAAGAGAGGTGTGATGGGGATTTGCCCAAGGAGACAGCCAGCCCAGCATTTCAGTTAAATTAGCAGGCATTAAAGTCAAGATGAAATCTTTGACAATATTCAACAGACAACTCTCAAACTTTCAGGGGCCCTTCATTGCCTCCAGATAGAATTCAGGCTTCTTATTAGCTCAAGGCCCTCCAATGCTGACTTTCTTATCTTCTATTTCACTCATATCTTACATCTGACCATTTATCAAGCAAACAGTCATAGGTGGTCTTGCTGGAATGCCTTTGCTCAAGCTGGGTCTTCCTCCTGTACTGCCCCTCTGCCCCATCACCATTTGGCAAATTCCTGATTGAACGAGAAGCAAAGTTCATAACCCACTCCCACCAGTAAGTTGCCCTCATTACTCTGAGTACGACCTCTTTGTCTGTAGCATTTTGCAGGTTGATCCTGGGCTGGACCTGACTCTGAGTCACAGTATGGTCGATCCCTCTCCCATCCCATCTGCTGGATTCTATGCTCCTTGAAAGCAGGCACAGGGGATTGAATAGTGTCCTCCCCCAAAATTCATGCCTACCCGGAACCTCAGAATGTGACCTTATTTGGAAAGAGGGTCTTTACAGGTGTAGTGCAGTACAGATGAAATCATACTGGCTGGATTAAAGTGGGCCCTAAATCCAATGATGGGTATCTTTGCAAGAAGAGAAGCAGACACACAACAAGAAGAAGGCCAAGTGGGGGCGCCTGGGTGGCTCAGTCATTAAGCCTCTGCCTTCGGCTCAGGTCATGATCCTGGGATCCTGGGATCCAGCCCAGCATCAGGCTCCCTGCTCTGCGGGAAGCCTGCTTCTCCCTCTCCCACTCCCCCCTGCTTGTGTTCCCTCTCTCGCTGTGTCTCCCTCTGTCAAATAAATAAATAAAATCTTAAAAAAAGAAGAAGAAGAGGGCCATTTGAAGACACCCAAGGAGAAGGTCACATGAAGACAGAAGCAGAGAAATGAGTGACACAGCTACAAACCACAGAACGTCAAAGTCTGCCGCACCATCCCAAGGCAGGAGAGAGGCATGGAATGCACTTTCCATCAGAGCCTCCAGAACGAACCAACCCTGCCCACACCTTGACTTCAGACTTCTGGCTTCCAGGACAGTGAGAGAATACATTTCTACTGTTCTCAGCCACCCCACTGGTGGTAATTTGTTAGGGCAGCTGAAGACACTCATACGGCAGGTAAGAGCAAAAACAATGTTTATTGACACCCACACTGTGGCAGGTGCTCTGTGTTTCATGCTGGACTGTCCCAGCAACCCTCTGAATCAGGTGGTTAAGGTATGGGTGTCATCTCCATTCTCCGGATGGAGAAACTGAACTTGCTCAGTGACTCATCCAGGCCACATGGCTGGGTTGTAGACCCAGGATCTGAGGGAGAAGCAGGCTTTCCGCGGAGCAGGGAGCCCGATGCGGGGCTCGATCCCAGGACCCTGGGATCATGACCTGAGCCGAAGGCAGACGCTTAACTACTGAGCCACCCAGGCACCCCTTGGAAAGGGCATTCTTAAACAAAACCTCAAAACCCAAAGTGTAAGTCTCCAAAAAAAAAAAAAAAAGGAAATGAATTTGATAACATCAGGATTAATGTCTCCTTTCCAATGAAGTACGATACAGTTATTAGGATGATAACAGACTGGGGGAGATGTTGGGAATATCTGTAGCCGACGAGGGGCACATTGCTAGAACAGAGAAGAGGTGCTCCCACAAATCAACAAGGGAAAGATAGTAACTCTACCAACTCTACCGTGAAAATGGTAGCAAGATAAGAGTCAACAATTTATAGAGGAAGAAACCCACAAGCTTAACAAGAATATGAAGAAACGCTCTATCTCACTAATAGAGAGAGGTAAATTAAAACAAGAACATGTCACCATAGCCCTACTGTGCTGAAAAAATGAAAGAGCTAGTCAACGCCAAGTGTTGGCAGGGATGTGGGCACTTCCATGGATTTCTAGTGGGGAGTAGACTGGGGCAGCCCTTCTGGGGAATAATTTGGTGGTAAGTCTGTGCAAAATTTTTGGAGGTGATGGGTATGTTGAGTACCTTGGTTGCGGCAGCGGTACCACGGGTGAATGCATATGTCCGCAGGCTTCCAGACATGGACAATTACACGTGTGCAATTTTTTTTGTATATTAATTATACCCTAATAAAGCTAAAACAATTTCTCTAAAAACAACCAAAAAAAAAAAAAAAGTAAGTCCACCAGTTTTACTCCTAGATATGCATCCCAAAGAAATTCTCAGCCGTATCCATAAGGGAACAAGGACAGTGATGTTTCTCACAGTGTTGTTTCTGGTGGGACTGTGGGTGTCATTCCCTGGGAGAGTGGAGAGTAGATCAGGCTAGAACTGCATCATTGAACAATTGTCAGCAGTTAGAAGCTACTGGCTAGATGAATACAAAGCAACGTTCATGGAGCTCTAAAACAATGGTGAGTGGGGAAAACAGTAAGAAAGAGATTGCCATCTGAGACATAAACTATTTACATAAGTTAAAAGTACATGCTTATATATGTATATAGTCATATATGTATGTAGTGTAGACACGTATCATCTTTGTCTTTTGCACACAGTGCTAGACAGCGAGGGGCTGCTAATGAGACCGGGCTCCAGGGCTGTGGAGGCTGCCGCCAGAAACAGGGGCTTGGCCCTGCAGGAGATATGTGGCTGCTGGAGACAGGTCACTGGCAAGAGGCTGCCATACAGAAAGCTGAAAGCTGAAGCAAGAGGACCACGCAAACGGATGAGGGAGAAGTATTTTGAACTAGTGAAGTCCTTCCAAAGGCCTTCAGATCTCATTGCATCTGGAAGGCCTCTTGTTTGCAAAAGAGAGAAACCTGGTAACCAAAACTAGCACTGGCAAAAATAGTGGCTGCCTCATGGAACTTGGGAGGCCAGCACGAATCTAGCCTCAGGGACTCTAAAAATTCAGGAGATAGCAAATTAGATTTCTTTTTCCATCTCTGTCTCTGTCTCTGGGTAGGTCTTTTCCATCTTTTGGCTGGACTTCTCGCAGAGTTGATGTAGAAGATGGGGAAGTAGAAGATCACAGCTTCTTCATCCCGGTTCCGTGACCCCATGGGAAAGACAACCTCTCTTTTAGTATCCATGTAGAGACCCAGGGAAGCACCCTGATTGGTCCAGCTCAAGTCACATGTCCAACGGCCAATCACTTTGGCTAGATGATGGGGATTGGGATCGGCTAGGCTGGGCCCAGGTGCCTGTGGCGTGAGGGTGGTACTGTGGTTGCTCTGGGAAGGCGAGGGGAGACTCTGCACAGACAAGCGCAGTGGATGTCTATCATCTACACCAAGTCAGCACCACCTGCCAGCATGGGCTCAGCTCATTTGTTTCTTGTCACGTTCAGGCCAGGCGGACCATGACTGTTGGAGAAAGCCCAGCCGGGGAGCTCCTGCCACAAGGAGGCTCCAGGGTGGCGCCTGGAAGGTAGTGGTCTCATTAACAACTTTTCGGCAAATGACAAAACAATCCCAGAGAAGGAGAAAATATCCAGGCAGCCCGAACTGAGAGTGGCAAGGGATGGTGGCCTCTGCCTGTGCTTTCTGGCCTCTTCTCTCAAGTCCCTGGTGGTCCATATCAAGAGAACAATTACCATTCTTCTTCCAGACACTGCATAAACAGTAACAATGTGGTTATGGCCCCCTTGAGGGCCAGCAGCTGATGAGCTCCATGGATCATTGCTCCCTTCCACGAAGGAGAACATTCCAGCAGGATGAGGTCAGAGAGCCAAGGAAAATTGGGGGTAGGGAGGGAGGTTCCTGGGTCAGAGCTCTGGAGCAGTGCCTGGCCCCTGACTCCACCCCTTAACCTGAGCACTCCGGTCACTGGCCTCAGAAATCTCCGAATGCGCTTGGGTCCCTGACCTGGTATGAATGTAAAGGCAGTAGTCCGTTCCTGTGAAATGGTTTTTGGACTGGCGGAGCTGGGAGAAACCAGATCCTTCCCCTTCTCCCCCAAACTTTTCATCTCCACCCCAGCTGACTATGCTTGGGTGGCCACACAGAATTTAGCCTGTGGTGGACCAGCTCCTGAGAGTGATGGATGCCGGCCATGAGCACAATTAACACAGTAACAAAAGTGACATTTATTGAAGTAGGTTTTACCCTAGTTATGTCTTAATGTCTCACTGATTCAACCTCAAATCCCCACTAGGTACGCATTATTATTCCCTATGTTGTGGATGAGGAAACGAACGCTAACTCAGTTGGTACAATGGCAGAAACCTGCATTCAAACTCTGATCCATTTGAATCAAGAACTCTTGGCTTCCCCCCAATGCCTCCTTCACCATGTTAGACTGGTTGAATCCCCACCTCAATAAGCCAGCATGGTTATAAAGGTTGTGCACTGCTCAGGGGCCCTCAGGAGGGTTGGGGGTGGGAGGGTAGGGGCTGAAATACACCCTGGGCTCTGCTCACAGGGGCTGTGGGCCCAGAAGGGGTGTCTCTAATTCTCACAAAGGCACTGTATAAGCTAGCAGCAGCCCTACTCGGGTCCACTCTGGGCCCCTCGGAATTCTGACAGCACCCACCGTGCTGGCCACTCACACACCTGGCCCCTTAAATCATAGGCTGACTTGCATTGTGACCCAATTGGTTCCCATGACAAAACTTGTTATTCCCCTAAGTCATCCAGCATTTACGGCCTCCAGGCTCTTGCTTCCTTGGTGCTTTTGGCCTGAAATGCGCTTTTCCTTTCATCCACTTCTCCATTTCTATTTCATAAAACGTATCTTTCCTTGAAAACCTAAGCAGATGCCCACTCCTTCAAAAAACCTTTCAAAGTCCACACCTAGACTCATCTCACTCTCGGCTCTCACTCCCTTTGTACCAGTCATAGTGCTTATGGCACCCGCCTCTGATGAAGAACATCACCTGTTGAGCATTTACTATGCATGGAACTTGAATCCTCACTTCGGGAAGGCTATTATGCCCATTTCACAGAGGAAGAAACTGAGGCTCAGAGAACTTCAAGACTTGTTAGGTTCACACAGCTAAGAAGTAGAAGGAACGGAATTAAGGCTGCTTATTTTAAAGATGTCTGCTCTGATCAGGGTGGTTTCCCATAGCTGTCGTGACCACGTTCCTAATGTTAGCAAGGTGGGATTTTGCAAATATTCTGCAAAGGAAAGAAGGCTGCCCTGGTGCAGCTTTTCCCTCCTTGCCTGGGCGAGCTGCCACTCCTCCAAAGCTCCAAGGCGTACCCTTCACCCACGCGGGCCCCAGTGGCTCTTTGGGAAACATGATCGCAGCTCTGTATCGGGGCACAGAGACCCTAGGGGGGCAGCCAAGTCTGTAAGAGCAGGAACGGCAGGAGGGAAGGCAAGAGGCACCCCAACCACACCCAGCCTGGCCACCTTGTTTACGCCTCTTGCACGGCCCCGCCCGCCGGGCCGGGCACGTGACCTCCGCCCCGCCCCTCGCTCCCTCGCGTGGCTCCTCCCGCCACGCCGGCCCTTCTTTTCGCCTCCTTCGGAGTCACAAGATCTCTCAGCGGCCTCCTTTCGGGATCCTTCCGCCCGTCCCCGCCCCCCTACCTTCCAAACTCTCCTGAGTCCTTTCTCGAACGGCTCGCATCATCGGTAATGAGCAGGAGGGCCTCTTCCGTCCAACCTGGCTGCCAGCCGCGGTCATCTGTCACTGGAGTCGAGAGGGAGGCGAGACCCAACTGGGCACTCTTTTTCGTGGCGGAGGCTGCAGCGACCGTGGACATTTCACGACGGGGGGAGGTGCTGTACGTCCAAGATGGCGGCGCCCTGTAGGCTGGAGGAACTGTGAGGTAAACAGCTGAGGGGGAGGAGACGGTGGGTGAGTATGGGGGTGTCTCCCCCTCCTTTTCATGGGGACTTCTCGGGGCAGCCCTGGCACCATGACCCCGGTCTGGGAGGCCCCGAGGGACTGGGGCAAGGGGCTCACTTGCTGGAGAGGGAACCCCCGGGAAGGGGTGTTCGGAGAGCTTACCCCTCCCTCTTATTACGCGCTATCTCTGGCGGGGCCCCGCAGAGCTGGCGAGTCCCTGGGGAGGAGAGGCGGGCCGGACCGGCACTTCGTCCCTCCTCGGCGGCCTAGGGGACGGCTGCACCCCCGGGGCGCGGTGCTGAGGGCAGGGGTGAGGTGGGCCCCTTCGCCAGCCCCTCACTTGGTGGGGTGACAGTTTCTCTCGGGGTGCGGAGGGCAGGAGAGAGACCCTTGGCCGGAGGGGAAGGGCCGGTGGGGGGAGGGCGGCTGGTTCTGGGGCTTCAGGAGAGGGGTCAGCGGTGGGGAGGAGAATGAATGGAGGCTGCCTGTGGGCATCGAGGACTCGCCTGGACTCGGTGCCCCCACTGAAATTTGCAGGACTAGGGTGCCTCACTCCGGGTGTGCTTGTGGGTGTTTAATTGATGGTGAAAGACAGTTACCTTAAAGTCAGCAGAGGTGAACCTTAGAAACAGCAGAGCCACTCCTAGACGCTCATTCATTCATTTGAGGAACTGGAGGGTGAAGAGCCCGCAGTCCGAGAGACCTTTTAGAATTAAAGCTCTTTGTGTTTCCTGTTAAAGAGTTTTGCTTCGTGTGTTTTGGATTTGGGCGTGGGGGAGCTTGGGGGGGGCGCGGTCCCCCTAATAACAACAGCCCACGTTTATGGAGTACTCACTATGGAAGTGCTTTGCAGTCGTCATCTCCTTTAGTCCTTGCGACAAAGGGAAGAGGCAGCCTCTGTTAATGCTTCCATTTCCCTGGTGAAGAAACTGAGGCCCAGAGAGATTAGGGTTACTTGCCTGAGATCACACCTCTAGGATTATCTGAGCCAGGGCTGGAATTGGGGTCTAGGACTATGCTGTGGGTTCCAAGACTGTGCTCCTGCCATTATTTATACTCACATTCATCTGTTTATACTCTAATTTATCTGTTATTTGACCAAAGCCAGCCTGTCATTCTAATTAAGTGATTAATCAGTTGGCCAGAGTTTGTGCACAAGTGCCTGTGTGTGTGTGTGTGCGCGTGTGTTTAATCTTGAAGAGGGGTACATTTGTTTATGTACTTAGCTGTATAGATGCGTAGCTGTAGGTGCATATGCACTTTAGCCTTGTTTGGGATGGCAGTGTTGTGCTTGTAAATACGTTAGTCTAAATTAGGCTGGCCAGTATTTGATGTTTTTATAAAACCGATGCGTTTACTGCAGAAAGAAGGCTTACTAAAATCCTTGCTGTTTTTTTTTTTTTTTATAGAAAGCATAGAAATAGTACTTCACTTTACATAGAGTAAGCTGTAAAAGTACTAAAATAGAATAATACTCTTCTGAGATACTTTGATTTATAATTTTGGGATCAACTTGGAGTCATCTGAATTCAAACATGCTGGCCAAGTGGAGCTGTAAATTTCAAGAAGCATTATAAAACTGAATCTTCTGGGAGCCCTTGATTTACTGAGCAACCACCTGTGATTCTTAAGTTGAACATTCCTGAGTAAACCTGGAATATGCAAATGTGAAAGCTGATTTAGGGTTGTGCAGGGAAATGGACCTGTAACAGTCATGCATCAGGCAAATGAGGCTCCTCAGAAACACTGAAACATTCTTTGCTATTGCCCTGGGGAGCTGCAGAATCTTCCTCTAAACACCTGGTGTAAACTTAAGGGGTATTTATAGAAGATGTAAAATGAAAATACCCTCTTACTAAAGTTAATATCTTATCCAAAACACTCTTACATCACGTGCCTGGAAGGGTAGATGATGTAAGCTTTCTTCACTTCATGCATTTCCTGGTGTCATAAAGACTTGATGTTTCTAAATTCCTAGTTAGATTCTTAGGCGGCTGGCTACCAGCCTTCTCACTTATCTCTTTTAAGTTGGAATGTCTCAAATCCTGTGACTCAGTTGTACTCTCCCTTGCTGGGCTAAGAGCAAAGACATCCCATACTGCTACTGTTGTGGTGTAATCTGATGCCTTTTGTGCGTGCTTGGTTTCAGTTGTGAGCTGAAACTGAAGAGTCTTACTAGGACAAATCAAATATATACCTGTTTATGTAGTGTTTACAGAATAATGAAATTGCTGGGAACAAGAGATCTCAAGCAGTAGTGTTCATCAGAACCTCCATGCACAGATGTCTAGCCTCACAGTAGGTGGACCTACATATTTGGTCTTCAAGGATACCCTGTATATATATTTTGGAAGAAGTCATAGGTGATTCTGCTGTACACCAGAAGTTGAAGACCAGTGGCTTCAAGGATCAGTTTGGCTATTTTTCCTTTAATGTATCATTTATAGCAGAGGCATTTCCTAAAATAGTTTCTAAACTCTGGTGTGGGTAGTGGTGGGTGAGTTTTGGGCTCTGAATTACAGCTGACTTGATCTTGTAGCTCTGTCTTCTTTCACCGTTTGTTAGGGTACAGGGATGCTCTTTTCCGGGTTCCAGAGCCATAGTGGACTAAAATTAGCTTTTCCTGGAATTAATTGTATACTCTTGGATGCAAATGAGCCAAAGACAGCAACACATCAACCATTTTAAGCTTTCCTAAAAATCAAATAGTTTTCGACTTTTAACAAGCCATTGAAGTTCCCTGAGCTTCAGTTTCTTCATCTGTGAAATAAGAGAGTTGGATTGTGAATTAGAGGATTTCTGATAAATTTCTGGGATTTCAAGTCCTCCTGGGGCTTCAGCTAAACATTCTGACTAAATTGATTGAATCCAAGTGTTAATGGCTTTATAATAACCAAGCAAATTGGTGACTCTTAGCCTGACCTGTTGAGTGATGACTTGTTTGTCCTTTCCTTTATATCACATGATTTTTTAAAAGGTAATTCCCTGTATGTTCATTATATTATAAGGCTCTCTTTGGGAGATCAGTTTTATTTATATTAGTTTTGTTTGTCATGTAAGTAGCTGAAATTAAGCATGAAAGCAAAATGTACTCAATAACATTCAAACCTGTAGCTTTTTGCTTTAAAAAATATGTGTGTATAATTAGCATACATTCACACTTGAGTTTTTTCCCTCACTGCTTAGTATAATTTAGTTTGCATGACAATACTAAATTTTGCCATTTAAATTGGTCTGAAAGAGGTCTACCATCAGCAATTTGAGATTATTCTTTTCTGATTTCCTTTTGAAGCCTATAGTTACAAGAAATTAGTCATTTTTTAATGGTTTTTTTTTTTTTTTAAGATTTTATTTATTTGACAGAGCACAAGCAGAGGGAGAGAGAGGGAGAAGCAGGCTCCCTGCTGAGCAAGGAACCCGATGTGGGACTCGATCCCAGGACCCTGGGATCATGACCCGGGCCGAAGGCAGCTGCTTAACCGACTGAGCCACCCAGGCGTCCCAAGAAATTAGTCATTTAATATCTAATGTCTATATTTTTTTTGGAGGGGGTGTAAATAAAGAGTCCCCCCCCCAAAAAAGGGTGAATACCTTTTTTTACATAAAAAAGGTACATGATGTTAAGACCTTGCTAGTTTCTTCTTGTCCCTTGTGCAGTGCTAACTTTTGTTCTGTCCAGGGAAGTAGCAAAAGGTAACAGATGAATGAATTCAGATTGTCATCTATCGGGTAAAATACCTTAAAAACCTAGCTTTGATATAAAACAAGGCAGTTACTGGCCTAGAACTCACAGGTCACTTTCTAAAGTAAAGAGACTGAAGTATTTGAGTAATGAGGGACAATTTTGTCTTTCTGTTGGTGATGGAAGGCCCAGTAGGGAGTGATAAGGAAGAACAGATGTAGCGACCTTAACATCTGCATGCATTCGGTAAGACCTGTGTTACTTTGAATGGTTCACAGAGCACAGTAGCAAACACAGAGTGTATCCATTTTAAATTACGGAATGGTTTTATCAATGTTTCACATACAAGTTGTTACATGGAGAGACTGCTAAGCCTTACGGACCCAGCAATACATTTTGTTTAGTAGCAATACTGTTATAATCAGGTTTATATTTGGTACTTATGTGCCTAGCACTGTGCTAGGTATTTGACATGCTTGATCCCTGTGAACTCTTCCCACAGCCTTAAGAGACAGGATAGGGAGATGAGGAAACAGGCCTAAGGTCACTTACTCAGCTTCTGAGCTGGGATTTGAACCCTGTTGGTTGACTTCAGAGCCCAAACATTTCATCTTTCACTTTGATAAACGACATGAACTGCTAATTGTAACTAATTCATAGGTCAGTGGTTCTTAACTTTTGGGGGCCCTCAGTTCCCCTCCGAAAATCTGTGGGACGTTTTGGATCAAGTATCCCTTCCTGTCCCATCACTACCAAACAGTTCATACAGATTCATTCAGGAATTTTATGGACCCAGCTTGCAGCCTAACTGATTATTCTAGACAGATTACCCCCCTTAAAAATGGATTTGGACTTTATTAAAAACAACATTTTTTTTTTTTTTTAAACGGGTAGGTAGGAAAGGCCCAAGCCTTTTAAAAATGGACCTGTGTGCTGTTTGGGTTATAAGTCATTTTGTTAAATTTTTATATTGAAAGATTCTTTACACTTCCCTGGGAATTCAACCTTAAATGCCACATTTTAAAAAAATCAGAAGTGGAGACCTCAGGTATGGAACTTGCTAAATGCTTGTCAGGCCTGGCATTCGGTCTGTGCTGGTACCTTTAGCACCTGGCAGAACTCCACTGGGCTTTTTTCCAAGGTTTATGCACTATGTATTTTTTTCCCTTTGAACCTCAAAGTATTTATAAAATTATGTATTAAATATATGTTTTTAATGTGTCTTGGCATCATCCTTCTTCTTCCTGGACCAGTGGTTCTCAACCTTTAGTGGGAATCAGAATGACTCAGAAGACCCCACCCCCAGAGGTTCTGATTCAGAGGTGTGGCTCCAGGCCCAAGGGTCTGCATTTCTAACAAATCCCTAGGTGATGCTGCTGTTGCTGGTGTGAGGACCACATTTGAGAACCACTGTCCTAGACTATCAATCAAACCCTGTGCCTTTATTCCCTAGGGTATTTCTATTTTAGTTCTATGAACTTGAAACTTAAAGAAATCTTAACAGTTTGCTCAGATTTCTTTTAGGGAAAGCTCTGTAGAGGGATTCTTTGAAACATACGTGGTATCTGTCTGACCTGTATTTTCTCTGTAAATAATTTTGTTCAGGCTAAAAGAAACATTATTTATAGAAGAGATACATCTTACTGAAATCCAGCTCTGTCTCTACAGGCAAGTTCGACAAGATTCACCTTTGAAATAGGCTATAAGCTTCAGCAAGTTGTCCTTCAAGGTCCCTAATGGCAAAAATTCTGAATGGCGAATCTGGAGCTCCCCTGCCCCAGTTCATGTGACCTTGAGAGGGCCTGCAGCTGTGAGACCGTGGAAGTCACCCATGACTACACATTTTGACAGGTTTTGCCATCAGCTGCTTCACTCTGACATACAAAGTAGTGTTTCCTACCCCCTTCTCCTTCTGTATGTCCGTGGGAAGAGGGAATCGGAGCTAGTATCTTATCGTTTTTGGATGCTTTTGTGCTAAAGGTAGCTTTGTTCGCTTGATAGAATATTGTCCTAAGAAATCACCTGGACCGTTACTGAGCCAGAGCTGAACACAGTAGTGTCTTAGTGTATGATTATTACTATTATCTTTGTTGTTAACGTAATGGTGTAATGGTTCTGTTCTACCTGTACTGTACTTGATACTGAAATCGTCCGTCTGTGACTGAACCCGTATCTGAATTGTCTTTGAATTTTTATATGAAAAACCTGAGTAGAGACAGCAGGTTAGGGCGAAGGGTATCTGCCTGCAGGTGTATGTCGTAGACAGGTGTGCATGAAGTCATCTCAGGCAATGTGGTTTGCATTTCCCAGGAGTCGTAGGATAGAAGGCCACACACAGTACTGGCCTTCCAGAAGTCTGAATGTTCAGCTGATATTTTCAGATAAAATACTTTCTAAAGGCATTTTCGGTGCCTGCCACTAGCACTTCATAAAGGGATGGGTAGCTCTTAGCACTCTCACGGCTTGTAACGCATCTCGCCTAGGGCAGAGAAATGTGAAAACGTGTATGGGTCCAGCCAATGACAGCAGTCCGTGGCTGTTAAGCTGGAGTTCATGGGTAATCCTAGGTATATAAGCCATCTACCTATCTGAAACACCTTGAGAATGAAATTAAGGTGAACTATGAAAACAAATTGACCTGTGCTCTTTCTCTTTAATCTCAAAATACTAACAGCACAGAGCCTCTTCTTCTTCCTCAAACCTACCCTTTATTTATTTACTTATTTACTTTTTCCCAAAAGACTGCTTGTAGGAAGTGCCATCACAGTGTTGCTTTTAGGTGAGAACACAGCTTTTGGGTCAGATATGAAAGAGGAAAAATCTAGATCTGGGGGGCATGTTTCTTCTTTAATTTGGCTCTTGAAGTTAACAATGTGGATTGACCCCGTTATGCACTGACAGGTGCTTCCATCCACACCCTTTTGGGGTACACATCTTTGAGGGGGGTCTTCTTCATTCCTCACTTCCTTTCAGAAGTTCACAGGTCACATCTCACTTGACTGACCGGAATGATTTTAGCTAGTAGTACTCCATAGGGTAGGATTTAAATATAAATAAATAAGTAAATAATTAAAAATATAAATAATGGCAAGTAGCCTTTGACAAGCCAGCATTAGATTGATGACAACTTATTACCATTAACCATTTTTTTGGCCTAGCGATAAAGAACTTAAGAAGTCTTAATGTTGAGCATTGGACAAAAAAAATTCTGATTTCCTGTGCCAGTCCGTTTGTCTAGGATAGTGATCTTGGCTGGGCGGCTACAAGAGCTCATCTTATATATATCCCAACTTTACCCTTGCCTTGGATATTCCTTTTCAGGTAAAAGATCCAACTAGGATTAATCATAACAGGAAGTCTGTATGACTCACTGGACTGACAGCTGATGTTAAGGTTGTGAATATTAGAGGCCTCTGTGTTTTAATTCCAGTTCTTTTCTTGATTGACTGTGGCCAGGCAGGCATTCCCCATCTGAACGATTTGGCTGGCCTTTCTGAGAGGCCAGCCCTCCTCCTAGCAGTGGACACACACTTGGAATATGCCACTGAGGACCATTGGTGTTTAATGCCTAGAATGTGCTTCACAGGGAGATATAATTACCCGGTCATGTGGGGCACGAGATTTTAATTGTCAGAGAGTTGCTCCATCCACGAGTTCGACTTTGAGCATCATAGTATAGTGAAGGGCTTGTTGGCAAGCTTTCCCGTGCTAACTCACTAGACAGACGCAGCGTGAGAGGCTCAGCTTCCATACTCTGCATCCCACCCTGGAACGGCGACCAAAGAAGTTGGTGAAACCTTTGCTGGCCTGCACGGAGTATATTTGCCTCTTGAGTGCCAGATGCTGCAGTAGGCCCGGGGTGTCCACTGGGGGACCAAACAGATGGTCCCTGTCCTTGCGGAACTTCCCATCTCATGACCAGACGATACCTAAATATAGTTTGAATGGCCCACATTTTAAAGGCAGATTGGAATGTATTTGTAGAGACTCCTATTTAATACGGTTATTTAATATGAGATCATTTAGACAGAAAGTATGGTAAAGAGGGGAAGAAGGTAGAGAAATGATAGCTGTCCACAAATATTTTATGCTTGTCCTGTGGAAGGATCAGATTAAGGTCACACTGTTTTGAAGGCAAGATTCAGTTTCATATGTTTATTTAAGAACTGTTGTAATGGCTTCCACATTGTCAGCAAGTACTGGACACGGTGGTGGTTGCTAGAGCTATGGGTACTGACTGAGCTAATATCTCTGCCTGGGTGTAGCTTCTGTTCTAGGGAGGGAGACGTGTTCAGTAACTAATTACGCTTATTTAATTGGGTTGTGGTAAGTGACACAAAGAAATAGAGGCTGCTAAGCAAATATAACAGGGGACCTGACCTAGTCTGGGCACGGGAGTGGAGGGAAGTGAAGGCTTCTCTGATGGGGCAAATTTTTTTTTTTTAAGATTTATTTATTTGAGAGGGTGTGAGAGAGTGCTAGTGCCCGCTCATGCGCAAGTGTGAAGAGGAGCAGAGGGAGAGAGAATCTCAAGAAGACTCCTTGCTGAGCATGGAGCCTGACGTGGGGCTCGATCTCATGACCCTGAGATCATGACCTGAGCTGAAACCAGGAGTCGGTTGCTCAACCAACTGAGCCACCAAGGCGTGATGGGGCAAATGTTTAAGCTGAGATTTTAGGGGTGAATGCTTAGCTTGGGAGTGGGGAGGCGAGAGGGGCAGGGCTGTAGGGAGGGAGGGGGAGTATGGGCCGTTGGCGACCAGTTGTAGGCCCACTAAGTGCTTTGCACCCGGCACCGTTCCTGCTCTCGGGGCGTGTGTCCCAGGGCTTCTTGAGTGATGACTGTGCCCCGGGCTGCGCCGGGTCTCCAGGTGCATCGTCTTGTGTAACCCCACACAGCCTTCTGAGGTAGAGGCCACCATTCTTCCCACTTTCCAGATGAAGTAATAAGGTCAGACGTTAGGCACCTGAGAGAAACTGCCAGAAGTGGCCCAGCTAATCTGTGGCAGAGCTGGGATTGTACCTCGGAACTCTAGGACTCGGGAGCCCATCCTGCCCATTTGTTTATAGCTTCAGTAAACAGACAGCTAACAAAAGGCAGAGATTACAAGTTCAGCACAATATAAAGAATTTTCCAGCAACCAGCTGTTCAGAAATGTAGACAGGGAGAGGCACGTGCGCCCACTGTTGTAAGTGTTCATTCCTGTGGAAACTAGCTGGCCACCTGTCAGGGCTGGGGCAGGAAGGAGGTCGAACCAGGTGAACCCTAAACTCCCCCTGGGTGCATCTGGGATTTCACTTCATTGTAAGATTGTTGTATACACTATATGTGTTTTTTCCCTTCAGTGACCATGAAAGACACCAGGTTGACAGCACTGGAAACCGAAGTACCAATTGTCCCCAGAACAGGTAAGGTATGAACTCAGTCCAGGGGTTGGGGGAGACAGAAGGGAGTCGTTCACCCATACAGGTGTGTGGGTGTGTGTGTTTGTTTGCAGTGAGCATTTAACAGTTCTGGTTTTAGCTACTTACTAGGAACTGGTCCTTCTGTGGCATGAAGTAATTTTGTCAAATTACCCATGATTATTAATTGCTTATTCAGTGCGAGACACTGTGTTCAGTGCCTTCTTTATATGTGTTACTCGTTTGCTTTTTCACAGCCACACTTTTGATGTAGCCCCATTTTACAGATGAGGAATGGGGCTCTGAGATATTAGCTGAATTTCCTAAGGTTGTATAGCTGCACGTGGTGGACCTGTGACTCAGATCAGTTCTGTTTAGCAGCGAGGTTTGGTTTTCGCCACTAAATGAAATCGAAGACTTTGTGTTGGAGCGAGTCATTTGACTAGTGCAGAGGCTCTCAACCCCGGCTGTGGAAATCCACTTGGATCTGTAAAAAAAACCAAATGTGCTCTCTCGGCCCCACCCCTTAACTTGTTCTGGAGTGGGGCCTGGGCTTCAGGATTTTATGAAGGTAATTCTAATGTACATCCTGGGCTGAGAACCCCTGAGCTAAGGAATTAGCATTTACATCTTAACTTGGCTTTATTTATTCATTGTCTTAATTAGTGTTTTGGGGTGAACTATATGCTGTGACAGTTTCTAGGAATTGGAGGATTCTCAAGGTCCCAGAATATATCCTTCATAAATATTGAGGCTTTGGCACTTTTGTGGATATGAACTTGGCCTTAGTGATGTGACTTATCACTGAGCTGTGATTTTGAGTTTACTGGTAAGAGTGCCCAACACAGCAGCATCGTGTGTCTGTGGGAAGGTGTGGGGAAGATAGGGAAGCTGTCTGGTTTGCTGTCTGTGTGTGTTTAGCTCATGGGTTCATGTAATGGCTCACTGGTTGCCAGTTACTATATCACTGCCTGCCTCACCTTACCTCATAGGAATTGTGAAATAAAGTAGGGATTTTTACCTTCAAGATGGATGTCTGGTCACAGAAACTTGGTACGGCCTGTAAATTATCTAACAGGAAGGCAGAAGCAGCATTCTCTCACAAGTAGGGGGAGCTTTCTGAGTGTGACTTTTCCTATTCAACATTTTTGTGTGTAGTTCACACTGTCCCTTCTTTAGAAGTCTGCAGAATGTGAATTTGAATCCAGCGTCAGGTGGTCGTGTTCGCATCATTGAGGCCCAAGCTGAATAACACACGTCGTAAATTTCAAATTTTATTCCACATTTTTCAGTATTGCAATTGTATGACATTTTAGTAGCTAGGTTTGTAAAGTTTGGAGTTTTTTTTTTGCTTTTTGTTTTTTTTTTAAAGATTTTAATTAATTTATTTATTTGTCAGAGACAGAGAGAGCGAGCAAGCACAAGCAGGAGGAGCGGCAGGCAGAGGGAGAAGCAGACTCCCCGCTGAGCAAGGAGCCCGATGTGGGACTCGATCCCAGGACACTGGGATCATGACTGAGCCGAAGGCAGACGCTTAACTGACTGAGCCACCCAGGCGTCCCAAGTTTGGAGTTTTAATGTAGAAAAATGACTTTGTTAGGACTAGCAGCCAGATTGCTCCTGTGGTCACTGTGTCACATGTGTGATGCTGAATAGACGCTCGTCTCCGGCTGCCTTAGGCAGTGCCATCACTAACCTTTATGGACAAAGCGGAATGTAATTTAGGGACGTTTCTGGGAGATTGTTTTCTAGAAGGAACCTGTATCTGGGATTCATAGGTTGGGCTAGCCTCACAGATCTTTTGTCTTTAGCTACTAATAATTGCTGGTGACCTGTAGCCATCATTTTGACAAGCTTTTTGTTTACATTTTTAACCTTCATAGACACAAAACTACAAGACATTGTCTTCCTAAAGTATTTTTGTAAGGTCTGTTTTGAAATTTGATTAGTGACTGTAAAATGTGTTAGGGGATTTCAGTTTTTCACTAACATTGTTTTCTTTATACTCTCTATATTCTTTATGTTTGACTCGAAGATGATTTATCATGGATGTTGTCGTTGACTGTGATTTTGGACTTTTTCATGTCATAAAATTGAGGTGACAGGTTGACATTTTATTATATTAGATGTGAAGTATTCCCAAATATGACTTTTTCTTGAAAGACTACTAATTAAGACTATAAGTTAAATGCAGTTTTTTTTTTTTAAGATTTTATGTATTTATTTGGCAGAGAGAGAGCAGAAGAGCATAAGCAGGTGAGAGAGGCAGAGGGAGAGGGAGAAGCAGGCTCTCCGCTGAGCAGGAAGCCTGATGCGGGACTTGATCCCAGGACCCTGGGATCATGACCTGAGTTGAAGGCAGTCGCTTAACCAACTGAGCCACCCAGGCACCCCTTAAATGCAGTTTTAAAAGTTTATTTTTGTTTGTAATAAATGCTACAAGACGATTCTATAAAATTTAGAATTAAAATATAATTTCTTTCTAGTTAGCCATCTGTTTATTAAAATTTTTATAAACATTTGGCTCAAAGAGTAATTACTCTTATTTGTAAAGTTATTTATCTAATCTACTTTTAATATTCATATTGTTAATTAATATATTTAGCCATTTGAAAGTTCTTGATTGTTTTTGAACATAAAAGTCACATTGATCAACTAAAGAGCTTTTATTTTTCTAATTGGTATACATTTGTATTTAAACTGACAAGAGTTTCAACTTATAAAACACAAAACTTGGATGTTACAGCTAGAGTGTTTTACCTTTATTCAAAAGTGAATATTCAGATTTTTAACAATAATTCTAAACGCATGCCTTGTCCACATTACAGACATCATGTAGGTTAGATATCATGGTAATGACGTGTAGTTGATCACACACACTGAGGGGTGCTAGAAATGCTGCTGAAGTAGGCAGATGACAGTTTTAAGTTTCAAACATTCTAAAGACCAAAGCCAAATGTTGGCCAAATATGGAGACTAAAGTCAAACTTGGGTGAATCCCTATTTTCCATGCATGTTGAGATCATACTAAGTATTCTGTTCGATTGAATCTGATGACCAGTTTTAAAGTTTCAACTTGGTTTATTCAAAGGTGGTAACTAACAATCCCCCTATTGCTTTCCATTGGGTGGTCAAGAGAGACCTCTTAGAGATAGTGATATTTTGAGCAGAGACCTCACTGACAGTCAGCCATGCAAGGATCTGGGAGAGAGCATTCCAGGGATAGAGGCAGCAGCAAGGGCAGAGGCCTTGAGCAGGAACCAGTTTTCCTGGCTTTTGGGAGACTGGGACTAGATCTGCGAAATGATGAGGCAGAATGGTGCGAAAGGAAGCAGACGGAGGCTGGGGGGTTCACAACTGGCCAAAGCACGTGGAGCCTTTAGGCCACTCGTGGGGTTCGGCTCTTATTGCCTCCATGGGAAGCCATTGCATGATTCTAAACAGGAGAGGGATGGATTCTGATTTCCATATTTCAGAGTCTTTGTGGTGTTTTGGTGGCCAATGCATCGTAGGGGAACAGGATGGGAGGTGATGGGGCTTGGACTGGGCCCACAACAAAGGGGATAGCAAAACCGGGGGGTTTGCTGACAGATCAGAGGGGAGGGTAAGAGCTGTGGAGAAGTTGAGGACATCGCCTCAGTGTTTGCTTTAGACTGATGGTCGTGTTTTCCTGAGATCCAGAAGACCGGCAGAGTGACAGGGTTTGGGGTGGGAGTGGCTCCCTATGTGAATAGCTGTAGCACTGTACTGTGGCACGCGGCCACTGAAGATGCCACTCACCTGAGTGGAATGCTGCTTTGGCACATAGGGTACAGAGCTGGACTAACCTAGGTATTGACTTTCGGCTTCTCCTGACTCCTGTGTTTTTTTGTTTTGTTTTGTTTTTTTAAAGATTTATTTATTTATTGGAGAGAGAGAGACAGAGAGAGCACAAGCAGGGGGAGAGGCAGAGGCAGAGGGAGAGGGAGAAGCAGAGCCCCTGCTGAGCTGGGAGCCGGACGTGGGGCTGGATCCCAGGACCTGGAGATCATGACCTGAGCCGAAGGCAGACGTTTAACCACCTGAGCCACTGAGGCGCCCCGACCCCTGTGTCCTGTACCTGGTTGTTTCCAGAGTGGAGGAGAGGCTTTCACGGCTGAGCTGTGCGTTGGTGGTGCCCGCGCCTGTGGAGCTCGCCTCACGTGGCTTCTCCCAGCTGACCTTCCCCAGGCTGGAAAGTGTGTCGACATGGGTGTGCCTCACTGCCCCCACCACGTTCAGGTTGAGCTGGCCCCCTCCCCACTCGGTGCACCCACTGAGCCCTGCCCACGTCCTCCTCCCACATCCCTTCTCCGTCGTGTGTGCCAAGTCGCTCTTCCCTCTCAGCACCCTACGTGTAGCCCCCTGAGAAATATTTGAATGAGTTTTAAAAGAAGAGATATTCCAATCATGGGAATGATTCTAAAAGCTCATGATTAAATTCTTGGGAGGGCCTTTTTGAATGTCAGAATCCTTGAACTTGGGGCACTTACATGAGGAACCTCACATGAAACCCAAGATTTATATTTTTTTGGGAGGATTAAAAAAATATGGTTGAGGGTGCCTGGGTGGCTCAGTTGGTTAAGCGACTGCCTTCGGCTCAGGTCATGATCCTGGAGTCCCAGGATCGAGTCCCACATCGGACTTCCTGCTCGGCAGGGAGTCTGCTTCTCCCTCTGACCCTCCCCCCTCTCATGTGCTCTCTCTCATTCTCTCTCTCTCAAATGAATAAATAAAATCTTAAAAAAAAAAAATATGGTTGAAAAGTAGAATTTTAGAAAATTTAGAAAAATTTTAGAAAAGCTTGTTGCCAGAAATGTACTAATGTGTTTTAGAATGAAACCTTATTTTTGTTTTCTATAAAGTATCTGGAAGGAGCAGGCTCCAGAAACCAGACTTTGACACCTAAAATGACATTTAAAAACTGAAAACCAAGCGAGGTAGCCCAAGCTGGTCAGCCCTGACTACGGCCAACTTGACTGGACGGGCGCCATCTTTGTTTGGAATTGGACTCCTGTCGTGTGTTCTGGGCTGCCTAGATTTGGGGAACCATCTCTGATGTTACTGTCTCCTGAATACACAAAATATAAACTCAGAGTCTCACTAGATTGAGACTAGGTAGGTAGCAGTTTTACTGGAACAAAACCAAACTTAGGGACAAAAGTGCTTTTAAACCTGAGAATCATTTGTGATTTATCTGAAGTAGAAAGGAATGTGAGGGCAGGCCAGATACATCTTGAAAGTGGTGGCCCCATGATTTTTACTAGTTTTCTTTTTGATAATATATGGGCACTGCTCAGGGAGTATTTATTTGTGCCGAGTGTACGCATACTTTCTCTCATTTCATTCTCTCCATGGACAATAAATCCTGACAGGTTGGTATTTTCTTCACTTGTAAATTTAATTTAATCCAACTCACAAGGTGAAATTTGTTTCTATTTTCAGCTCTGAACTCTTTTACAAGAAAATCTTACCAGTTGTAAGCCCTTTGAAATGGATTCCCTTTGTGATTTACCTGTAAGATTTATATTCATAGGTGTGAGCCAGCAACTTCCTGCATCGTGGTTAGCTATCAAAAATGCATGTAGACATTTTAATTGATTTATTTCTTTTTTTTTGGCTCATGAACTTCTGATTCACCGAGAGCCAAATCAGTGGCTGTTGCTGGGTTGTAATTAAACAAGAGCATAGATAATAATACTCACCAGTTTCTGGAGCCATTGGTGCTTAAATTTGGCATTTTTGCAGGAGGAGTTAACTCTAGTGGACTTTTTCTTTAGCATCATATTTCCTCCCTAGGTGCTTATTAAAATGCAGGTTCCTAAGCCCCAAGTCAGTGGTGGAACGGCCCAGGAAGTTGCGTTTCTAAGAGGCACCCCGGGTGGTCTGGGTGCCCAGTGAGGCAGGAGGGCTGCTACCCCAGCCACTCAGAGCAGCGCTGGAGGAAGCAACATGGCCACCAAGGACAGATGCAGCCATGGGCCTGGGAGTTGAGCTGTCTGAGTTCTGCTTTACCATGTGACCTTGGCAAAGTTACTTATCCTTCCTGAGTCTCCATATTCTCATTTGTAATAGAGGATATCTGCTTACCTCACAGAATTGCTGTGAGGATCAAAACCACGAGGTCGCTTGATGTCACGTTGAAGGGCTCAGGGCTATGTAGTCGAGCAGATCTGGGTACAAATTTCAGTTCTCTGGTTCTGCCTCTTGCTAGCTTTGCAACCCCAGGCAAATGGCTTCATTTCTGTTCTCTCCCCGCAAAATGGGGACAGAAGAACCAACCGCATGATACTGGTCTAAGGACTGTATTCACTGATGTTTGTAAAAGATATGCAGTTCCTATCTCTTAAATGATCATTGGTTTTGCTTGTTTTTGAAAATATACCTTTAGACACCCAAGTGGAAAGAAAAATAATTGTAAATGTGGATAGTGACACCTGGAGAATGAGCTGTTTTTTTTTGTATATAAAGATAAGGCAGCGGCTCCATCATCAGGAGGAATGGAGTCTTTGAAGGGGGCAGATTTACCCTTGTGCCCCCACTTCATGCCTCTTGCCTGTGACCAATGGCATTTGAGTGTGACAGATGTCTGGGGGGAGGAGTTTGTATGAAATATCAAGACTTGGTCCCTGCTTCAAATGAGGTATTGAAGTATTGAACGGATGGTCCTGTGACCTAACAAGCTAGACCAGCTTCTAGACATTGATGGGAGTGTCAAGAGGAAAACAGCATGTTTTTAGTTCTTTTTCTGAAAATAGTTTGTCTACTTTTTTTTTATTTATTTTTTGAAAGATTTTTATTTATTTATTTGACAGCGAGACACAAGCAGGGGGGAGTGGCAGGAGAAGCAGACTCCCCGCTGAGCAGGGAGCCCGAACTGGGGCTCGATCCCAGGACCCCGGGATCATGACCTGAGCCAAAGGCAGACGCTTAAATGACTGAGCCACCCAGGCACCCCTCATCTACTTTTTAGATCGATGATTTAAAACGTAAACATAGTTTTAGCCAAAACCAAAGGCAGAGTCAGAAGTAGGAATAAAAATAAAAAACTTTGCTTTGTTCCTGGCATTAAGTTGCCGCGATGGTTCTGACTCGTAGCAGGGTTTTCCGTCTCTCTCCGGTGCTTGCATTCCATAGACCTCTTCTTCACAAATTGTCAAATGTAGAATTATTCTCACACCCTAGCTTCTTTCATCAGCAAAATTCTGGACAGGCTTTTCACTGCATTGAACATATGCGCTGGCTTCTCTTGCAGGTAATTTTTTATGGGGAGAAATGGGGCCATTTTGTCACACTGTGTGTCTTCCTTTTTCTCAGTCTGGTAGTGGCACCAATGAAGAGCCTGCAGACTCGCTAGTGCACGTCCCGGACCTGGCGCAGCACAGTCGTGTAAGATAATGGCCCAGCAAGCGAATATCGGGGAGCTCCTGTCCATGCTGGACTCCCCCGTGCTGAGTGTGCGTGATGATGTGACAGCTGTCTTTAAAGAGAACCTCAGCTCTGGTAAGCAGGGTCGCGCCCATTCTCGCTCATCTGCGCATCAGAAGAGACTGACCTGTGGGTGACTATAGTCTGCTGATGTTGGTTTTCATCTTCTAAGGAGAGTCTCCAAAACCACTGAGAAAAGAGCATCAACTGCCAGATTCACTCTCTGTGTGCTTTATTATGGAAATATTCAAAGAGACACACAAACTTATTAAGTAAGAATCACATAATGAACCCACGACCCAGCTTCAAAGTTGCTGCCTTCTTGTTTTCATCTCACCTCCCTTGTTCCCCCCACCCAAGTATTTTCAAGCAAATGCCATGCAGAAATCACATATGTGATTTCTGGTATAAAAATGCGTGACCTCTCCTTAATCAGAGAAACAGGAATTTCAACAGTACCTTTCTTTGCTTACTAGGTAAGCAGCTATGGGGCTAGGTTGACAGAAATCAAATATTGATTACAGAAATGGGCACTGTTGGCAGGAGAATAAATTAGTATTCAGCCTTTTTGGAGTATCCATCACCCATTAAGAAGCATGTACCAAGTGTCCCACTGACAAGAGTCTGTATTTCATTATAGCCTTGAATGAAGTCTAGTGAAAACTGGGAAAACCCAAGTATCCTTCAGTAGGTGACTGGTTCACTGAGTCGTGTAGAGCCGAGCAGTGGGGCTCCAGGTCAGTGAGGAGACTGAAGTAGGTCAGAGGTGCCGACATGGGAGGGTGTCTGCAACACACTGTTAAGTGGAAGAAAACACACACACAGGCTGCGTGTACGTGGGTGTGGGGGCTTTGTGTTTGCGTGCGCACATGTGTGGTTATCCAAGTAGGAAAAGGTTTGAAAGGACGTGTACCAAACTCAAGGATGCTTGTCTCTGAAGAGTGGGTTGAGAGAGGCTGGTAGTGAGGAGGACTTTCATTTTATGTTCTTTCACATCATCTGAGTTGTTATCAGTGGACATCGTTACAATTTTATAACCAAAGAAGGCAATAAAAAAAGGAGATAGCATTTTTATGCTTTTACGGATATTTAGGCAGGTTAATTTGGTATTATCCTATTGTTAAACCTAAATAGATTGAAGGGTAGAAATAGAATGCTTCACGTAACTTTGGGGAGCATATAAAGAAATACTTTCTGGATTTTATGACCGGCAGCCATTTGAGGTAAGTTTAGAATATTAAAGGAAATAATTATTTCCCTTTCCTTTGTTCAGACCGTGGTCCGATGCTCGTAAACACCTTGGTGGACTATTACCTGGAAACCAATTCTCAGCCGGTATTGCACATCCTGACTACCTTGCAAGAGCCGCACGACAAGGTAACTGCTGGAGCGTAGTGCTGGGCCGTTCAGTCTGGCCCCGACCGGTGTGGCAGCCTCTGTGCACACCCCGTGCAGTGTGTCCAGAGCGTGCTCCTTCATCTTCTCCGTGCCGCAGATGATCCTGTTCCCAGATTGCAACCACATGGAAAAAGAATTTGCGGAACCCATGTGTCCTGCAAAGTTTACAAAATAAAACATATTCCAGAGGTTTTTTTAAGCTTTTTCTGTTCCAAGAAATCCTATAATTCCAGTGCTGTCATTGTATAGTGACAGTTTGACCTGTAAGGTGCCCATCTTTAAATCCATGCTTTGAATAGGATTTTGGACTTAATCAATATGGGAAAATCTATGGGTCCATACAGCTATGGGGCTAATTGCTGAGTCCTGTTGCCCAGCACCAGGCACTTGGAGGGCTCCTTAGTGTTTTATTTTTGTTGGTGGTAAATAGCTCACAAAGCACTGTAGTTGCGTACTTTGGTTAAGTGTTGAGTTTCTAAATGCTAGTGGCTTCGCTAAGATTTGAAGGCCTTGCCGTTGTGTGCCTTTTCCAGTATATCTTGTTCTGTTGTTTTTCTGGGCTGAATTTTAACTTCTAGATTACCCGATTTATATTTGGGGCCAAACCATGTAGACTGGGCTATGGTAGCAATAAGCAGCTGCTACTCTCACAGCTTCAACAACCTGCCACAGGCTCAGGACCAGCAGTTTTTGGAAAAAGTGGCTTATTTGTACTTAACAAGAGGGTCCATGAGGGAGTCTGCCCCTCACCCTCCCGGCCTGCACCTGTGTATTATGGGATACTTTTTCCGGACTTGCCAGCTGGCTGCCCTCTCTCAGGCCAAATGCAGTGGTGTTTTGTGTGCCAGTGTGGTTTTTAAAGCTCTTTCGTTTGATCTCTTCACCTGGATGGCCCTTGCTTCCCATCTGTGGAGACTCGAGGAGCTGGCGTACGTCCTCGCTGCCTCTGTTTGTGTCATCTGCTACGTTCTCAGGAGAATTTCCCTTGTTTCCCTTGATTTCCTCCCCCCTCCCCCCAGCCTTACTGAGACCTCTTTCCCCTGTTCTTTTATGTGTTTAGCACCTCTTGGACAAAATGAATGACTGTATGGGCAGAGCCGCCTCTCGGCTGCCCGCGCTGTCGCTGCTGGGGCACGTCATCAGGCTGCAGCCGCCTTGGAAGCACAAACTCTCTCAAGCACCTCTTTTGCCTTCTTTACTCAAATGTCTCAAGGTACGATGTTTGCAAGGGTTTGAATGAAATGCCTTTGTGAATATTATTTCTGAAATTCTGGGTGACTTTAAAGCAAGCAAGCTAGATTTGAGCTCTGAGAGTTTAGAAACTTTTAGTGTTTGGCTTTCCTCGAATGTCACGTCGTCCAGAGTTGGTACTTAGTAAATTCTCAGTGCATCCCGGTGACCGGCAAGTGGCTTTCGTCCAAGCAAATAAGGTTCAACGTGACATTATTCCCACCCTCTTGGACTCCATCATTGTCCAGTCTTCCCTCCGTTAAAACATCTGGTTTCTCTTTGAGGGAAGCCCAGATTCTCTTTTAGCTAGGAGAAAAATGGCTAACAGCTCTTTTTAACCACTCAAGACCACGTTCTTGTTGCAGCCATAATTAAGGTTTTGTTGGTACAGGGCCTCCTGAATCGCATTCTGCCTTTTGCACTCTAAATTTAGTGTATTTTTCTACGCAGTGAGTCAAAACCTAAGTAGAACTTTGTGGTTTTAGTTTTCACAGTGGCTTGCTGAAATACTCCAGGCTATTTGCTTAATCTGTTTTAATTCCTGGACTTGTTTCCTATCTATAAAATAAAAAATGTGGTTAATATTAACTGCCTGTACCTCACAGAGACGTGAAAATATCCAGTAGCATTTGTCCCAGGATGGCAGTACCCCTGGATCATCTGATACAGCACCCTGCAAATTGATTTTTGTCTCTGCCAGCAAGGGTAACTGTTTCATTACCCCTAGAGGTGGGAGTCACGTTGGTAGGGTATCATAAAAACATGCATTTAATGTTGAGAAAAAACAGGAACAATTGGTACAACTTACATTTTTTTAAGTGAATGGATTGGAGAGAATATAACTCAATTTTGAGGCCACACAATTCAGTTCAGATTGTAAAACACTTCACTTTTCCAAAAGGGTAAGCTTTGGCAATTACTCATGGACTGCCACCCAAGCCATTGGTTAGAATAGTACCATAAGCAAAATTAGGGTTAGTCGTTTTTACTGGAACTGGTTATGTGTTCTTGATTCTCCTACCAATATTTTACGTTCTTCTTACTAGATAGATATCGGCCGTGACAAAAGGCTTAGTGCTTAACATAAAAACTAAATCTATTTAAGGCTTTATTTCCAGACTCGTAGATTTCCTTTTTTTAACAGTAATAATGAGTGTCTTAGCCTGCGTGGTAGTCTTTTGATTAATATCTTGGTTCTTAAATCTGAATTCCAGTTACTTGGCAAACATTCATGATTTAATTATGGGTCAGGTGAGCTGCTGTAGCTATCCTGAGTTGATTCATTATCCATTGGGTATTAAGTATCTTCAATTAGCCTGAAGTTATATGACTTGATATTTAAACTATAGACATGATCAGAGGTCACCATATCTTCTTTTATTTGCTGATATATAAATGCTGCTACAAAGGTGAACCGTTAGGGAGATTTGTTAGCACTATGCTAATTTCTTCTTAAATTACACTTCTGTTGTAATCCTTTAAAAAATACTGAATTACTTGACATTACTTGTGTAGTGTTTTTTAAATTGATTAACAAAAAGTAAATATTTGAGGATTTGGTTGAATGAACAGAAACTGTCATGTTCCTTTGTTCTGTTAAAGGCATCTCGTCACACTTCTGGGCCAAGTGCCATAGGCAGAGCGACCCCAGGTCAGGTTGAAGTTTCTCTCCCAGATAGGTTTGTCTGGGGGCAGCAGAAGTGGTCTTTGCAGATTCATTATGGTCAAGTCTGACTAGTGTTGTTCCCCCCAAACCTGAGGGTGAGGAACCTGAGTCAATGAGGGGACCTCTACTTGTTGATCCCCGTAGAATTTAGAGCGGCCTCTTGGTGTGCTGGTGGTGCTGATTCTAGGGCTGTGCCTCACACATGTTCTTCCTGCCCGACCTTTCCTTCCGCAGATGGATACGGATGTCGTCGTCCTCACAACAGGTGTCTTAGTGTTGATAACCATGCTACCAATGATTCCACAGTCGGGGAAGCAGCACCTTCATGATTTCTTTGATATTTTTGGCCGTCTTTCGTCGTGGTGCCTGAAGAAGCCAGGTAAAGATGTCCTTACATACCTGTCATTCCTTACCAGGTGAATGCTTTCGTTAGTGATTGACAGGTCATGAGCTGTAAAGGAAAGACGTGTAGACTTCCGTAGCTGGAATGGGTGGGTGTCGCCAGCCGGGTGCAGAGTGCCTTGGGTGTACTCCCTGTAGGCATGACTGTTAGTTGCCTTCCTCATTCTGTTGGCTTAAGAGGATTAGTTTTCAGAGAAACTGGTAGGATGTAAAACTTCCTAATTGTCAGTAAACTTCAGTCTATCAAAATACCTTCAATCCGTGTTGTAGCAATACAGGACTAGGCTTGGGGCACCTTTTTGTCTTACTTTGCTGGTCTGTTGTGACAGAACACAAACCTCTGGTTCTGAGAACCTGTCTTTTGTATGTGGAGGAGGAGGGAAAATGCAGCGGGTCCTAATTAGTGTCATTGTTTTAAATGTGGTGGGATTTTTCCCCATACTGGCAGGGAGTCCAGCTCTATGAAAATGATTTCAAAGCTATAAGCACGTGATACTTGGAATCTTTTGGTAAGGCCAGCATGAGCTATTCATGTTGAAAAGATGAAGGGTGTAAGCCGTGTCACACCAGATCCTGTAGCTTCCTGTACAGGATTAATAACAAGTGCAAGATCCATGTGATGCTAGTTATTTAGTAGGCTCTTCTGGGGAGGAAAGGAGTGGTCTGTCCATTATTATGGAGGAGCTGTACGGATCCTGTGGACTTAGGGTTTTCCATGGGGTCTGGGTGAGGCTCGATGAACAAAGTGTTCAGTTTCTCCCACTCTCAGCTTCTTAAGCTAGTTTCTAGATAATAGTTTTTTCACTCTTTAGTTACAAATCTGCATAACTAAGGCTACACGCTGATTTCAAAAGGATCTCTCACATTTGTTCTGCAAATATTTGAATGTCTGTTCTGTACCAAGCACTGTGCAAGGCACTAAGGGTACAGAGGTGAGTAAGACGGTGCAGTAAGAGTGTTCGAGAAACTCAAGAAATTCATGCTAAATAGGACAGTGGAGAAGTATCATTACAAGTTTTTGGGGGGCACGCTGGCTCAGTCGGTAGAGCATGCAGCTCTTGACCTCAGGGTCGTGAGGATCCCCAAGTGTGGCGTAGAGTTTACTTAAAATAATAATCATAAAAAACAACAAGAACAAATTTTAGGGAGAGTGATTATCATGAGAAAGTTAGGTCAGTATTGTGAGAGTGTCGAGTGAAGACAGGAGAGTAGCATTGGATCTGTAGGGGCCTTTATGGGTCATTCTAAGTAGATTGGAGTTTATCCCAAGGCCGTAGGGAGCCACTGATGGATTTTAAATAGGGGTGTTTTGTGTGTTAAGATTTGCATTTTAGAAAAACACTCTTGCTATCTGTGGAGTGAGGTGGGAGCAGTCGACCACAGGTCATGCTGGCGGCCATGTGCTCACGTTTGCTTTGCACAAGTCATCTTGTGTCTGGCTGAGTCTCCTGTCCATGATTTCCTGTTTTAGGGCACGTGACAGAAATCTATCTTGTCCATCTCCATGCCAGTGTTTATGCTCTCTTTCATCGCCTCTACGGAATGTACCCTTGCAACTTTGTCTCCTTTCTACGCTCTCACTACAGTATGAAGGAGAACTTGGACACTTTTGAAGAAGTGGTCAGGGTGAGTGAAGACTGCTCGTTTGAGAGCCTGCATACTGGGCGCACAGGCTGTGGTTGGGACCCGTGCATTCAGCGGGAGACAGATTTTGAAAAGCAATTCAGCTCTCCCCATGGCCCCAGCCCTAGGCAGCCACTGATCTCCTTTCTGCCTTTGTAGACTTGCCTCTCCTGGTGAGCGTCTCACAGACCTGGGATCATACAGTATGTGGTCTTTGGGGACTGATTTCTTTCACTTGGTGGAATGTTTCAGGGGTCATCCATGCTGTGTAGCAGATGTCAGGACTCCATTCCTTTTTATTGTCAAGTAATATTCCATTGTGGGCAGATACCATAGAAATTAAGCCTTTTGTAATTTGTCAACCCAAACTCTTCTAGCCGATGATGGAGCATGTGCGAATTCACCCGGAATTAGTGACTGGATCCAAGGACCACGAACTGGACCCTCGAAGGTATAGAAATGAAGCTAACGACTCAGAATCTTACAGCGTCTCTTGACAGATGTGCTGTAGGCGATGTCCCTACTGGGGTATTATTTGGGAATACAGGTTCTTCTACTTATAGAATCACTCTGTTTCGAAGGACTTGTACAGCTAGAACTTGGTTCGAGTCTGAAACATACTCCTCACAGACAGAGAATTAACCATTCCTCCAGGGGAGCGGAGGCGCTTGCCATGCAGACACCGGCCCCGCAGAGCCCCAGGAAGGCGTCCAGCTCGGGGGTACCAGTGATCGGGGGTACCGGTGATCGCACGAGGCAGGCTGAGCAGCATGTAGTTGAAAACAAGTGGGTTGTGGGAAGTGTGGGTGTCGAGTGGGGAGCCTCCCCCTGCAGGTAGCCAGGCAATGGCCGGCCGGCCTCCAGGGGACCCTGAGTAGTCTCTAGGTTTATTCTCTGGAGGAAGTGCACCTGCCAGGCTTCCTATTCGAGGACGCCAGGTGTGGGGCGGGTGGAGCTAAGAAGGGAATGAAGTTCTCTGCACGGAGCTGGGAGACGATGCTCCCCCTGGCTGAGGATTGAACCCTTTTTGGGGAAACCTGTCCACAGATAACTGACATTTAGGGATCTCCCACTGAAAAAGCTGGTTCATGCCTGATCTCACCTGACAAGCCCTCGCTCTGTCATGCAGAGCCTCAGTTGGCTCAAAACACCTTCGTGTGAGAGAGATGGTATGTGGAGAGGTATACGAATTATGCCTGTAAAGCGTAATAACATCACACGAGTACCTGGGCACACAGCCGCCGTCCACCTTCTCAGCTGGAACATTGCTACACATCTTTCTCCCTGTTCCTGTCCCACTTCAGAGAAACTCCCGTTCTTGCTTTTATGTTAATCGTTCTTTCTTTTTTGTAGAGTTTTACCACGTGTATCATTGTGCTTTGGAAAGCTAACTGGGAAGCCAAGCCAGGCTAAGGAAAGGGCAGTCCTATCACTGTTAGATGAAGGTCCTCAGGAGGCGAGGGGAAGAGCCCAGTGTTTGCATCTTTGTCCGGCTTCCCTTTATTGAGAGTTTACAGGAGCCCCAGGGGTGGGGGGGTGTCAGTGGGCAAGGTCATTCACGAGGAAGATCTGAGACACAGAATGCTCACCCTAGTCAGAGCATCTCACAGGGCCTGTAGCGAGGCCGGCTTCTGGATGTGCTGCCGAAATGTGGCAGAGGACAAAGACTGCTCGTTTGCTGCTTCTCAGCTCATGGTGGCCCACTTCTAGGAGCAGGTCAGAGCAGCGTCCATCTGTGGGGCTGATCCTGGCGGAGAAGGGAGAGTGGGGCCTTCATCAGTGCTTACTCAGGACAGACTAAGCATAGACAACCTGTCTGGGCTGGGGTCACCTGCACACTGCATCCCTCCGTTAAGAAGATAGTGCGGTGGCAGCGGGGACGAGGGTGACAGCCTGCCACGTGCCTGTCTCTTGGCCTGCCTGTCGGATCCGTGTCTCGTGCACGGTGGTCCTCTGCATCTCTCCCGTGCAGGACCTCCCATTCCCTGTGTCTCCTGTCTCTTTTCTGGGTTTGCTCTTGTTTTTGTGGAGTGTACCCTTTAGTAGCTCTCAGAGAAAGGAAGCGGTTATGTGGCTGGGTACAGACTTCTGGTCCCCCTCATTCTGCAGCCTGAAGACATTGTGCCATCGCATCTGGCTGCCAATGTTGCTGTTGAAATCCAAAGCTCTTCTCATTTCTCATGTCTGTGTTTGCCCTGTTTTCCTCTGCGGGAGCCCGTAGAGCCCTCTCTTCGTTCTCCTCATACTCCGACATTGCCTAGTCAGAATCTGTTCTCCTTCTTTAATCTGGAAACTCTTATCTTCAGGCTCTAGGAAATTTTCTTTATCTCGTGTTTGATTTCCTTCCTTCCATTGTGTCTGTCTGTCTTTCTGGAACTGCTGGTATGTAGATTGGGGCCTCCTAGAGTGTCCTCTGCTTTTCTTTGCTCTCCTGTGTTTTCTCTCTACTCTTTTGTTCTTTCTGAAGGTCTCCTCATCTTTAGTTTTTAATCCTGTTGTAAGTTTCCCTCCTAGTGCCATGTTCTTAGCATCTAAGAGTTTTTTTATAGGTCTCTGAATGCTCCTCTTCGTAGTAGCTTGTTTGGGGTTTCATGGGTGCAACCTCTCACATCCTCGAGAATGCTGAGAGCCGTTTGTTCCCCATGTAATCCGTGGACTGCTGTTCTTTTGAAGTCTTCGAGGCTTTCTGCAAAGATCTGATAATCTGCTTGTGTCTGGGTAGGGAGACCAAAAAGCTCTCTTCACAGGGGTGGGACTTGTCACCTCTGAGCTTCCCGTGTGTGTGTGTGTGTGTGTGTGTGTGTGTGTGTGGCGTGCACATGGGTCTGAACGTCTATTGGAGATCCTGATGTCAGTATCGTGTTCCTCCTGAGCTGGTCAAGTTTTTGTAGAGAAGGGTCTTCTAATCGCTAGTCTGGGGAGGGTCTGGCTGCTGCTGGAGGGAAGAGGCTAGTGGTGAGAGGGGTTAGTGGTCTTGGCATTCAGAATGTACATGCTCACTTAAATCCCTTGTTTGAATGGTACTCATGTCCTTAACTATTTCTGGAGTAGCTCAGTCCCGAAAATCTGTTTTACTCTTTCCAGAGAATAGCCCAGATTTCTGCTGCCTGGGAGCGTAGAGTTGGGGAGGAGGCCTTGGGACTCTGACCCTCAGATAGTTTTCACCCTGTCTTCCCCATGCTAGCTGTCCTCATCTACCTGTCGCTCATCTCTAATTCCAAAAGTACTTGAGGTGTAAAAATTCTTTAGCTTTTTAAGGATTCTGCAGTATAAGTCAGGTTGACTTTTAGCTTTGAAACAATGGGAGCTTAGGATTCTGCTTTCTTGGATTTGCTAGTAGGTTGCCTCTGGCCTGTCTGCTTTCTAGTTTCAGGAGGCTGTAGTGCTGATCTGTCTTCCCCCATTCTTCTCCTTCTCATAGGTTTATGTTTAAAAACAAACGAATCCATACTGTAGATTTGGTGGGTTTGGGAAGTTATACAATTGGATGCATATGTTCAGTGTGTGAGACTAACTTGGAAGTCTCCCAGGCCAGCTTAGAGAGCCTCGCTTCCCATGGGTAGGCAGGGGTCACCTGGCTTTTGAAGAAAGCTCTAACACAAAAGACAAGAGACCCAACATAGGGGCGCCTGGGTGGCTCAGTCAGTTAAGTGTCTGCCTTCGCCTCAGGTCATGATCCCAGGGTCCTGGGATCGAGCCCCACGTTGGGCTCCCTGTCAGTGGAGAGTCTGCTTCTCCCTCTGTCCCCCCCCCCCACTTGTGTGTGTGCTTGCTCTCTCTCCCTCAAATAAATAAATAAAAGCTTTTTTTTTTTTTTAAGAAAAGGGGGCGCCTGGGTGGCTCAGTCTTTAAGCGTCTGCCTTCGGCTCAGGTCGTGATCCCAGGGTCCTGGGATCGAGTCCCGCATCGGGCTCCCTGCTCCGCGGGAAGCCTGCTTCTCCCTCTCCCACTCCCCCTGCTTGTGTTCCCTCTCTCGTTGTGTCTCTCTCTGTCAAATAAATAAATAAAATCTTAAAAAAAAAAAAAAGACCAACATAAAGAGAAAATGGAGTTAGAAAGAAACTGATAACACAGAGAGAGGAGGAAAGCGTCTGTAGTAGCCACTGAGATGGGGCATTTGAGCACATGTAGAGGTCACAGTGCCATGGGGGGAACATTCAGAGACAAAGAACCCTTGAAAATGAAAAGTGAGAGCTGAAGTCAAGACTTCAACAAAAGAACTGGAAGATAAAGTTAAGACTATCTCAGAAAGCAGGATCAAAAGATAGAGATGAGTATTCTGAGCAGAGAGATAAGAAACTTAAAATACAGGAAGTCCAACATCCAAGAAAAAAGAGCTTTAGAAAGAGGGGAGAAAACTTTCTTGGGGGAAGAAATTGTAAAAGACAGAAGAAAATCTCCAATATAAGCGTGAAAAATACAAAGAAATATAATAATGGGAGGATCGAAGGACACGTGTTTCCAGATTGAAGGGTCTCACCTGGCGCCCAGCTTCTGTCAGTGAGAGAGAATGCTATCGAGTCTCAGTGTGGTGAATCTCAAAACACCAGGGATAAACCTTTCAGAGAGAGAAGACCAAAATGCTTAGTAAGGATCAAGTCAGAATGGTATTAGCTTCTGAAACTAATTGAGACAAAAAGGTCTTCAACATAGAATTCTAGACCCAGCCAAACTGCCTGTCAAGTGTGACAGTTTTAAATATGTAAGGACTCACTCACATTTACCTCCCATGGACCCCTGCTCAGCTAACTACTGGGGCATGTGTTCCATCAAAATGAGAGTAGAATCTGGTGAGACAGAGTCCAGGAAACAAGGGGACCTGACTTAGGATCATGGTCACGGGAAGTCTTCGGGTAACACTGCACAGCAGCCCTCAGAACAAACCAGTCTCGCCAGAAGTGGGAGAGAGAAGGGAGCTAGTGGGGGGGGGGGGGGATAATTCCAGTAGCTTATTTGCATATCGTTATGTAGAAATTATACCAGGCATTGTTTCAGAGCTGTTAGGGTAAGTTTAGGAAGAGTTAGAAACACAGAGGACTGAGGAAAAGAAACAAAAGTCCAAACTCCACGACAAACTAAATCTAACAGAAAAGGAAATCTTGTAGTATACTCTTTGGCTCAGTCATGCATAGTATTTGCATAGTCCTAATAATCATTGAAAACTGATTTTGAAGAAAATGAAACTATGATACACGTCTGTTGAGAGCATCAGGGAGGAGGGAGAAGGATATACGGAAGTGGCCTGCAGCCTCACTGACTGTAATAGAAGTCAGTAGATGATGGGTACAATCTATGTATCTGGACATTCAGAGCGTAGAGCGTATTCTTTAAAAATATGCAGGCAGGGTACCAGTTCAGCCAACAGATCGGAAGCAGCTGCCAAAGTGGTTGAGGGGAATGGCATGGGAGGGACCTTTTAATTGACTTTTTAAACTACCATATTTCATTAAATGCAAGATGCCATGGAGTACTTCTATTTTATGTTCGTCTGAGAAAGAAAAAAATACCACGAAAACTAACACACACCTGATTAGATATGACTTCCCAGTTTCAGAGACATTAAATGGGAAAAGTCCTTTTAAGAATCAAAGAAATAGCGTAAAAATGCATATAAATCAGACATTTAATGTATTTCTACTGTATTGTGAGTTTCACTTTATTCTCTAAAAGCAATGCTCCTGTGTGTACATAAGCATCCTGACCCTTGCTCTCACTTTATCCCTTGCCGGTCGTGCCGAGAATAGTTGGGGAGGCTACCGCCCTTAACACACAGGTACCCCGAGCAGTGAGCACCCACGCAGACCGGAGGTGCGGTGCTGATGTCGAAAGGCTTTTCCCTTAGGAATGCTGCCCATGCTCTGAGGACTCTCTTGTTCTCTATTTGATATCACATTTTCAGTATCTCAGATTGAATGATGAGTTTTCTAGAACAGTTGTGTAGGAGTAGATGTTTTGTTGGGGTAAACCCATGGCTTGCCCTTAGTGCTGGGCTGTTTTTCTGTGAAATTTGGAACATGAAGATGAGAGTCTTGCTGGATTCCTACTTACTTAGAAACCTGGATAGCGAAATTATGTTGTCTAAAAGTTTATACTTGAGCAGGTACACACTGTATTAATTACTAGGGCTTTGTAGAACATTTGGCAAATACTAGAAAGGAAAAGAACATCACCCATAACTTCAGTTCTTTTAATTTGAACACTCAGTGTCGTCATCTCTCTCTGTGGGCATATCTCTGAGTAGTTTCAAATCCTTTATTCATTGAAGCTCATACCCTGACCATCTTAACATCACTGAATCTTTGAAAACATTTTTAAAATCAGCTTAGGAAGATATAGTTGACATACAATAAGATTCATCAGTTTTGTTGAGTTTTGACAAAAGTCACACTCATGATAAAGAATGTATCATTGCCCAAAAGGTTCCTCTCTGTCCTTTGTGGTCAGTCTCCTTCCTGACACTTGGCAACCAGTGCCCTGCTGAGAGCATGCTTTTTCATGATGGTGTAACAATTTTTCTTCTATAGAATATATCCCTTTGGTGTGACTTTGGGTTATTTCTTTTTTCTGTGACAAGCTGTGCTGAGCATTGTTGTCTGTCTTGACGTATGTCGATTTCCACAGGCTAAATCTTAGAGTGGAACTGTGGATCATATGACAGGAATCCTTGGCTGATTTAAAAAATGTCCTCGTGGGCTTTCTCTAGGTTTGAGTCTTTCTGCGCCGTATTTCCGGTCTAGAGATGGATCAGAAGCCCCTAGGCTCTGATAGGAGACTGTAAATCCACCTCAGCTACCCGGCATTTTCCAGGTCTCCCTGTTCTTTGATTACCTTTGTTCTGAGGGAGAAGTCCCCCTGGTGACTGCTTGGTGTAGTTTGTGCTCTTTTGAGGCTATGCCCAGTCGTTTGTTGATGACGTTTTCGTTTCAGGTTAGTTTCTGATAACCTGATGTGACCATTTTAGATAGGGAAGGTAGAGGTTTCTAAAATGAATGGCTGGTTCTTAATATACCAGTACTGTTTAATACTTGGGCTGGCAGGGTTCTGCCTTGTCCTTCGCTAATCCTAGTTCCATGCCTGGCCTTGTGTTAGCATTCTTAAGGGTTTGGTTGTTTGAGTAAATGGATTCCAACTTGCCTTTCTTAATTATCGTTGCCTCTTCCAGGTGGAAGAGATTAGAAACACATGATGTTGTAATAGAGTGTGCCAAAATCTCTCTGGACCCCGCAGAAGCCTCGTACGAAGACGGCGACTCCGTGTCCCCGCAGGTGTCCGCGCGCTTTCCTCATCGTGCGGCCGATGTGGCCGCCAGCCCTTATGTCGACACGCAGAATAGCTGTGGTAAGAGTGACCTCAGCACTTACCTGCTTCCCAGCTTCGTCTCTGGAAAGCATGGCTCATTTATGTCATCTTTATTTTCTTTTCCTGGGATAAGACTCACTGTCGCTCCTAGGAACTGTTTGCCAAATATTGGAAATTAGAATTTGCCTCCAGTTTCTCCTGATTAACCCCTCTTTCAAGTTTAATTCAGAGCCCTGCATCTTTGGTCTCCTACCCGACAGTATGCCAGCGGACTTGGGGGTGGGTTTTTAACACAGAAGAAGGAATATGGACTTGAGGATTCAACTTCCGGCAGCACCCCATCAGAGAGTCTTTCTATGTTTCAGGTGCTTGCAGTGGGACCCCTGGCCTTAGCACTCACTGACACAGTTTGAGTCTTGACAATTTAGAATTGGTTTCTAGAAAAGGTGGGCTTATCTGTAGGTAGTACCCGTTAAAGGTGTCATCCAGGTGGTGCTTTTTCAAGTTATTCTGAAGCTTAACTTGACATCAAACCTTACTGAACTTGGGGAGCCTGGGTGGCTCAGTCAGTTGAGTGTCTGACTTGATTTTGGCTCAGGTCGTGATCTCAGGGTCCTGGGATTGAGCTGTGAGTTGGGTTCCACACTCAGCGGGGAGTCTGCTTGAGATTCTTTCCCTCTTCCTCTCCCTCCCCCCTGCCCCTCCCCCCCAAATAAATAAATAAAATCTTAAAAACAAAACAAAAAAACAACCTTACTGAACTATTTTCAAAGAGCATTTAAAGAGCCATTCAAATGTTACTGTGTCCCTGGGATGTCAAGAGTTCTCTGACATCGATAATTCGATAATATGAACATTATCGAATGGTTTAGAGGGCCACAATTTTTTTTTCCCCAGAATAATCTAAAATCACGCACTAATCTCACGTGCTGTTTCCCTTTCATTTTAGGGAGTGCTACCTCGACCCCTTACTCCAGCTCTTGGCTGATGTTGTTAAACATGCCCGGGCAGCCACCTCAGACTCTGAGTCCCCCATCGACACGGCTGTTGACTGAGCCGTCGCAAGTATGGTGTTAAAGAGCGTGCCTGCTCACTTCTCTGCTTGCTGGTGAAGCTGTTTGGGTTGGGATTTAGCATACGGTTGGGAAAATCTTACACTGCTCATTTTAGGAGTTATTTTTAAGGATACATGGTATTAGGAGAGTTAGTTACTGTTGCCACTTGGGTTTCTCTTGGAGTCTAGATTACAAAATGCATCTTGATTCATAATAAAGTTTTAATATGATACCTTTTTCCATTCGGTCATGAATATAAGCCTTGGGGATGATTTGATGTTCATTTCTTATTGCTGACATGCCTTATTAACTTCCCAGGCTACTCTTTGGAGCCCATCTATGGTTTGTGGTATGACCACTCCTCCAACTTCTCCTGGAAATGTCCCACCTGATCTGTCACACCCTTACAGTAAAGTCTTTGGTACAACTGGTATGTATGTCTGAGGTGGGAATTCGGTTGGTTGGTCTGGGCCCGATGTGTATGACAAGGAACTGTCTCTTAGATCCAGCAGTGAGTTTGGGGCTGCTTATAGTAGTCAACCTGTTTTCGACACTTCATGCAAAACCCTGGGGTTTTCAGAACCTAGAAAGTGAACCACCCCCCTCCCCCCAGAAAAAAAGATGGCTCAAGCTCTCTAGAGAGTTCACTCTAGCAGCTTTCTTCATTGTCCCAGGCAGGCTGAAAAAATTCAGAGTTTTTTAATAGGCTTGGTGATGGTGTATATGTTATCCTTGCCTGTGAGCAGGTGGAAAAGGAACTCCTCTGGGAACCCCAGCAACATCTCCTCCTCCCGCCCCGCTCTGCCACTCGGACGACTACGTGCACATTGCCCTCCGGCAGGCCACAGCCACACCCCCCAAGAAGGTATGTACAGGCGTGTCCGTGCTCACTCTGCCCCAGCACAGTGACCCGCGTGTGGCCTCACTTCGGGAAGGAAGCTTGTTATGTCAGATGGAATTTGGATCTGAGATGTGATGGGTTTGGAGCAGGGCAACTGATAATAGACTAGCCAGCAGCTCTCAGAGTGTTACCAGCTTACCCCTGGGGCTCAAGCCTTTTTGGGGACCCAGGAGCTTGACCTCTTTCGTAGTAATACTAACCTGCTCTTTCCCCTCTTGACCACGTTGGTGTTTGCACTCGTGGTGCAGAGCAATGTGGGGGAGAAGGGGTGGCCCCCAGCGCAAATCAGGGCCGGCACCAAATTGCCCGGTGCACATCGCCTTCTTCTTCCTTGACGTGTGTCTTCAGTTTAAAAGAACGAAAGATAAAAAGCCCAAAACTCCGGTACCTTAAGAGTGTTCCGTGGAAAGCAGTAAAAATGATCCATTTTATTCTATCGCGACCCTTGAGAACATACATGCTTAATATTCTTTGAGCTGAAATAGGGGATCCATCACAAACCTTTGTGCCACAACTTGAGTTGATTTTTAGACCAGCTGCATTTCTTGTGGAGCGCCAGTTTGATGTGAAGGAACAACTAACTGACAAATGATGCTTATTTAGACCTGGGTATAGGGCAGGCTACTGCTTACATGACCAGCTGTCACTTCAAAGCAAACAACGGACGGTCTTTGCTGCTGGTGGTAAAATTCAGGTTTCAGGTAAAATTAGAATATGAAAAACCCAATCTCTGTCACTGTGAGCTTGATAGTGTCCCCGAGACTTTATGAAGAGGTTGAAAAGTCCTGGGGAGCTTGGTGAATAATCGAGTTTTTGATGTCATGTGGTGAATATTTCCACACTGGGAAGCCCTGCCCAACGTGGCGAGCCAGGATCTTCTAAATGTCCAGTGTGTGATGTCCCAGAGCCGCCGTAGGTAAAAGGTGCATTCAGAGCACAGAGTACACCAGCGGCCTTGAACACAGCATGAAAGGTGAAATGTCCTGGTTTCAGATTCCACATTGTAACCTCTAAGAAATGATACCTTGTCAAGTCATCAAAGATTAAGTCTTTTTTAAACTACTTGACACTGGGGCTCAGAAGTTCCTTCATATACTTTAGCCAAAATAACATATGGCAACTGACTGAGTGCAGAAGCAGAGCCGAGCATCCAGCATTCTTCCATTAAGCCAGACACGGCACACATGTAGACCAATTCCACTCTTCTCACTAAATTTGTTTTGTTTTGTTTTCTTTTGTTTTTAAAGATTTTATTTATTTATTTGAGAGAGAGAATGAGAGAGAGAGAGCATGAGAGGGGGGAGGGTCAGAGGGAGAAGCAGACTCCCTGCTGAGCAGGGAGCCAGATGCGGGACTCGATCCAGGGACTCCAGGATCATGACCTGAGCCGAAGGCAGTCGCTTAACCAACTGAGCCACCCAGGCGCCCCACTAAATTTGTTTTTATTATCTTGGGACTGTAGTTATTTTTCATAAGAATATATATCATTTATGTTTACCTATAATGGGTTTGTTATTTTTAAGTAAATTGGTAAATATTTTTAAAATGTTTGATTTCTAATGTGGTAACTATCAGTAGTTAGAACCACATAAATAAAAGCTCATGGGACTCCCGGTTTTTAAGACTATGAAGGCACCCTGAGACCAAACAGTTTGAGAACCACTGAGCTAAACTTTAAACTCCTTTATAATGTGTTAAAGTTTTAGATTTTTAGGATATGTCTCTTATATAAGAGAACACGTACACAATTTTCTGCTTTGTGACGTAAATGGTACTATCTTTTCAGGAAGAGAAAACAGATTCAGCAAAGCCCTGTCTACACAGACTGCACCATCTCCAGAACGACAGAGGATTAGGTAAAGTCTCTGGGTAACCCTAGACCTTGTTTGTCTCCTCTTGGGTTATGTGTGCAAACAAGAAAATTCAGGACCACCACAAAACGATGAAGCCCAGATATAATGAGGCGTAATTAATTCTAAAAACCAACCTAATAATAATATCAAAAAAAGCTTTTAAGCTATTGCAGTGAAGTACCTGTTACCTGTGTTTTGAGCCAGTCAAACTGTGGTGTTTATCTGATCTCTGAGATGTTAAGAATGGAGGATTTTATTTTTTGTGGGATTATGTTTTTTGGTCCCTTTGCTTAGACTCCTTGTGGTAGCCTCGCTTTCTGGGGTTGCTCCAGGGGAGAGCCGTTTCTAGCCTCCTCCCTTCACTCGGTAGGAAGAATCGTTATGGATGCCATCTACCGCAGGGCGGTTTCACAGTTGTGGGGGTTACCCGTGTAGTTCTTTGACTTGAATTGTCTTTGTTTCTCTTTAGAAGAGCTACCTGGCAGCAAAGGTTCTGTCACTCTAAGTGACCTTCCAGGGTTTTTAGGGGACCTGGCCTCCGAAGAAGATAGCGTTGAGAAAGCTAAAGAAGAAGGTAGTGTGTGGGATTCTGGGCTTGTACGAGATTGCTACGAGATGGAAAAGCTCTCATTGTGTCCTGAAACCGGGATTTAGGGTCAACACTCCCAGGCTTGCTTGGTTTTTCTCCTCTTGGGGGAAGGAGGTGGGAGTTTAATTCTGGGTCCTGTGCAGGGAAAGGGGTGGCCCTTGGCAGCACACAGCCCTGCGCGGCCTGGCCTTACCCAGATGGCCTGTTTACAGTGGTGTCTCTTATCTCCCTCCCTCCTCTCAGCGGCGATATCTAAAGAACTCTCCGAGATCACGACGGCCGACACCGAGCCCCTGGTTCCTCGAGGAGGCTTTGACTCTCCCTTCTACCGGGACAGTCTCCCGGGCTGTCCTCGCAAGAACCATTCGGCCACCTCTGGTGCTCAGGGTGCCAGTGTGAACCCTGAGCCTTTAAACTCCTCCCTGGACAAGCTTGGGCCTGACACACCAAAGCAAGCCTTTACTCCCATAGACCCGCCCTGTGGAGGCGCCGACGAAAGCCCTGCTGGGAACAGGGAGCGCCAGACTTCGCTGGAGACCAACATCCTCACTCCCAGCCCTTGTAAAATTCCACCTCAGAGGGGAGTGGGGTATGGAAGTGGGCAGCCTCCCCCTTACGATCATCTTTTTGAGGTGGCATTGCCAAAGACCGCCCATCATTTTGTCAGCAAGAAGACCAAGGAACTGTTAAAGAAAGCAAAAGGAAACGCAGAAGAAGACTATCCTCCCTCGACCTCCCCCGCGGAAGTCCTGGATAGACTGATCCAGCAGGGAGCGGATGCACACAGCAAGGAGCTGAACAAGTAAGGCCCTGCCACCGCGGCCCTTCCCTCGGCATTCCCTCAGTGTGAAGTCCGGCAAGTGCAGGGGACTCGTTCTCCACTCAAGGGGGCAGCTGGCTTCCCTCTGTCCTTCCAGTCGTTACCTTTGCACGCATGCGGGGCTGTGCCATGTCTGCGCTGGGCCGCCAGTCCCCGGCGCTGTCCTGCCAGGGCGCTCGGGCGCGCTCACCCGTGCCCCGAGAACGTGAGGGTGAGGCTCTGGTACTCGGGACCCAGGCGTCTCTGTCCCGGTGTGTCCTTCTCCAGCTATAGGTTTGTTTTTTCTGTTTAGGTAACGTGGCTCATCAGATGGAAAGTAAAGTCAGCGGCGTTTCAGGGCAATCCGGGGGGCCTGCCCGCCCTCCACGCCCGCACTTGCACACAGGCTTGCCTCTGAGAGGCCTGTCTGAGCTGCTGTTCCAGCCCTTCTTCTCCTGCCCTTTTCACCGGTTCTCTAGGAGGGGGGCGAGGGGATCACCAGTTCCTGAGTTTGAATCCTCGGCTCTTGCTCAACAAGGCCTTGGTTTTAATTTTTCTTCAACGTAATAACCTCAGGTGGAATTTGACAGAGATTTCTCTTTGAATGAGATTTGGTGTAACGGGCTCAGGTACATTACCTACTTTTTCCTTAAGCTTGGCTATCCCCCCGTGTATTTTGGTGCAGAGGGTTGAGAATAGCTGGCAGTCCGTTGATCACTCCGTCGCCTTGGTGAGCCGAGCAAAGATCGGCCCCGGCGCGAGCTCCGAGGGAGGGCATCCGCACCCTGAAGACTTGGTCACGCTCGGAGGGGGTGCCGGCCCTCCATCCGATGCGCGTCGCCTCCTCTAACTCCCCGTGGACCTGGGGATTGAAACTTTCTTACGCCGTTGCTGCTTTTGACCGCAAGGAAGTGATCTGGCCTTGCGGCAACGCACAGTCCAGGGAAGGCTGTGCAGGCGATCTCGGTAACTTTGTTCCCCCAAACCTTTCTTCCTAGGTTGTCTTTACCCAGCAAGTCTGTCGACTGGACCCACTTTGGAGGTAAAGTTGTTACTTGTGCTCCAGACCAGCCCGTGTGGATCCTGCGTGCTTGTCACCTTTTCTGTCCTCGAAGGAGGCGTGCCCTGTAGGAACAGGTCCCCCCTTTGCTGCTGCTCTAGCCAGAGTCTGCTTGGCCCCTAATATCTCAAATGTTGCAAAGCCAGGATTTTCTACTTTTGAAAAGTGGCGAATAGCAGGTGCCCGAGGCTGAAAATGCAGAAAGCACTGACCTCGTGCCGGGCTTTCCTAGAAAAGACCCCACGAGGTCAGTGGCTGGGGCTGTGCCTGGGGGAGGACACAGCATGGGAGGGAAGAGAGGAGCCGTAACTAACTGTGCATATGGTTTGGGTCTGTGGGAAAAGTCCCTGAAGCTCTCAGGAGTCCTCCTATGTTCTAGCCTTTTGTGTTCCTTTAAAGGGGAGCTAGGTAGTCAGTCCTCTTTCCCCTCTCCTGATGCATGACCGTTGCTGAGACCCAGGTGACCATTTGCAAAAGGAGTGGTGGCTTGTTTCTGAGAGAATTGTGTTTCTTAGGCTGGCTAACCGTGGGAGGGTCTTGACGGAACCATCTGTAAAAGGCATCTCTGCCACCCTCCCTCTGCTTTAAAATCAGGCTCTCCTCCCTCAGATGAGATCCGCACCCTCCGTAACCAGTTGCTTTTACTGCACAACCAGTTACTCTATGAGCGTTTTAAGAGGCAGCAGCATGCTCTCCGGAACAGGCGGCTCCTCCGCAAGGTGATCCGGGCGGCGGCGCTGGAGGAACACAACGCTGCTATGGTGAGCGTCACGGGGGCTGCAGGAGGCTGCGTTTTGGTGTTTGTTGTTTGGTGTCAGCATGATTGTTGGTAAAGAGCGGCCACTGAGCCGGGGCCCAGGTTTTCAGTCCTAGCTCTGCTCCCCGCTGCGGCTCGGGGTGGTCGCTTGGTCTCTGCGGGTGACAGGACTGGCCGGGTCTCCGAATGGCCTTGCCGCCCTTGGAAACTGTGGGACAAGTGATTTTTGTGTGTGTTTGTAATTGCCCATGATGATCAGAGTCAGAGGCATTATTTTGTTTCTCCAAATATGAAACCAGCTCTCCTAAAGCTATTTTATGGCAAAAATCTTGTAGCACCGTGGAGAAGCCAGTCAGACCTGGAGGCTGAACCTTGGCTCTGCCGCTTCTCACCTTAGGAAGGTGACTTAGCCTCTTGCAGCCTGTTACCCACTCTGTAAAACAGGAATAGTAATAGCAGCACCCACTTTCTAACCATGGTGCCTAAAGAAGTCGCGGGACCACTTGCTCAGCGCCTGGGTAGGCAGCCAATAAATGTTCCTCATTTTTAGTGACCTGGATGGGTACCATTTATTAGAGGTCTTACGCCAGCGCTGGTGGTTGGGACTTGGGAAGGTGTTGGGAGTGATTGGCGCCTGAGGAGAGTTCTAGCAGCTTACGACCCACGTGCTGCTGTGAAATTGGTAACCCTTGCCCGCCAGTCAGGCTGGACAGTCGTGAGCTGACGGATGCGGCACCTGTGGTTACGGCTTCAGGGCGGCGTGTGGCTGTCGGCCTGGGTGACACTGGAGCCTCCCCGCCCGCCTTGGAAGGCAGCTAAAATGATCACGTCTTTGGTCTCCACTAGAAAGACCAGTTGAAGTTACAAGAGAAGGACATCCAGATCTGGAAGGTTAGCGTGCAGAAGGAGCAGGCCCGGTGCAGCCAGCTACAGGAGCAGCGAGACACGATGGTGAGCCAGCTCCACAGCCAGATCCGGCAGCTGCAGCACGACCGGGAGGAGTTCTACAACCAGAGCCAGGAGCTGCAGGTACGGGCCGTGGCGCCAGGCCCAGGCAGCCGGGAGCGGGCACGAAAGCGCCTCGCTCGGCCCGACGGACACGGAGGGCTTTTCTCTCTGACGCGGTGGCACGTAGACGCATTTAGGGCAGAGGTTCCCCAGCTCTCGGGTTGTGTGTAGCTCCCGTGGCGTTTCGGTCACTTCCCTGGCGGGGAAGAAAACACCTGATGGTTGTGCTCATTCAGCAGATCTAAACACTTAGTATACGCCCGACGACTGGGCAGCTGCTTGAAAACAATACACCTAAATTCAAGTTTTTTTTAGATTTTGTTTTGAAACGACCACAATAAATTACCAGTGCCGTGTGTGTCCCTGTTGGGCACCACATAGAGGCTCAGACCTTGGAGTCACATTGGACGCTGACACCCTCTTTTGCCGTTTCACACTGGTATTCACATGGTGATTTGTATCCCAGCAAACACCCGAACCCTGCTTTGCAGAACGACATCATCCACACGCACGAGCATGTCCGCTACTCACTCTAAACTGTCTCCAGTTCGCAGTTCACATGACGACCGACAGGTGTCACTGTGTTTCCCTCAAAAACTTAACATCTCCCCGTGGCACCCCTGTGAGTTGGCTGTGTGGCCCCAGGGCTCTTCGGTGCAGTTTGGGGACAGCCCATCTAAGATCTTCTTGTTCTTTTGCTAAACAAATCAGGAACTCAGAAATCAGTCGTAACTTAATTTTTAAAACTAAGAAGCTAAATCCCAGTGGCCCAAGAATATAGTAGAGCAACTGAGAAGCTGGGCTTCCCCACTTGTCCGTGGGCCGACGGCGTGGCGGCCTGGCGGGGGCTGCTGAGTAACTTCCCGGCATGTCTCCTTGTGCAGACGAAGCTGGAGGACTGCAGGAACATGATCGCAGAGCTGCGTCTGGAATTGAAGAAGGCCAACAGCAAAGTGTGCCACACCGAGCTGCTGCTCAGTCAGGTGTCCCAGAAGGTAAGAAACAGGGCAGGCCGGGCCTCTTCTCACACCTCTTGCTGACGTTCTTCCATCAGACGGGGCGAGTGCGTTACCTGTGTGCCTCCAGATGGGGTTCCCAACCCGGAGCGAGGTGGCCTCCCCGCTCCACCCCCCAGGGGACAAGGGGCAATGCGTGGAGGCAGTTTTGGTGCTGCTGACATCAAGTGGGCGGGGGCCTGGGTGCTGCTACCCACTCCACAATGCACAGGACAGGTTCCTCAGTGGAGAACTACCCAGCCTGCACCCGGGTCTGTGGGTGCACCCAGGGAACTCTTTCTTAAATCCTCATTTACATAAACATGGGAAGTTTGTTCACACAAAGCTCCTGATCTAGGATCCCTCCCTTTTTAGGATTCACCGCACTCTGTACAGCTCACTTACGAACAAGTGCGTTTTCCTGGGCTTTAACCCTGGACCTTGTGTCCCCGCAGTGATGGTCACACACGCCCGTCCTATGCGGGCGTTCTGGGGGTGGCCACTTTGATGTAGCGAATCTCCGCTGCTTTCCTTTTGCACAGCACCGTTCTGAAGTGCACTTCTGTCCGTTGTCATTGCCTTTGGACGCCTTCCTCCCCACCAGCCATTGTGTTAGGGGATTTGAAACCGTGGGAGTTTATTGTCCCCTAGCACTGGAACCCGGAGTTGCTAGCGGGCCCCTGTGTACACCCATCTGCCAAATGTGGGCTACGGGGGCCCTCACTTTGCCCGCCCTGTGTTTTGGGTAGCTCTCAAACAGTGAGTCGGTCCAGCAGCAGATGGAGTTCTTGAACCGGCAGCTCTTGGTCCTTGGAGAGGTCAACGAGTTGTATTTGGAACAGCTGCAGAGCAAGCACTCAGACACCACAAAGGTATGTGGGGGCTCAGGGAGTGACACCCCGGGGCGGGGAGCCCGTAGGACGCAGGCAGCGTGCCTGGCACGCCGCATGGAATGTTGCCCGAGATGCGGCCTGGTGGATGAGCACTCTTCTGCCGTCGCGCAGGCTTGTTTCCCCTAGTTGGCTTGCTTTGAAAAGAAGTCGGGGTAAGTGAAAGCACCTCATGGTAATTGGTACAGAGTAGCTGATAAAGGGTTAGTCTTCTCTTACCAGGGCCTGCTGCGAGAGAGAGACAGAGAGCAACAAAAAAAGGATAGGGAGTCAGTTCTGTTGAACATAACTCTCGGGACTGTGGGTATATACTAGTATACATATTTTTTCTTCCGTTTAATGTTGAATTTAATTTCAGCAGATGGTGGTTCAGTCCTGGCAACAAGGCCAGCATGGGGATGATCTTACACTAATTAGTGTCTCACCAGTGGTGTTGAGGCAGAAGTTTTATGTCACTTTATAAATAGCCTCGGGTAATGTTAGTGAATGAGTTGGGAATGAGTTGGAATGGAATTTTAATAGTAAATGCTCAGATGCTTCCTGTCACTAACTTCTCCATCACACACAGGCTTTCTTTTTAGGATTTCTTGGGCTTGTGCTTTGTAAGCTTTTTTGGCCAAATGTAGGAAGTAGTCTTAGAAGTAGAGAGATGTAATTTTAATAATAGAGTTACTCCTTATTTCTCAGCTCCTCTTAGCTCTCAGATTGAGAATGCCTTTAGAAGGATGTTAAATGTGGAACTTTCTAGAAACCAGCTAGCACTCATTTTGGAGGTTTAATGGGTGTGGAAAAGAATGAGGGGAAAACAGGCCGAAGAGATAGGAGAACCTCTGAAAATGCTGACTGAAATGCATTCCTCACGCCTCCTGAGAGAAGTCAGCTGGGCCGGCCTCTTCAGCTGGAACACTTGGACTCCTGGGGCCTCTTGGAGCCACCTGACCTCTCTGGGCCCTGTTTCACGGTCCCTGAATGGACGTGACGACCCTGACTTGTAGCAGTTAGGATGCCTATGGCTGTAAGCAGGAACAACAAAGCCACTAAGCCGGCTTAACAATAAGAAGTTTTGTTATCTCACTTGACAAGAAGTCCCAAAGTAGGTGAGTTCCAGGTTGGCCAAGTCAGCGGTTTAGGGACAGCGTCCAAGGGCCCAGTTCTGAGGCGCCTTACTGGCTCAGTCCGTAGAGCATGCCCCTCTTTATTTAGAAATTTTTTAATATTGGGCACCTGGGTGGCTCAGTCGGTTAAGCGACTGCCTTCGGCTCAGGTCATGATCCTGGAGTCCCGGGATCGAGTCCTGCATCGGGCTCCCTGCTCAGCAGGGAGTCTGCTTCTCCCTCTGGCTCTCCCCCCTCTCATGCTCTCTCTCTCTCATTCTCTGTCTCTCAAATAAATCTTTAAAAAAAAAAGAAATTTTTTAATATTTTAAAGTTTTTTAAATTAATTAATTTATTTATTTAGGTGATCTCTATACCCCACGTGGGGCTTGAGCTCACAACCCTGAGATCAAGAGTACGGACAGGAAGGAGCATGTGACTCTTGATCTCAGGGTTGTGAGTTTGAACCCATGTGGGGCAGAGAGATTACTTAAAAAACAAAAACAAAAACAAAACACCCAGTTTTTTCCACTCTTCTGCACCACCTGACCCTTCCTGGCAACCTTGTCCTCCAGCTAGCTGTGCCGATGTGTGCGCCGCAGGAACGGCGGTCACAGGGAGACAGACACCACGATTTCCCCTGGAAGAGGAGAGGTTCCTTCCTGCAAGTCTCTCTCAGTGAGGAAACTGCCAGGAACCCTCCCCCAGACTTCCCACCCTTGCTGTCGGCCAAGATTGTGTCTTGTGCCCATCCCTAGCTCAGTCATTGTCTTGAACCTGTCAGGATTTGCCCTTGGACCTGGTGTCAGGCTTCCTCTCGTTCAGTCAAGTGGGGGAGGCAGGGTGGTATCTGAGAATCGGGTTGGGCACGGCTGGTAGGTGTTGGCTGTAGCGCCTCTGGCAGTGGTTGTGAGGGTTCGTGGAGGCGCGTGGATGTTCCCAGTTCGGTAGCTGCTTTGAGTCTCCATAAAGAGCTCCTATCATTGATGACAAAGGCCCGATTTGTTCACCTCACCTGTGCTGAAGTCTGGAGCCCTTGGGCATAGCTAGAATGGCCACATGATCTGGTGCCCAGTTCTGAGCTTAAATCTCTGGAGTTCCACACCAGGAAAGCATTCACTGGTCATCTTCGAGGCAGGGACACCTCCATGGAAGCTCATCTCCTTGCTTTTTACGGTTTGTTTTCTATTCTTTTTTTTTTAAGATTTTATTTATTTAGTTGAAAGAGAGTGTGCAGGAGCGGAGGGTTTGTTATCTTTAAAAACAACAACAAACCTACGCTAAGTTTTATGTTACGTATACTTTACCACAGTGAAAACACACAATACAAATGTAACACACGCTTGTTAGAAGAGTGTTGTTTCCGTGTCTCTTCTGAGCACGGGTGCACACGTGCTCTGGGTGTCCAGCTGGCTCGGTCTTTGGGCGGGCAGGCCGTCTGCCTGGCGTGGTCTGCGGGCTTCGGGGCGCCTGATCCACGCGGGCAGCGTTGCCCGAGCAAGCCTGGCCCACTGCGCTGCGCCCGCCAGCTTTCCCTTAGTCGGTGTGAGGGGAGAAGAGTCTAAAAGAAAACAAATCACCTAAGACACCACTATGTTGAAATAACTGAATATTGGTATAGTTTCGTTTGGTGTTTGTGAATGTCACTGTTTACATAGTTGATCCTACTGTTCACATGGTTTTATATAAAGTCTGTTTTTTTATCTTTTTACTGATACGTAAACTGTAAGTTTACTAGAAACTTGTAGATACAAAATGTATTTTAACTCACTTAACTGTTCTCCTGGCATTAGACTTAACAATGCTTCCAGTTTTTTGCTCTTCCAAACATGATACAGTGATTATTTTTGTGCCAAAATGTCTAGTCGTGTTTCAAATGACTTCCTCAGGGGCAGATTTCAAGGAGGGGGGTTACTAGATTAATACTTGCTGCCAGCTTACTTTGCAGAAAGTTGTACGAATTCCGATTCCCAGCAGCAGTGCCCCAGAGCGCCTTCTCAGTGCTTAGTGCCTTGCTTTCGCACAACAGAGGTAGCACACTCGTTTTCTCAGGGACTAACTCCGGCCCCTCTTGTAGGAGGTAGAAATGATGAAAGCTGCGTGTCGGAAAGAACTAGAAAAAAACAGAAGCCACGTTCTCCAGCAGAATCAGAGGCTCGATACCTCCCAGAAACGGATTTTGGAACTGGAATCTCACCTGGCCAAGAAAGACCACCTTCTTTTGGAGCAGAAGAAATATTTAGAGGATGTCAAAGTCCAGGCAAGGTAACTGGTGGGCACGGGTTTCTGCAGTGATGGGTTTTTTTGTCAGTGGGGCTTCCTATATTCTGGGTGGTCTGTGTTTCAGAGGACAGCTGCAGGCTGCAGAGAGCAGGTATGAGGCTCAGAAAAGGATCACCCAAGTGTTTGAGTTGGAGATCTTAGATTTATATGGCAGATTGGAGAAGGACGGCCTCCTGAAGAAACTTGAAGAAGAAAAAGCAGAGGCAGCTGAAGCAGCAGAAGAAAGGTAGGAACAAAGAGGTGGGAGCTGCAGCCTTGTCCCCGAGCCGCCAGCAGCAGAATAGGGCCCGCGTCTCGGGGCGTGAGAAACCGTCTCCGCTGGCTTAGGCGGGGCCGCCCGGGTGTCTCTCTGCGTCCCTGTCCTTGGCCCCAGATCGCGGGATGTGGTCACAGGAAGTGCTCACATGTGCGATCTCCATCTCCCGTCCCTTGTTGAGACTCGGTTTCTCTTGCCGAGACCTCCCACTCAGGTTCCCCACTCGAAAGCGCAGAGCTCAGTGTCTGGGCCCGCATAGTCACACGCCTCCCACACACGCGGGCACCGCCAATGCCGCCCCTCTTCTCCTCCCTGGGTTTCTTACAGGCTTGCCTATTGCAAGGACGGCTGCTCCGATTCCGTAACAGGGCACAGCGAAGAGGCATCTGGCCACAACGGCGACACCAAGCCCCCCCGACCCGGCGGCAGCGCGCGGGCTAGCGGCGCGAGTAGAGGGGGTGGAGGTGGCCGTGGCGGCAGCAGCAGCGAGCTTTCAACCCCGGAGAAACCCCCCATCCAAAGGGCCAGCCTGTTCAGCAGTCGGTGGGAAACTACTGTGGGAGAGTCTGCCACCAGCATCCCCACGACTGTCGGCTCCCTTCCCAGTTCAAAAAGCTTCCTGGGCATGAAGGCGCGAGAGTTATTTCGTAATAAGAGTGAGAGTCAGTGTGATGAGGACAGCGTGACCATCAGTAGCCTTTCTGAGACGCTAAAGACAGAACTGGGCAAAGACCCGGGTGTGGAAGTCAAGACCCCCCCGAACCTCGACGGCCTGCACCCCTCCCCCCCGAACCTGGACAGTGTTGGACAGCTGCACATCATGGACTACAACGAGACTCATCATGAACACAGCGAAGGATGACGGGCACTCAGTGTTAACTTGCAGGTTGCTGGCGTAGAACAGGAGGTGTGAATGCACGTTCCCAGGCTTTCCTGTCTCCAGGGTCTGGGTGGCTAGCTCACGCGGTGGAAATGGGATGGAGGTCCTTTTGACAGTTGACTGAACGCAGAACGGTTTTTGGATCTGGCATTGAAATGCCTCTTAACTTTCCCCTCAGCCCACTCCCCAGCCTGTCTTTCATTTACCTGGCAGTGTGGACTAATCCGAGGGCCAGTTTGCGTTCCTCAGTAGCTTTATTTTCTTCCTTCCCCCACAATGGTTGCGCCCTTTGAACCTGTGCAATATGAGGCCAAATTTAATCTTTGAGTCTAACACACCACTCTCTCCTTTCCTGAAACTCGGAGAATGGGTTGGCTCTCCGTTAGCCCAGGTAATTGGTGGTGTTGCAGGTAAGTCTCGTTTTGTCCCTTTCCACAGGGATGTAGCTTGCGAAGCCGGTCGACTTCATGTGGAAGCTTTTCACATGAGACTTTGTCACCGCTTTTTGGTTCTGAAGTGCAGCCTCTCTAGCAGCAGATCTAGAGAAACAATTGTTTATTCCCCCTTACGTTCTTTTGGCGGTTCTGATAAGCTTCCTAGAAAGTTCTGTGTGAACAAACGTCTGTTGTTAGAGGAGTCTGGAGCTGGCACCATGGAGACCATCCTTTTCCTTTGGGAATGCTCTGTCCCTCCTTCCCCGCTACCTCTTATTTATTTGGTGTTTGCTAGAAAGCTGGGACTGCTCTGACCAGGCTGGCGTAGGGGTGGTAAAACCCGCTCTCTGCAGGAGGGGAGGTTGGTGGCTTGAGCAGTTGCCTGAGAAGCCCTTGTGGACGAGGAACTGCCCCTCGGGCAGGGCTGTGCTAGCTGAGCCTCGGGGATCACCCCCCCTTCGTGTTTCCGTGAGCCTCTCGTTTGTGTCAGCTTCTTGGTGATGCTGCCGCAGAAAGGCTCTGAAGGTCCAAAGAGTTTCTTCAGCATTTAAATGACCATTGCTTCTCAGGCTGCTAGAGCCGCGTCGCCGTTGCTGGTTCTAGACCACCAAAAAGGTAACAGCTTTCTCACACCAGCTAACCTTCCGGGGCCGACCTCCAGGGAGCTTGATGCCGCTCCCTTCCCGCACGTTAGTCGTGGCCGAGCATGTTAGAGCAGAGTCCTGGCGAGCGTTGACAGAGGCGGTCTGACGTGCACCCCGGGCTGCCTGCACACGCTCGGGTGACCCCAGCACAGCATCTGAACTCAACACAGCCTCCAGAGGTAGATGCTAGAAGCCTAAGAGTTGTTGCTTAGTGTCCCAGCTGAGGCGGAGAGAGCCCGGTAGGAAAGAGCCGATGAACTTGGTTTTTCTCTTTTTTATTCTTTTAGTTAAAAGTATATGAGGGGCTTCAGCCGTGAGGGGGGAAAAGACGGACTGTAATGGTACGAAATCTTACTGCTTACAGAAGCTTCCAGCATGTGAGGGTGAAGGTCTTTTGTTTTAAGCGTTGCAGTAGACATTCTAGCACTCCTGACCAGAGGGGGCGAGGTCACGAGAGACGCTGTGTCACCACCACCACACTGGCGCGAGGCCTCGTCGGGACAGGATCTTCAGGTGTGCTCGACTGTGCCCGGCCCTGCCCAGCCCGGCAATGGCCGCTGGACGTCCCGTGTGGACTAGCAATAACCCCATGTGGTGAATTCAGCTTTGTCCAAAGGAGAGCTTAAAATTGAGTATGTCCTGTTTCCTAGTTCAGTTTTAGGAAAGGAAAACACGAACAAATTCAGAAAGGAAAAAAATGTTAACTGGATTCCTACTGAAACCAGGTCAGAATGCTCACCCTCCCCCAGCCTGAGAGACTGTGCCACAGAACAAAGACGCCAGGCGTTTAATCAAAGCCTTTTCCCTGATTAACTGGCAAAGGCAGAGGCCAATGTAGAGAAAGAAAAAACATTTTTAAGAACTGAGAAGATGTAAAAATACAGGGGAGAAGGGGGAGGCAGCGTGGTGAAGTGGGCCGTGGCCTGCGCTGGAGGCTCCACAGGCAGGTCTCTGGGCCCAGGGCCCTTGGCACATCCCTCCGGCCCAGCCGGCTGCTCAGCTCGACAACCACGGCCAGCCTAGGGGAGCTGCGCTCAGCTTCCTTTGCGTTCTAGGGGGCCGGGCTTTTTATTCAGCCAAGGCTGGGGGATTGAGGCCTGGACGCATGTTGAAGTTACCCAGCCTAAACATTTAGGCTTTTATGTTGCAAAGGACTCAAGTCAATAGTAAGGTTTAGTTTGGTTTTAGAAACAATAAACCTGCCGGGGGCCAGCAGGTCACTGATTGCGCTGCAGCGAGTCTTTTTAAGGACTGAAAGGTGATAGTAGAGGGACACTAGAGAGAGAATTCGAGCCTGGGAGCTGGCAGGGCAAAGGTATTAGAATAGTTAGAGCATCAGGTCGAGCAGCTTGGGCAGGTCAGGCTTGGGCAGCTCGGGCAGCCTCTGCCCGGCCACTCGGAGCACGCTTGCCTGCCTCAGAGCCGTGTGGCCAGCGTGCGTGACCTGCTCTGCTCCCCACCCGACCCTAACCAGGGTCGGCACAGGCCCTGGGGTTGCAGTCTGCTTCTTGGGCAGCATGAAATTTGTTTTCAAAAGGAGCACTACAGTTCACGGGGGCGGCGTGGTCTCCATAGAGAAAGCGCATTCCCGAGTCCACTGCAGGACGGAGGCGCACGGGCCTCTCTCAGACAGGACTTTGAGGGATTTTTAAAAAGCTTTTGACAGGGTTCTGTCATAAAGTCTACAGACATCGTTAGTGTAGCATTGGAAGAAGTACCTAGTCACGAGTAAGAAAATAAATCCAAAGGCAGGAGACAGAGGTCGTTTCTTGGGTCAGGAGGTTTTTAAAGGCTTCCGTGAGCCGAGTGCTAGGCCCAGCTGTGGGCGGCCAGTGGGCGGCCGTGGCCTCCCTAGCTTGGTCAGCAGAGTGTTTCAGCTGCTGGGGATTCTTACCAGGCTCCGTGGGTGCAGAGAAGCGATAGGTCAGCTGCTGTGTGTGCCGTGTGGAGGGGAAAGGGGCCAGCTCTTCCGAGCAGGGAACCTGGGAGCCGCTGACATGGACGGTGAGCCCACCGTGGTCCAAGAGGCTGGCACATCACGGGGCAAAATCAGGACGACAGGACACGAAACTCTAGACCCTGGGCCGTCCCCATTTGCCACAGCCCGTGTAGTTTCTAGGGGTTTTGTCACAAAAGGCCAAAGTCTTATGGTTGTGCAGCAGGGGGTGGCTCATACAGCGGCCGTGATGAGGGGGTCCCCGTGAGCTGGGCTGTAGGGGTTCAGACTCACAGTTCCGAATGAAAACTTGGGTGTTTCTGTGTAGAGAATATAGCATGTGCTGTGACTAGCCAGTGGGAGTTTGTACCAAATACTGGAACATGCCACTTGAAGCCAGAAAGAACGGAAGAACGAGTGAGAGGAAGTGCCACGTGGAGTGCCAAGAGATGGGAGGAAGCCGTGCAGGTTAAGGAGAGTGTGGGCGGCGCGGAGGCTTGGTCCGGAGCCACAGTCCGGGTGGAGGGCCACCCAGCCTCTCTCAGTGGTCCTAGGCCGAGCCCGATCCCACCCAGAGATCCCACCCACGTCTCCTGCGGGGAAGAGAGGGGCTCATGGAATGACCCCCATCAGCGCAGCTCCCTCTGCTCCTTTCCACTCTGGAGGTGCACGCTGGAAACCGATCTCCAGCCCCACCATGTCTGTATGTTTCTGCCCAGACTTCTCTAACTCGAGCCCTCCTTGCCCCTCCCCTCCCCTCCTCCCTCCCCTCCCCCGTGTGGCAGAGGAATTGGTTGCCCTCCAGGAGGCTTTTCTGTATAGGTGAAAGAGCAAGTGTAGGTCGGAGCCTGGCCCCAAGGCTGCTGCTGTGACCCTTGTCCCATGTGGCTCGTGTCCCCATCCAGGACTCTCTGACGTGTGCGGGGAGAGTGGGTTCCCGTCTTTTCCATGCTGTCCTCCGGTCTGTATGTGCTCACCTGAGAGAAGAGGGGCTGTAGCAACCAGGGGAGCCTGCCCGGGGTAGTGAGCCCCTGCACCCGCCACTGCAGAGCCCTCTGCCCCCCCTTCCCTTCCCTTCACCACCGAATTGTCCATCGGGGATAAGTAGGTCAGTTGAACCATTGGAATAGATGTTTTAGAGGAGACCCCTGAGAGTTTGAGACCCACCCCCATCACCCCCTCCTCCCTTCCCCCACCTCGCTACGGTGTTTGGACAGGAGGGTACGGCGCTGCTGCACGCAGCAGATACTCTGGCTGATCAAAGAGGCGGCCGGGCATTTTGCACTAGGAAGAATCAGTGATCACTTTTCAGAAGACTTCTATGGACCATAATAAGTATATTACGGAGGAACAGATTTTGTTAAGACGTAATCTAGTTTTGTAACTCAATCATGGATCACCCACATGTGGCTAACTTGCAGTTTAAAGGGGTCCCATCAGTGAAAAAAAGATTTTTTTTTAACTGACTGCTTTTAGTTAAATTTGAGAAAGTCCTCTTGTCAAAAGGTTTAAACCTTCCCGCCTTGATCTTAAAAGCATGTCAAACAATCCACGTCAGATGCCATAAACAAGAACTGCGAGAGAAAATGGTACAATCTTAGTAAATGGGAATTGGAATCAAAAGGGTTTGCTGTCCTTCTTAGAATGTTCTAAAATGTCAAGGCAGTTGCTTGTGTTTAACTGTGAACAAATAAAAATCTATTGTTTTGCACTATTCTGCTGTGTTGACATGAAGTGACTCGCGCTGGCCTCTGAGGGGCTTGTAGGCAAAGTAGGGACCCGTCCACGGATGCAGAAGCTTCCAGCCTGGCTTGGTTGGTCACCTCAGGTGGCCGGAGGGGTGCTGACAAGTAGAATGTGGCTTTCCTCTCTCTAGGACCCTTTCTGTTCTAGCCCATTCTCTGGCCCACAGCCACAGATCCTCCCTTTCTCTGCCTCGGATTCCTGCCTTCCCCCCCCCGAGAGTGGCGTGGTGGCATGGAGCGGGTGACGTGAGTCATCCCCACCCAGACTCTCCAAGCCGGACGGCCTGCAGGGGCTGCACTGCTGTCCCACCTCGTGCTGGGAGTATGCTTGCCTCCCTACGGGTTGGCTGGCCGTTGGCTTTAATACAGTCCTTTTGGTGGCACCCAGGTGACACCGAGGTCATCGAGAGCTTACCGGTCCTGTTCTGTGAGCGTGCCAGGGAGAAGGGCAGCTGGCACCCACCACCTTCCTTCCGTTACGTCATCAGGGGTTTGGAGGAAGGCAGGAAACTACCTCAAACAATTGTTCGATCCAGCCTTGCCTCACCATCTCTTCCTTGGAACAGACATTTCCAGCTGTCCCTGGAAATCGGTGTGCTCTGCCCATGTTAATGGCGGAAGCAGCTCTTTGAGAGAAAGACTCAGAGGTGGCAGTTTTTGATTTCGTCTGGAAAATTCAGATGTCTATTCAGATTCCTGTCCGAACAGCTTCTAACTACGGAAGGCCAGTTACGAGCTGGCCTGTGGGTCTTTGGCATGAACCCCCTGAGAGCAAATGTCTATAGTGGTTGCTCTTTGCTCGTGGTTTTGCTTGTGAGGCTACTGGCCAGTGTCCTCTGAGGTCTTAGGGTAAATAAAGAAGGGATAACTCCCAGGAAACCAAGCCAGGCAGAGAGGTGGGAGAACACTTTTTATTCTTGACGGTCGCCCCCGAGGAAGCAAGAACAGAGAAGCTAAGTCGCCCCCTGTGAAGGGAAAAGCCAACAGTCAGTCAGAACTTCCAGCAAGCACAAAAGCCGGAGACACATTCTATAATGTCGGGGCCTTGACTGTGTTGTGAAAATCAGGAAACTCCTTGCACGGGAGCCATAAAATCAGAATTCTTCCGGCTTCTCTCATGGTCTCCCCTCTCCCAAGTAAAGGAGAGCAAAGGCAGGTTCGTTCCCCTTTGGGTTTTGGTCCAGAGACCTCATCACACTGAGGAAGTCCACCGTGCCGGCCCTCAGCATCCTGGCAGGCCGAGCAGCCAGACCTTGCAGGAGCCGCCTTGCCTACGGTTGCCGCTGTGGTGGGAAAGGAGCTGGCAGGCCTCCGGCTCGGCGGCTCGGCCCAGAAAGCCGGACCTGCAGCGTGGCCGGGCCCGGCAGGGTGCGGGCTGGGAGCTCCCAGAGCACCTGGGCAGGCCGGTGACCCCAGCTCTCAGCAGCCTCCCCGGGACACCCGCTCCCACCAACACCGGAAGTGGGGGTCCTCTTCATTGGCACAGAGCCGGACACTCAGAGGAGGAGAGCTTAGAAGTGAAAGTGACAGAGGGAGAGAGGTTCTCAACAGTGTATCGGGCAGGCCCTCTGGGGTTCATCTGTGGCGGGGACTGTGGGCGCCGAAGAATGGATCAGCCGGTGGAGACCAAGTTAAGTGACCAAGCACCCTACGGGACGCAGCAGCTTGCCGGCTCTGAGTTACAGTTTCCCGCCAGGCGGTCTCCAGGGAGGTTTGAGACATCCTGTGTCATTCCCCCTAGGTTTGGGGCTGTCTTTTGTAAGTCGCCTACGTTTGTGCTTCCTTAACCGAGGCTGGGTGCCTGTGGTCCAGGCAGGGCGAGCGGCCGCCCGGGTGGCTTCCTGGCGTGCCTGGGGCTCACTCACATGCTGCAGGGCTTTGCGGGGCAGCTTCTCCGAGTGGGCGATCCATTCTTTCATTAAGTCCAGGATGATGGGGATGAGGCTGACGACGCCTCCGTAGTGGTTCCTGGCCTCGTCACAGCTGAGGTGGTTCACCACGTCGTGAGGGTACCTGCAGGGCAGCAAGAGGGCTCCGTCCAGGCCCGGGGCAGGCCCTAATCCTGGCCGCCCCTCAGAATCCCCTGGGGAGGCTTAGGGCCGCACGGGCCGAGGCGCACTCTCTACGGACGGGACGGGACGGTGGTGGCTCGGTGGGCCTGCGGCCCAGGAGCCCTGGCTAATCCAGGGCTGAGGGGCAGGACTCTCGAAGCACTCGCCTTCGGTTGTAGAACCCCGGATCAGGGGCCGTGGAAACCTGCCCTAACTGCTCCAAAACCTGCTGGTTAGGCCGTCTGCCTCTTCTCCACCCCGGTAACTAAACGGCGTGCTCCGGAACAGGGCCCCTGTGCTGAGGGCCCCCAGGGCGCAGAACGAGGGAGCCGCACTGGCGGTCCTGGGGCTTCTCCGTGGGCTTCTGGGAACACGGGCCCTGCGACCCCCCTTCCCTTTGCCCGGTACCAGCTCCACTCTACCTGCGGCCTCAGCAGCCCTCGTTTGCACTAAAACGGTTTGTGGGGTTGGCCCTTCCAGTAAGTCAGTGGGCCTGGGAGTTCCCCCCGGGGCGGGGGGCCTGGACAGTCGCCACAGGACCCACCCGCGGGACGCACCTGCCCTCTCGGCTCTGCCGGCTCCTTCCTGCGGGTCGGCCCCGCTCCCTCCCGCCCCGCTGCCCTCCGCAACAGGCCCAGAGGGACTTACTTTGCCCTGAGGCTGCTCAGGTCGCTGCTTTGGCTAACCAGGGATTTGCATTTCTCAAGCAGGTTGCTGGTGGCCGGGCTGCCGGAGTGCAGGGCTTCGAAGTGCTGGCACAGCTTGCTCAGCTCTGCGCAGATGTCCAGGAACAGGCGCAGGACGCGCCGGTCTGTGGCGTTGTTGCAGTAATGCTCCGTGTAGCTCTGCACCTGTGGGCGCGGGGTCACGGGGCCGACGCGTCTGCATGCAGCTACGGTCACGGAGCGTCCCAGGCGCTGCGCCACGCGCCGTGCAGCCTGGACCTCACACCTCTCAACACGCTCATCTAAACCCCACTGGCGCCACGCACCGCAGCCAACACCTAAAGCAAAGAGCGCTGCTCCCCGACCTTTCGGGCCACAGTCCCCCTCAGGCCCCACTGAGGAGCAGAGAGAAGGCACTAAATCTTCTGAAGTTTCCTTGTCCTGTGTCTCCAAGGTAGAGGAAGGAGGGACAAGGGGAGCCGGCAGAGGGATCACCCACAGAAGGTAGTCTGAACCTCACACCACACACCGACACCAACTCTAGGATGAAGAGCTTACACGCCAAACAAAACGAAAGCTCCCCTGTGAACGTGTTCCAGATGCAGGAGTCGGGACGCCTTTCTCCAGTCGTTAAAGGTGTTCAGAATGGTGAGACGGCTGATCCGCGTTCAACCCCTCTCCTTGGGGGGGATGGAGGTCCTTCCCGGGCAGGGGCTCTTCCTCTCTATCCAACCTCGCCCCCCACCCCCCGCCCCCGTCTCTCTGGATCTGAGGTCAGGCAAGGTGGGAGGCCTGGCCTTGGGCTGGGGAGAAACTGGCTCCGGTCCAGGCAGGATCACTGGCCCATTTCCCCAAGGCAGGCCCTACCCGTGGCGGGCCGGTGGCCGGGGACATCACCTCCCTCCCCTAGCAGCCAGAACGTTCTAAGTCTAAGCCAGGTAGGTCGCCTTTCTGTTGCTAGGGGATGTCCTCCCACATGATCTGAGTGGCTGCAAGTCCAGCAGCTGTGGGGGGTGGGGGGGCCCCGGCCACCTCCATATCTGCTAGGGCACCGCGGAGGGTGAGGAGGGGCCTGGCCCGCGGTGTAACCACAACACGGCAGTCACTGGGCTACCTGGTGTGTGTGCCGGTTACCTGTGGATGACCCAGCTCAGGGAGGGCTTCCCATAGAGAGTCAAACCCTGGGGCCGCTGTTTACCAAGAGCCTTTGCTGAACCAGGGGCCAGAAGGCCACTCCCTTGTGCGTGTGACAGGGGTGCGGGTCTCAGATGCTCCTTCCTGATAAACCTGTCCAGTGGCCTTGGAAGTCAGAGCCTTTGGGGAACGGGCTAGAAAAAGGATGTAGCTAACTGACTTCCAGATAGTTCAGGGGAAAGAGGCTATTTTCTGTAGGTTTAAAAAGTTTTCAGGTTAAAAAACTGGGAGAGGCTTTTACATATTTTAGAAAAAAGGATTTTTTGAAGGATGCAGGCAGGGTTGCTCTTCTCTGTGGGCCCGTGCACTTCTCCTAAGCAGTTCTGAGCTCTGAGGCTGCACCCGCCCCATGCCATGAGCCACTGGCCTTCCACAAGCTGACCGTGGGCCCGAGGCATGAGTGCAGTTGGGAGGGTCCCACCTACGTGTGTGCTGCTTCCTGGAAGGTGTGTTCGGTCTTCGGCAGAGCAAACTGGGATAGAGCTAACTCACGAGGACACCCGGGTTACGTGAAAATGTTTGCAGACGGGGGTGGGGTGGGGGGTGGAGCAATGTGCTTGGCGCCTCACAGTTTCTCAGATCCCAGTAGGATCTGACAGCTGGGACCACAGGCATCAGACGCTGGCTGAGAGTCTCCCTCATGATCTCCCTAAATCCGCATACTTCCCGGAGGTTCTTACTCTACAGAGTAGACAACTGGGGCACAGACAGGTGACTCCCGGCCGGAGGTCACAGAGGGCGCGTGGGGCTGAGCCGGGACCTGAACCCTGGCTGGCAGTGTCCAGCCCATGTTTGTAACCACTTTGTTATTTACTCACATACTTGGGGAGGGGATGCCTGGCTCATTCCACTAGTTAGGCTCCGAGTCCTGACTCTGGCACAAAGGTGCTTGCCCCCTCTGGGCTTCAGTTTCATCTTTCAAGCAAGGTGTCACCCAGGAATCTCTGGGCCTGGCAGGCCCCAAGGAGCCCGGCCCCGCCGCCCGCCAGCCCACGGGATGCCACCTGTCCGATGCTGGCGATGGGCCGGATCTTATCGTGGGCGTTCTCCCTGCAGTGCTCCAGAGCGGCGATGAAGGTGAACTGTTGCTGTTGGAAGAGCTTGTACTTCTGCTCGATGTTTCGAAGAGACTCCTTTGCCTCATTCATTGTCTTCCTCAGCGGTCATTCACAGGAGAAGGGGGATCTATGGGGAGGAAGAGTGCAGGGCTGAGGCCCCGGGCACAGCTCTGGAGTCTCAGACCAACATGCCTAGGCCCCTCTCGGGCGAGCACCGCGCTCACTCAAGATGCCCCAGGCCGTCCAAGACAGAGCAGAGCCTGACCCAGGTCCCTCTACCCTCCAAGGACACATTCTTTGCCATCAACTGTGACTTCCTTCCCTCAAGTGTGGACACAGATTGCTCTGGTCCTCAGTTTCTCCAGACCGTGGACACACACACACGCACACACAGAGCCTCCAATGCCTTCCTGTGCCGTCAGCAACAGAGGGGATCACGGCATAGGTCACGGAAAATAAGATCTGTGATTATCAGTTTGGACCAAATCATTTTAAACCATCTGCCTCTTTGCAATTGGTGGGAAAGTCTAGGGCTTGTTTCCAGTGGGCCAAGCAGGGGAAGAGCCTGTCCTGGATTGTCGAGTGTGAGAAGATGCAGTTTCCCTGCTCTGTGCTTGGGTCAGGAGCCCTGATCTCAGGTTGGCACATTCTCAGGGCAGGGGCTGGCCTGAGGGGAAACATTAACGTCATGGGGAGTGCTCTCTTCTGGTGCCTCACAGACTGTCCCTGGTGTGGTTCAGATAGTCCACAAGGCGTCTAGAATCTTCTGTGAGCAGAGAAGGCTGTGGGTTCTGCTCTCTGTGACACCAGTTTTGCTGAGCCTGTGCAAGATACCCAGGTCCCAGATCTACGGAGCCCCAGAACTGGGAGACCTCAGTCGGTCAACTCCCCTTAACTTCCGACGGGGGGGCAGCTGAAGTGCAGGGTGTCACAGCAAGCTTGTCAGAGACACCCGAGGTCCCAGGCTTCCTGACATCTGCCCAGAGTCCTCAGAGCTGCCCCAGCCGCCGCGCCTCCACCACGAGGCAGCAGCACACGTGTGCCCTGTGTGAGCGGGGGTCAGAGGAGACTGAGCCAAGCTCGGGTCCAAGTGAGTCGCTGCAAGGGCTGGGGCGGGGCAGAAGACATCCCAGGCTTCCTGGCAGGCCCCAGGTGGAGAGGAGCAAGCCCAAGGGAGACGGGAGGCCATTTCTGCTGTGTCTCCCTCAGCAACCCGAGCCCAGGGCAGGGCTGGAGCAGGGAGGGCATCTCCGAGGCAAGAAGAGGGATGAAAGGAAATGCAAGAACAGATGAGCAGATGGCCTCCAGGACACGACGGGGGCAGCACATCAGAGAACTTGGGGAGCGCTGGGAGCCGAGTCGCGCCAGGATGGGCCCTGATAATGGCGCCCTGTGAACCTCAGTGGGTCGAGGAGGACATTCAGCAGCAGTGCCCAGCGCACCCCCCCCCCCCCCCGGGAGCCACGGTGCCTGTTTGCTCACAGCAGCTGCAGCTCTATGGGGGTGGGCCTGGGCCAGGGGCGGGCTGGGCGCCCGTGTCCTCCCCACTCAGTCCCGCCTGCCGTGGGTGAGCGCAAAGGGGAGCCTGGGTTGTGGGGATGCAGTGGGGGCCCTCTCTTTGTCAGACACCTGGAACCCCTGCCAAGGTCCCCCTACCCCCTGCCCAGAGGTGGCAATGGGGGACGCGGTAAAGGGGGGCAAGGTTTTGGGTTGTATCTCCAAAGGTGCAGGCTTACCAGGCAGGTGAGGCCCTCGGTGTGAAACTGAAGGGGTACCACAAAGCCCAGCAATCGAGCCAGGTAAAAATATTTGACACGCTATTTGAAGAAATAAAAGTCAATAGCAAAAAGTCCACAAAGTGCCTGAATTTTAAGTAAACACAGGATGGGATCCAGTGCGGGGCCTTGCTGTACCGGAGTCCGAGGCAAAAGCAACAAGTAATACTGATCCCGTCTTTAAATTTTTAATAGTTTACTCTCAATGGTTTTTTTGCATTAGTTTTGATGTTTTTAAATGTTATTCGTCCTGATGGCGGGGGTTTTTGGTGCCCTTCACATTCTGCGCCAAGGCAACCACCTTACTTGCCTCACCTGGTTTGGGCCTGGGGCTTACAAGTGACTAGGGGGCTGAAGGCCTAGGAAAGTCGGAGCCCAGCACACAGGGGGGTTTCGGGGGAGGAGTGGGAGCACGTGCTTTCAGTCTGGCCTTCCCCCATTAACGCTCAGGGCTGTGCTGGGTGGTTAAGAACCCAAGCCCGGAGTCCCATAGTCCCGCTTCAAATCCTGGTGCCCCTGCGGGGTGAGCCTCCGCGTTCTAACGTGCTATTGGGAGAGGACAGGGCCAGCCTCCCAGCCTTGGGGTGAGGACCGCGGCAGGTGGCAGGTGTGGAGCCCAGGGCCTGGAATGCGGCAGCACCCGGTTGTCGGGGCAGCGAAAGCAGCTGTGATTACACGGTGTGCACACAATCATGGGAGCAGGCCACGACAGGCACGGTGTGCACCCCGAAAGCAGCAGAGGCTGCTGAGGGCTTGACCTCCTGGAGAGGAGAGGTGGGGAGGGTGGGGCAGAGGGGTGGGGACCCTGGCTAGAGGCTGGGAGGGGGTTATGTGGAATATTGTGAGCAAGCACAGAAGGCAGTGGACAGGGTAAGGCCGAGGGACCTAAGCGTCAGACAAAGCTAGGAGAACCACTGAAGGCCAAAAGGGGTAAGAAGCATGTCATGTGTTCATTCGTTCATTCATTCATTCATTCTGCAATGCCTCCCATACGCCAGACACCATTCTGAGTGCTGGGCTATACATAGCATTGAACACAATAGACAAGATCCCCTTCCCTGGAGGGACTTATCTTTCAGAGTGGGAGGCAGACAATAAGGATGAGTGAACGAACCATGTTTTAGATAAGGGCACTGCTAAAGAGAAAAGGAAGCTGGGCAGTGGGATGGGCGTGTCGGGATGAAGAGCTTCACAGTCTGCAAGAGGGTCCTTTGCAGGGGGTGGGTGGGTGCGGGGCAGGGCAAACTAGAACCATGCTCCAGCCTTCAAGGAGATCCTGAACACCCACCCCAACCCTCCTAACAGCAGTTACTCTCCATGGGGCCCTCGGAAAACCCTGGCCATGCATTAAGTCCTCACCTATGAAGGTACCATGATTATCCCATGACAGATGACGAAGCTGAGGTTACCCAGGTAGGAGAAGTGAGCCAACCAGGATCTCCCACTCAGCTCTGCCTGACTTTATAAAGTCTGGGCTCTCGGATAGCTCCCTCCTCCCTCTGTGATGGTCCATAGAGACAGACATGCCAGACATCAGACTGACCAGAGCTGGGAGCGGGTGGGTGGGGTGGAGGGGATACCAAAGGCCTGAGAAGCTGCTCAAACCCTCCTAGGGGTCAGGCACTGGTGGACCCCTGGGCCTCATTTCCACTCCCGTGAGACTGTTCTCTGTGCCCCATCCCCTAGGGGGCTGCCCTAGGTGTCTGACTTCCTGCCACCCTCCTGGGGCTTCCTGGGGCTGTCAAGTTCTCTAAGGTTATAGCACTACCTCGGCTGGTGGCCCCAAGAGCCCCCGAGGGCAAAACTGACGTGGCTCTTGATCCTAGCGACTTGTGACATGCGCGCCAGGATGTCGTGAGAAGAGCTGTAATAAGCTATCCAAAGTGATCGTCCCTTGCACGAGAGTCACTGCGGCCAAATTAGTGTGGATGAAAGGCACAGGGCGCAGGCACTTCTCGATCTGGGGGAGGAGGGAGGAAAAATGATTACCCAATAGGTTTTAGGCTTTAATTGATTTGTATTTTTCCAGGCTGCTAAAGAAGATGAAATCGTGGTATGAAAAGCGCCTAAGGCTTAAAATAAATGAGGAGAAAGGCAAGTCATTTCAGAAATGTCCAGGAAGCAAACTGAACCTCTCCAGTGCAAATTGCGGGTTTGGTTGTTGTGTTCTTTGTTCAGGGGGAGGCAGCTTCCTTTTCTTCCCCAGCTGTCTTTGCAGTTGGCTTTGACAAGCCAACCAAGGTGTGCACGCTTTGAGGAAGCGGCTCTGAGGGGAAGAGGCAGAACTGCAGCCTTTTACACTGCAGGGCATGACTCTGGGCAAGTGGCCGGTGGTGACGGCTTTGGTAGGAGTCAGACGTCAGCCCTGGCTCTGCCTTTGCTTAACAAGTGAACTTGGCCAAGAATTTCCCTCTTTCTGGGCCTCAGTTTATCCATCTGTAAAATCAGGGGGTTTGGATTAGAAGATCTTCAAGGGGACTTCTGATTTTAATGCTTCACGATCAACCCCTGATGAGGAAAGAGGCCCAGAAAAGGGAAATGACTTTTGCCAGAAGTCATTCAGCCACAACCACTTTTCACCATTCTGATCCTCCAATTTCTTATCTGTAAAATGGGAATGAAGGTACTTATTTCTCAGGGCTGGTGCAGAGATTAAACGAGATAATATGGCTAATAGTAGCCCCTATGCATTGTGCACTTATTACATGCCAGTTACCAATACTTCAGGTATATTAGCTCCTGGAATCCTTCCCTAATCCCCACTTCACAGGGGAGGAAAGTGAGGCACAGAGCAGGCTCACAAGGCCAGGTGGAGCCAGGAGCTGAACTTGGGGCAATCTGTACTGACAATGCCAGACGTCCTGTCCATAAGGTACAGACCCCATAGTTTTGTTAAGAACACTGAGGGCTCAAAACCAGGAGTAGCTCCTCCTAAAAATGGCAACAGACAAAAAGCTCGAGCTCCTAGTTCAGCGCTGTGTCTGATACCAGGCTGCCTGCCCTGTCCCACTGGGGACTGGCGCAACTCAAAGCGCTCCTTCCCCCAACCATGTCCCACCCCACCCCGGTCCCGCACCAGCGGCAGTCCCCTCCATTCCTTTCCCCCCAACCCGCAGGGTTTGGGTGGGTCCGCCCCCGCCCCCGCCCCCGGCCCGCTTTAACCTTGCTGGTCCCACAGCGGCCTTCACTTACAGAGCGCTCTGAAGCTGGAGTGCCTCCAAGGGTGTCTGGGGCCCCGGAGGGGCGGGGAGGCCCTTCCCAGGGCTGGGGAGGCGGGTGGGTGGGGTGGGGAGGTCGACGAGAAGGGGCGGGGCCGCGGGCCCGATTGTTCCCGTGGGTGCCATAGCAATCGGGTCACGTGGCAGCCCCGCCCCACCCCGTGAGCCTAGGCCTTCCCGCCCGCCCCAGGGACTCCCCTACTTTTTCAAACCGTTCCCCAACCTCTATTCATTTTAAAGATGGGGAAACTGAGGCCCGAGAGCAGAACTGGGCCGGCCCACAGAGCTCCCAACGCCCGGGTCGGGGTGCGACGGCGGAACCAGCGCAGGACCCGCCTCCCATCCCCTCTGTTGGGGTGGGGGGGGGTCGACGTGACCCTGAGCGTCCCAGCACCGGGGGCCCTCCCGAGGCACCTCTGGTCCTAGAAGGCCACTGCTGGAGCGGCCTGAGGGGTCCCGCTGAGACGTGCAGACTGCGGAGCGAGGCCCGCGCGGGGAAGCACCTGCCCCCCGGCGGCTGGTCGCGCGGGCCGAGGAGCCGGGGACCAAGCCGTGCTCCAGCCTGGAGGGCCGGCGGGCGCGCGCTGATGACGTAGAGCGGCGGCCCTAGCGACGGCGGTCTCCAGGGCGCGGGCGCGTGCTGATGACGCGGCGGCGCGCCGGCCCTAGCGACCGCTGTCTCCAGGGAGCGGGCGCACCGCACCGCGGCATGGACGCGACCACCGCCCCGCACCACATACCCCCGGAAATGCCCCAGTACGGGGAGACGTACCACGTCTTCGAGCTGATGCAGGTGACCGAGGCGGCCCCGCCCTGTCGCGACACCGGGCGCCGGCCGGGAGCCTCCGTCGCGATAGGGTGCGCGGCGGCGACCCCGCAGCTGGGGGGGTGTCCGACTCCTGTGCCGCCGGGACCCCGAGGGATGACTCGGTCGGAGGACGCCCCGCGTCCCTGCCCTGCGGACCCAGGAGGGAGGAAGGGGGGCAGGCCCTGGCCAGGATTCGGCCGTGGCTCTGGGCCGGCCAGCTCCATGGCCTGGACCAAGTCCCATTCTTTTCTCAGTTCGGGCAGCTGTGAAATGCCAGGTTGCAAGAGCTGGTCTCCAAGGGGGCCCTTCCCGCGCTGACAGTCCCCAGCCTGTCTGCAGTGTTCGTTTCTGAGCTGGGGAGTGTCCGAGTTCAAGGTGACATCACCGTCCCCTGAGATGGCTGCGACCGGGGACAGGGGACAGCGGCAGCATTTCCCACACGGCCCCTCTTCATTAGGGCAGGAGTTCGGGGCTGCTCCCAGCCGCTCATCCTGGGTGTCTGACTTGACCGGGCCCTCTCTCCCTGTGTGCGCTTTGGCAAAGCCCTGCCCCTTCTGGTGCCCTTCTGCTCCTCCTCGAGGCAAAGGCTTTCGGGAGCTGGACTGAAAGAACTCTGTCGCTCGGAGGTTGTGAGGGCCGAAGGGAAGCTGGAGCCCAGTTTCCAGAGCATTTGCTCCTCCAAGTACACCCTATCCCCAGAGGCACCACTGTGGTGACCCCTGTCCTCATTTGAGCCTCTGACCTGCACAGCTGAGAGCAGAGCTCAGACTCAGAAGTGTCACCATCTCTCCAGCAAACACGTGCTTCCTTTGGAAAGTGTTAACTGGCAGAGGGAGGGAGAGAGATTTCTCTAAAACCGGGTGGCCAGTCTGAGAAAAGAAAATGGCCAGCTGAGTTGTAAGTCATCCGCTGGTGGGCAGGATGGGGCCAGCTCCTGGGGGCGCTGTGGTCTGTTCTAGGGAGGCTGCTGTATCTCAGAGTGATTTTTGGATGGAACAGTCCGCAGAAGCTTTTAGTCCAGTATTTTCAGTCCTTAGTCATTTGCGTGTGTTCCCTCCGTGGATCTTACCATCTTCATTTCTTACACTTTTTAAAAATAATTTTAGACCCACAGGATGTTACCAAGATAGTACAGAGTTCTGATGTACCCGTCCCCAGCTCCCCCTGCTAAGACCCTCTAACGTCACTCCTTGACATTCACAGTCCTACAAGACAGTTAACCAGACAGAGGCCTTATTTGGATTTCATCCGTTTTTACCTGCACTTCTTTCTTTTTCTGTGTGCGCGGTTCTATGAGATGTTATCACATATATCGATTCATACAACCACCACCACAATTCCACTTTCACTTAGTCATTTCTTTAAATCAACCCACTTAAAAAAAAAGTCAACCTGTTTTACCTCCTCCTGAGCAATATCTTTGAAATCCTAGGTTTCCTAATACACAATAGATACACAACTGCTTAAAAGCGAAATTAAAAACACTCATCTGTAAACCAGCTAGCATCATCTCACGCCGTCTCCGCAGTGCGAGCCGACCAGAGGCCTCGGCCAGTCGGGCCCTCCACCAGCTGGGGAAGCTGAGGCTCGGAGGAGGGAAGGGACTTGCTGGTGAGGTGCAGAGCGGAGCTAGGACTTCTCACAGCTCCGAGCGCTCTACCCATCCACACGCCCTCTGCCCCCAGAGGCAAACACCCCTCCCTGGTTGTCCCTGAAGGATGCTCCTTCCTGCGCCAGCGCAGCTCCTATTATCTACCCAGTTCCTTTCTGTGCCTCTTGTTCTGGAACCATGGAAGCTGATTTTCCTTGGAATTAAATGGTCAGACTAGCCCAGGACTGTTTAGATACTTGGCTGGTAAATATTCTGCCCCGCCCTGGAGGGACATGGGTAGCAGTGATGGCCATGCCCCCCAGCAGATGTTGGTATTGGGCACCTACTGTGAGTGTGCCAAGCATCGGGACAAGGGTGAGGCAATAACGGAGCTGCAGGAGCATATGGCAGGATTTATCTAGTGAGTGTGATCAGGAAGGTATGTTTCCATGGAGACCGGAGGACTCAGGGGGACAAGTGTTCTAAGCTGAGGGAACAACATTTGCTAAGGCTCTGAGGGGCACATGACCATGGTGCATGAGGAGAACTAAGAGAAGGCTGGTCTGGGAAGCACAAAGGGACTGAGGGGAGAGGACCCTGGGCCTGCCTGCTCTGAGTCCAGGGGCAGTCCCTCCAGGTGCCTCCCGGTGATACCCATACGACCCTTCCCTCATGCCTCTGCTCATGGGGACCCAGGCAGACAGAGGCTGGAGCAGGGGCTGGATCCCAAGTTGAAGGCATGTTTGGTGGGTGTGGTGGAGAGATCAGGCCCCATAACCGGTATTTTTTTTTTGAAAGATTTTATTTATTTATCTGAGAGAGAGAATGGGAGACAGAGAGCCTGAGAGGGGAAGGGTCAGAGGGAGAAGCAGACCCCCTGCTGAGTAGGGAGCCCGATGTGGGACTCGATCCCGGGACTCCAGAATCATGACCTGAGCCGAAGGCAGTTGCTTAACCAACTGAGCCACCCAGGCGCCCCCCATAACCGGTATTGGTAGCGACCAGGGTTCTGGGCCACCTGAGCCTGAGCCCGGGGCTCTGGATGCCCACGCAGCTGTTAACCACCTGGGTGTCTGCCCTGTGCCCACAGAACATGCTGGAGCAACTCCTGATCCACCAGCCCAAGGACCCCATCCCGTTCCTGATCAGTCACTTGCAACAAGACAATGATAATGGTGAGCATTTGAATGGGCCTCCTCCCCCTCCCCCTCCTCCTGCCTGACAGCTGTGAACCACTCTGTCCTCCCTGTGTCTGAAGGGAGGGCTGGACAGGGTGGGGAGGGGTTTTGACAACTTGGGGTGGTGTCTGATTAAAAATGCCTTAATTTCTTTGGGGGGCACAGCTTAAAATTTCTCTTGCCAAGTTATTAAAACAAAAACCTCGGAACGGCCCGTGGAATCAATTATTAATGCTTTCGTGGGTCCCATCTGATCTCGCCTGTTGGGTTTAAGCTCTGTGATGACCCCACTTGTCAGGTGTAAATTTGGTTTCTGGTCTGCCTAGACAGGCAGCACTTGGGTCTTCCTGATGGTCTCATGACTGGTGCCCGTTAGTGAGTGCCAGAGTTCCCCCAAACCTCGGCCCAAATGCAGGTCGGCTGGACCCAAAGCCACAGCTCAGAACCAGGGAGAAGGGAGGGGTGCTCCATTCCACGGTCAGTTTGCCAAGTGGAGGATCATTCCCGTCCTGTGTGAGCTGTCAGGGAGAACTGGTGTCTGGGAGCTTTGATGTTTCTTTCATCGGGGCACTGGCCGCTTTGAAGGAGATACCAGCACACCAGTGAAGTTAGCACTTGGCGCGGCTGAGAGGGGCAGGGGCCTGAGATGCCCCGCGGTGGGGTTCGCACGCCTAAGATGAGAAGGGACGCTAAGCAGTTTAAGAAACAGCCACAAGGAAAGGTGAGAGGGAGGAGACCCCAGGCCTGCGGGTGCACCAGGCACAGCTGGCCTTTCTGGTGTGCCCCACCCCCAGATCCTGACCCATCTCAGGCTTGGCTGCAGAGCATCAGAGTGAGGGGCTGCTCGGGTCCCAGGGCCATTTCACCAACCTAAGCAGAGTGGCTCACAGAGGGCACAGTTGTGCCCCTTTCTGAGCCTTTGGTCAGGGAGAATTGAAAATTGATGTTGGCTGTGAGTCCATTTGCCCCAGGTGGACATGGAGCTGTGAGCACGGAGGGCCGGGAGAACCACCTTCTCAAGCTGTCCACCTGGCCTCCTTGTGATCCTGGTGGGGTTCACTCTGCCCCACAGAGACGCTTCTAAGAGGCCTCCATTCTCTGATTGGCTGTTTATTACCTGGCATGGGGGTGCCTTCCTTTCCTGGGGGTCCTGCTGCAGAGTGCAGCTCACCAGCCGCGCCTCCCCCACGGGGCCTCCGTTTGCCGTTTGCTGGAGGCCCAGGTGTCCGTCTGCCTTCCCACCTCCTCCACCCGAGTCTGGCCAGGGCTCGGTGTTCCTGTTATCCAAGGACCACTTTTTCGTACTGCCACCACCCAATAACAGCAAAGCAAAGTGAAAGCAGAAGCAAAAGTACAGGAAAAACAGAGCAAAAGTTAAAGTTGAAAGTAAAGTAAAAGTTAAATAGGAGCAAAGTAAGAATGAACGTGACATGAAGGTGAGTTTGGTGAAGGGCCCCTTCCTGCCAGGCCACGTCAGGGGCCCTCCGGCCCACTGCACTTCCCCACTCTTGCCGAGCAGCGAACATGGCCCAATCTGGGCCTCGGTATCCTTGTTCGTACACCGGCCGTGCTTGGGTAACTGGGATGGGGGCCGGCAGGGCGCTGGCTGGTCCCAGTGCCTGGGCGCAGGGAGGGCGGCTAGGGGGCCTCTTCATCCTGCTGGTTTGGGGTATGCGTGCCAGGCCACGTGTTCTCCAACCCCGAGCCCCAAAGCTCAGCCAGCCCCCCAGCTGGAAATTCAAGAGCTGAAATGTGAGGCCAATTCTCATTATGCTTTCATTTTGCTCCTCTGTGTGCAGATTTGATTTTCAGCGTCAAATTGCCCACTTTACCAGCATCTTTCTGTTTTAGACTCAGGGCAGCCGACGACACTGGGGGCTGGCCTTACCGCCCCCTCTGCCGCCTCCTCTCTCCCTTCACCCCCTTCCATCCTCCTTAGCAGCCCCTCCGTTCATTCACGGTCTGCTTTCCAAGGCCACCTGCCATGGAGCCTTGATTCCTTCTCCACACTACCCCTGCCCTGTTGCTCCCAAGCAGGGGTGAAGAACTTAGGCCGGCCTCGTCTGGCTGTAGCTGGGGCTGGCCTCCTGGCCTCCTCAAGAGCTGGAGTCAGGGTTTTGGGCCTGATACTCTCTCAGGGAGTAGACATATTGGATCCCAGTAACCACACTTTTGGGAGTCCTCCACTGCCTCTCCCAGGCCTTGGCTGGCTGCTCTTATGGTTGTTGGAACATCTTTGCCCTTTTTGCTCAAGTCCCAACCACTAAATGAAGAGCAGAGAGGGACATCTGCGGGTCCCCCCACCTCCCGTGCCCAGGCTTCTGCCAACAAGTGAAGCAAAATGTGGGGGAACGAGGGGAGGCTGGGCAGAAGAGCATGCTTTCATGAGTTTTTTTGGGGTGGCGGAAGCCAAGAACAGTTTAACCCCACCCTTGTATGTTCTGGAAGAGGACAGTGGGCAAGGGGAGGCCCTCTGAAGTCCAGTGAGCATTTCCACTGCCCTGGGTCGTGAGTAAGGTTGTCTCGCCTCCTTCCAGGGGCCTGTTTACTGGAAACTGGGCGCTCAGTGCTTCTGCTTACTGGGCATGGTGTGGTGTGGGCAGTGGCTCCCATGCCAGTGGGTGGCGTAGAGGGAGAGAAGGCTCCAGACTCCTCCCGGTGAACATGTACAGGAGGGAATGAGGGGAGCCCCCGGCACATGGCTGGCAGCCCCTTCGCCTCGAGAAAAGCAGATTTAGTACAAAGTGAGCATTTACAGTAGCCCTGGGCAATATTAAAGCAGGTGATGGTGTATATAATGGTATGTTGCGTTTTTTATCAAACGTTTGTCCAAGAAAGCTGTGTATTAGAGCTCCAATACCTAAGGGTTTTCTTGTGAATTTTAAATCATGCTCCTAGTTAAACCTCAAAAGGATCTGTGGATGGAAAGGTTTTTTGATTTCCTTTGAAGTGGTTTGAAGAAGTTGATTACTCTTGGCAGTCAAGAAGCCTTTTATGACACTGTTTATAAATAATTACTCATGAGCAGAGCTGGAGTTTCAAGGTGTTAGATTTTAAGAAACTAAAATTAATCACATAAATGTGTGCGAGAAATTAGGTGGGGAGAAAGGCCGTGAATGTTCCCCTTTTAAAGCATTTTCAGAGATGTGTACAATTTGGGTGCCACTTATTGGAGCCGGGGAGGGGAGGGTTTCCTCAGCAGCCTTTGAGCCCCGCAACTTTGTCAAGATGAACGCCTGCCTTGGGAGTCAACTCATTGCCCAAATGTTCTTGTCGAGGTGCAGCCCCTTTTCCTTGGGCTCCGCAGGCCCTGAGTCCCATTGGGTCTGGCCTGAGTTTTGAGGAGCTTGAGCAGAGGCCTGTGGCTAGAGTCCCAGAGAGGCCGCTGGGCGAAGGGCACGGGGGCCGGGCCAGTCCCCCTGCTGCTCCCTTCCTGTGGCTTTGGCCCGCAGCGTACTGGAAGCTGTGTCCGCGAAGCACCCCAGCCGAACCTGCCTTGGAGAGGAAAGTGCATGCAGAGGTTTGCTGAGCTGGAGCGTGGCAGCATTAGCCCGGGCTGGAGGAGGTGCCCCTCGTCTGCCTTATCCACAGCCCTCCTGCCCCCACATCCCTGATTCACATCACCACTGACGGGAAAGATCTGGGGCTTCCAAGAAGCAAGTTCACACATCATTGGGGCTATGGACCAGGTTTATAAGTGTTTAGAAATGTAGGAAACAACAGTGCTCTAAAGCAATTAGTTGGGGACACATGAAAATCAAAGAAGCAACGGAAAGCCATGACATGTGTCCAGGCTGTCATGTTCTCGAGGAGAGGGCAGTGCCCCAGTCGGGGACAGGCATGGAGGATAGCTGCTCCCCTTCAGTTCCTGTCTAATGCACTCACCCATGCTCCACCTTGCTTTGCTTGGCAGCATCCCTCCCCGTGCCGAGCAAGGACGAGGTGCTCCATGAGTGAATCAGTGAATCATCTGAAACCTTCCCTCCATGTTTTCCCTGAAAAGGAGAAGGTGCTGTGCATCTGGATAAAGGTCTATATTTACACCCACGCAGCCTGGCTGGGTCATCGGTGTGCTGATGATTAAATCATGAGCCAAATGGACACTAGCTCCTTCTCTGGGTCCAGTTCCAATCTAAAAGATCATGTGTGTCCCTCGTCCTCTGCTTGGACGAGTTCCCCTCCCGGTGGCCTGGCAGGAATGGGCTCTGCATATAGACATCAGAGGCTGAAGTAAGTGGGAGTATACACCTGTTCATCGTCCCCTTGGCTCAGGGGTCAGGCCAACAGCGGTGAGGGGATAGGTCTGCTTTCCCAACGTCCGTTCCGTGCTCCTGGCTCCCAGCATTTAGGGGTGGGGGTGTGGCGTGGCTCAGTCAAGGTGGCACTCGGGAAGAATCAGCATGGATTCATGTTTCCAGACACCACGTTCTGATTCCTGTTTTGACCCAAGAACACAAGCCTTCCAGCACTTTTCCAAATCTGCTGGTCTGGCCTTTTCCAGTGGGCCAGCACCTACTCAGTTGTCCAGAAGCCGCTTTAGGAATTCTGTGGGGCCAACAACCTTCCCGAGCCTGAAGTCTCCCACGGAAGCAAGCCATTTGCATAGAAATGCCCACATTTGAAAACAAAGACTTTTCCTATCTGGGGTTTTATAAATCTGGCCTATACATTCCAGGCTTTTCCCCATTATTTCCCTCTGTAAAATGATGGGGAATACAATTTGCTAAATAAAAAAAGCATAAATATATATATATAAAAAGCTTGAAAGGTCGATTTACATAAAATACAGCTTTATTTGAGAGCGTGTCCCCAAGACAAAGTCCCTGTTTAAAATGTTTTATGGTGTTTGAAATCCCAATTGTTCCTGATATTTATTAGTTTGGCAAACAAGTTACTGTGTCCATGTCCCCTTGGAGACAGAAAAATAAACCATCTCAGTGATCACTTACTTCTCTAAACATAGAGAGTACGTTCGATGGTGAGAGCATCTCAGAGCCCCTGGGTTACAAACGACCATGTCACTAGCAGAAAATGAAATCTGGGGGAGGAAGGAAATGAATGCCCCCCCGAGCACCGCAGGCCCGGGGGCTTGCTCTGTCATAGCGGGCGGTGACATTCAAATCTTTCTCTTCCACAGTGCCGAAGATTGTGATATTAGGTCCACCCGCCTCGGGGAAAACAACCATAGTAAGTGCATCATATTAAGTGTTGTAATACCGTAATATCTCATTTACCTGCAGAGCTGGAATGAGGCTGCCCCTCAGCGGGTTTTCAACACCACTGAGCTTTGCTTCATCCTTCCCCTCTCCTGCTTCTTAACTTATTTTCTTATTACGAGAGGTGGCATGCACGCTAGCAGAAAACCTAGAAAGCTCAGAACACAAAAGTATCATCCCTCAGCCATCTAGGGAGGAGCATTATTTTAGCAGTTGGGATATACCTTCCAGGGCGTTCTTGGGCTGCACGGACGCCATCCTCGCACACCCTTAGCTCACATCCTTAGGATACATTTCTAGAAGCAGACCAGAGTCGAGAGACTTTTGACACGGACTCTTCAGGCTCATTCTTAATGTTTTAATTACAAAATAGTTCAGTCCAAAAGGCATAGAAACTGCACCATGGATACTCACGTATCCGACCCCCAGATTTTACAGAACTTATCATTTGGCCATATTTGCTCTGATGATTCTCTCTCGACTTTAAAGGTACAGCAAATACGTCATCCCACCCCACCCTTTCTTGTCTTTCCTTGGAGACAGCCCCAGTCCTGGGGCTGGTGCATCTCCCCCTGCTGCAGTTTCAAAACTTGTGAAGTTGTAAGTGTCAAAACTTGTGAACATTGCAATCATCTGAGATGGAGCTCTGTCTTTTAAGAGCCTGGCTAGTGAACATCAGTTACCTCGTCCTTGATGAGCTGACACTTCGCTTTATTCAGAAAAAGAATTAAGATGGCTGAGCCGTACCCAAGCTGACCTGCATCTGTTTTGCTCTAGCATCATTTATATCCTAGCATTCTGTCTGTCTCTCTGTCCACCCATCTGTCCATCCCTCTGTCCTTCTGCTTGTCAGTCTGTCTGTAGTTTTTCTACTGTGCTTCTCAGGATCAGGCTGCCAGCTCTCACTCCGGTCTCCTGTTTCACTATAGAAACCAGGGGCTCCCAAGCCTGGCAGGCAGAAGCATTACCAGGTGCTTTGGAAGGTGCAGGTTCCAGACTCCCCTCCAGACCTGCCTGATCAGAATCCCCTGGGGAAAAGCCCAGGGAGCCTGTAGAAGCCGCTCCTGAGGTGGTAGCCTCTGCACTAGACAGACAGGCTTCCAAGCCATATTAAGGCCGAGTCAGGTCGCTCTGGGTGAGGGGTCTCCTCGGCAAAGGGCCTTTGTCTTTGAGGCGTTTGGCACTCTGCGCCCACCGCGCTCACCCCCAGTTCTGGCTCTGCCCTGACCTCTGGCGAATTTGCTGCGTAGAGTTCCTGAAGCGTCGTGAACACAGACAACTTCTCTCATCAAGGCCCAGCTTGGCTGAGGCAGTCGACTTTGCCTCCTGGTGAGGTCAGGGCCCACAGCGCTTGGCTGGTATTTGAACTACAAGCCTTTTGGTGAATTCGCTATCACTGCCTCCGACCGCTGCCTGGGGATACACAGACTCTAATTTTGCAGGAAGATGACACACAGTAAAATCCAGACAGAGCCCTAAAGGGCTGTCATCACTGACATCTGCCAACACGAGTAACAGAGAGAATTAAGGTTCATACTTGGCCTGGGGGACTTCAGGGCCTTCTGACTCATCCTGATGCTGAAATGGTCATCAGTATAATCTTGGCATTAAGAACATTTTATTGCATTCTTATTCCCTAAAAGGTATTCATCCCTGTAGACTATACATAGCCATCAATGAACGAAACATTCATTTGGCTAGACCAGGTCATGTCCCGATCTAAGGAAAAATGAACGAGTATGACTGGGACCCATGTTGAGGTCCTGTCCGTGCATTTCCTGTTGTAAACCTTCTGAGGCCTGCAGAGCTGGGACAGGCATGCCCAGCGCAGCTACATGCATGGCCCATCGGTAGGTTTTCTAGTAGTCACTGGCTGCTGGAAGGAGAGAGGGCATTCAAGTGGCATTCTCGGGCTGGGAGGGACTCTATGGGCTTGTCCCCCTTGGTGGCCTCCTTCCCGCAGGAAATCATTATGCTTCCAGCCTTTTCTAGTAGAATGTGGAAGGACCTGGGCATTTGAATGGAGTGCCGTCCATTACAGCTTTCACTAAAATGCTCGTGTCCTCTTTCCTCTCTTCAGGCAATGTGGCTGTGCAAACATCTGAGCAGCAATCTTGTCATGGTGGAGGACTTGATAGCCAGAAAATTTTCCTCGCTGGCTGAGGTTGCCAGGAAGCATTATCAGAAAATGAAGGTGGGACTGGCCCTGGGGGCTGGGGGAGGGGGTGGCGGGCAGGAAGGTGAGATGGGGTGACAGCTTCCACGGCTCTCCCCTCTCCCCACCCCCCCGCTAGTTTCCATTTCCTTGTGGATTAAGTGAGGGAGATTCTAGGGTAAGATGAGATACAGGCACGGTGGGATGGAAGGGAGGAGACAGTTCTCAAGAAGGGTGCATCCTGGTGGGGATGGAGGTGAGGGCTTTGTGGCAGAAAGGGTCATTCATAGAGCGAGGAAGCCGCTCTGCTGATGGAGTGGCCAGGGCTCGCTCCTTTCCAGGGTCAGCCCCATCACGTGGGTGCCCAGGGGCAGGGGCTCCGTGCACGGATGATGGAGCCCCCATCCAGATGGGCACGGGGTTTAAGGGCAGTCCTCCAGCTGTCTCTGCCATGGAAAGACCAGCGTGCTGCACCTCAGGGCTTCCTCCTGCCGTCCGTGGCACTCTGTGGCGCTCTGTGGTGCTAGGGCCGCCCTCCCTGTCCCCTCCGTCTTGCTCACAGCTGTGGGTGGCATCCCAGGGCATTGGGTGTTCTGTTCCTAAAATTTCACTAACCCCATATTTGAAAATTTTTTTAAATAGGAAATATAGAGCTTGATTATGTTGTTTCTCTTTAATACAAACAGAAACTTCGAAATGTTTCTTCATAATCTCCTCTGGACTATAAGCGGATTTCTTAGTCCATTTGGGTGGCAATCACAAACTACCACAGACGGGGTGGCTTGGCAGCACAGGGTTGATTCGTCCCGGTTCTGGGGTCTGGGAGTCCGAGGTCATGCCTCCAGCAGAGGCCGTGTCTGGGGTAGGCCGCCTTCTTGCTGTGTCCTCACGTGGTGGAGAGGGCAAGGGCGCTCTCTGGGGTCTCTTTTTTAAGGGCACTAATTAATCCCATTCACTAGGTTTCCGCTCTTATGACCAAATCACCTCCCCAATCCGCCCCAGCCCAATACTGTCACCTCGAAGGTTAGGATTCAGCATATGCATTTGGGGGACACAGGCGTTCAGACCATAGTAGCAGGGACCTGCCCTCTTGGGCATTCTTTATGGAGACTCTGGCTGCCTCCTGTTTGTAAGGGAAGCCAGCTGAGAAGGGTAGGAATCCCTGTGTTTGCTGAGTGCTTTCCAGGCCTCCCTCCTCACCTTGTAACCTCTGTGACCTCTGTGATCTCCATGCACAGCGTGGGCATGCCGGCCTCCCCGGCCTGTGGAGGTTAAGTAACGGCCCAGGGCTCGGGCGGATTCAGGCCTAACCCAGAGCTGGGCCAGCAGTTGAAGTGTGTGTGGGCGGGGGAGGGGGGCCACAGTGGTTCCTGAGGCCCAGATGGAAGCAGCACCTTCCTCCTTGGCTCTGCAGCCAGAATTGGGCACCACCTGAGGCCACTCTCTGCCTCTTTGAGGCCCCTTCATCTTGTATTTCCATCCTGAGGTTTCTCTTCTGTCCTTCTTGGCCTCCACCCTGTTCCCTGCTTCCAACCCCCCACAGAAGCAGCGCCAAGGCCTCAGGGAAGGGGCTCTGCCCAGGCCAGCTGGTCAGGTGTCCCCGGGGCCCGGGCAGCTCTGGTGAAGTGTGGTGGGCTTGGCAAGGCCACCGGGGCACCGACATGGCTGGGAGGGCCCTGGCAGGGCGGGGGCAGTTCTCAGGGATGAGGCGTGGGACTCCCAACCCCAGGTTTGCCGGTTACCACAACCTGATGGAAGGAAGACCTCATTCAGCAAGGTCGGCCCCTGCCACGGTGAACCGACTCTAAATATGCTCAGTCCAGAGCACTTGCTGCCCCCCATTGCCTGGCGGGGACTCTCAGGGGGAGCAAGTGATGCCCCGCTTGCTCCCCGGCCCTGTGGTCTTACAGGAACCGGTGTGTGCTTATGGTTGGGGGGACACCAGCATTCGGGGTGGGAATATGGTTTTAGAAAGAAAGTGCTTATCTCATTTTCAGATAGCTTTTCGGGGTGGGGGAGGCAGGCTTATTTCTAGGGTAAAGATGCTTTTATCAGGTTTATCAAATTCAGCAGAGGGGAGGATTTTAAGGAAATTCCTCCTGGGTTTCATTACGCTAATTATCCGCATATTTCAGACCACATCGAAGTGCTTTCAAGGGTGTCTGGTTGGGGTTCCGTGGTTCGGAAGCACAGGGGAGGGAAGATGAAAGGCAAGGCCATCAGGAGTACGATCAAGGAGTAAAAGGTCCGAAGAGCCGGCAGGGGTGCACGTTGGGCGGCTGCGCGTGGCCTGGCCGCAGGTGGCTGTCGCCAGACATGGCCTCTCGTTAAGGGTCGTCTTTAAATCGCCTGCGGATCTGGAGCCTTTTACAGCTCTTTTTGCAAGTAGTGATAATACCTTCACATCCCTAATCTTCTGTTCATCTTGGCTCTGCCCTCCTACTCGGAACTCTCTTGCGTTGCTGGGGTTAACCAAGACCTCCTCATTTTAGGCATTTCCAGACGGTTCCCCAAATACTTCCTCGTCCCCTCCTGTGTGCCACGCACTCTTCCTGCAGTGCCGCGGGAGACCCAAAGATGAACTCCTTCTCCTGGCCCCTGGGAACTCCGGGGGAGGGGGGGTGTCCAAGCTAAGGGGCCTGGAAGCCTCGTGCCGTTGGTGGCTTGGCTAATTCACTCACCCCCCGAAGCGTTCTCTGAGCAGTGACTGAGTCCCAGGCGCTGGCTCGCGGCTGGAAGACGGACGGGCTGCAAGATTCAGGGGCTCAGTGGGGCCGTAGCCTACCTGCAGGGTTCGTGATGTGCAAGAGCCCAGACTCAGGCAAGGGGCCACAAAACCATGTGAGCAGGGAGGGATTGGACCAGCTTTTTTGTTTTTAACTGTTTATTATAAAATATTATAGCGTGACTCAGAGGCAGGGAGAAAGGTATCAGAACCCTCACGGGCCCATCACCGGCTACAATCAGCATCGGCTCGCAGCAGCCTTGTTCCACGTGTTGTCCCACACCCCCCTGCTCCCGGGTCATGAGAGCAAACCTATAGGGCGTTTCATGTCATCCGGAGTTGTTTGTCTGCCGGAGTCCCAGGATCGAGTCCTGCATCAGGCTCCCCGCTCGGTGGGGAGTCTGCTTCTCCCTCTGCTGCTCCCCCTGCTTGTGTTCTCTCTCTCTCTCAAATAAATAAAATCTTAAAAAAAAAAAAAAAGGAACTCTGACCCACAACTTGCAGCGATCTGCCCAGGCAACCAGCCCGTTGTCCCCCAGCTGGGGAAGCCGGCGATAACCCCGTCACAGTCGGCCCCACGTGGCCAGAACTTGATTCATCACGGAATTTTTGTCCCTACTTCCAGCTTATGGCCAAGCAGAAGAAGCCAAGCACACAGGGCGCCCTGCTTCCCGGTGGCCGCCTCCCGCTCCCCCAGGCCGCGGCCCTGGCAGGGCACGCCCGCCATCGCCCCGTTGGTCCACCGCCAGGCTTTCCCTCTCCACCGCCCCCTCGGAGCCTCTGCCAAGCCCAAGTGATGCGGCGACCCCTCCCCAGCACAAGCCCTGGCTAAGTAGCCTTTGCTTTTCTCATTGGGTCGGCCTTCATTTATTTCCACTTTCCAGAAGATAAGGGCTCTTTTCTCTTAAACACACACACACACACACACACACACACACACACACACACACACGGTCACACTTAGAAAACTCACTAGTCTTTCTTTGGTATCAGGTCAGAGTTACACTGTCACTGAGCAGACACCTTTCTCGTGGTCCTCCAGCCCTTTGCCCACTCTGCCCGGCCCCAGGGCACTCTGGGTGTAAACACCTCCCTCGGCAGGTGTTTCTCGTCTCCTCTCCACCTTGACCAAGGCCACCTTCGCTCTCAGTTTATCCTGTTTTGTCGCATCCTTTTCCCTCATCTGCCCGCTCTGGTCCATTCCCTAAGCCCGCCCCATTCGCTGTCACAAACACTGGGTAGGGGAGCCCTGGGGGCAGAGTGGGGAGCAGGAGGGAGGCCTGCAGGAGCCCAGGGCACAAAAGTGAAGGAGGCTACTGCTGTCAGGTGCTGACCCTGCACTTGTACGAGCCTGAGAGTCAGCGCCTCCTTCGATTCTGGCCCAGGGCTTCTGGAAGCCTAACCCCAGTCCAGGACCCACTGGAGTTTGGGAAAACCTAGTCCTGGGTTTCTAATCACACAGGAGGTGGTAGGAAGAAGAGGTTCCCTGGTGAAAGGATATTTCTCTGCAGCAGGGGCTGGGTGTGATTGCTCTGGAATGTTTCAATTTCTAAAGAACTTTATTACTGAATCCCTGCAGGGAGAACACACACTCGAGAAACCACCTGGTCCAGAAGTTCTCAGTCTTTGTGGCACATGAGACTCGCCTGGGTCCTGCCGGACTTGATTAGTCTGAATCCCCGGAAGTGGGGCTGGAGTTTCAGACGCTCCCCAGGGAATTCTAACGTGGCCCAGGGCCCCCACCCGCCACTCCCCTTTCTCATTGTGGTTGTTAGTCTTACAGCACAATTATCGCCACATCAAGGTTTCTTGGGTGTGCAGCTGTCGTATTAGGACTCCACAGCCTGTGTTTATTGAATGAATAAGTGACCCAGGCTCTGAAGGCCGGTCAGGCAGGAAGGAGCCAGAGCTGGGTTCTTTCCAGCTCCAGTGTCATTTACTCCTTTCAGTTCTGTTGACAAAGTTAAAATCTGGTGGAGCCCGGTGCACCCAAGTGCCCAGCTGCCAGGGCCACTATTTAACGTCCAAGGGAAAGAACTTGTGCCGTCTCATCCTGCCTCCATCTACATGCAGGGATGGAGGGCTCTCCAGTGTCGCCGAGGATTTCTGGGATTGCCTTGGTCCCATGGGTGGCCTCCATCTGCTCTGGCCATTCCCTCTCCAGCCTTGCTGCTCCATGTCCTCGTGTTCCCTGGTGCTGGAGTCCTCCTGCTGTCTCGTGTCCCCTGTCCGCCACTCCAGGCGGCGGCGTGAACGGGCCTTGTGGAAGGTTCAGGGTCGTGGAGGTTCTGCCTGTGGCCCAGGACCATTCTCCCTGTAAAGTTCATCGGCCTTTCCCACTGCAGGGTCTCTTCTGGGCCCCCTCCCTCTGGGGGCCTGTCGTATGGCACGTGGTCAAGGGCGTGCTCTTCCTTCAAGGCCTCCTCTGCCATTCTCTCCCTCCTCCTGCTGCCTGTTGCCCGGGCCCTGCCTTTTGAGCACTGTGTGAGTGCCTGCCATCCAGACCTGCTCTGACAATCCTGGAAACGGTAGGAACTTGGAAATGAGAGTTGTCTTTAAAGAGTCTCTGACCAGTTCTTAAGTGAGCTCAGGTCCAAGTTCGGGCTCCCCACCCCCACCAGCAGCATGTGTAGGAGGAAGAGGCCAGACTGGGCAGACCAGATCTCAACTGTTGCCCTCCCGACTGCTCCAGGTGGAAGTTCATACTGTAGATCAAAACACCCTCTGCCTCTTGAGCAGGCGTCGCCCAAGGTGACACAGGGACAGTAAGGGCCCTGAGAGTGGGGCCTGGTGATGGGACCGCGCCGGCTTGTGTCATCCCAGTGAGGAAGCCCGGGTGTGAGAAGTGAAGGCAGGTGCCCCAGGGGGCAGAGCCAGGGTTCCACCTGCCACCATCCCTTGCTGCCTATGCACAGCAGCAAACCAGCGTACCACTCAGTGGGGGCGGCACGTCTGAGGTCGGCAGATCAGTGGGCGTTGGGAGCTGGACGGAGAAGAAAGGTCCACACGGGAGCCGATGCAGCCAATTCTGCCCTTGATGAGAAGAAAGCAGGGAGACGAGAGGCCAGGGCCCTGCATCTGATCTGGGCCTTCTCTGTGACCAGTGGGGGTGCCACGGGGCTTTACCAGTTTGTCCCTGATTCTCCCCACAAAGCCAGGCCTTGGGGGGCTGGGTGGGAGAGCATGGCGGAGCTCTGGGAGGAGGGAGCCTGATTCCTGCAAAGACAGTTTGGCAGGACTCTGAGAGGCGCCCCTGGAAGCCCTGCTGCTGACGTGACACATCAAAGCTGGCACTGAGACAGCGCCAAGGCGGGGAGCGGCGGGGGGCACCCGGGAGGGGCTGTGCTCAAAGTCATGGGCCTGTCCCCTGCCGGGCAGGCCCCCGGCGGGTGCCGTACCCCACCTGGACCTGTCTCCTTTCAACCCGTGTTCTTTGACTGGCTTGCACCTCCCCTACCCCCATCTCCTCCTCCACCTCCACCCCTGCCTGTCCCAGTACCTATGTGAGTGCTGCCTCCTGAATGGGTGTTGTCAGGGACAGGAGACTAATCTCGAAGGGAAATGGGCCTCAGGATGGAAGCTGGCTCTGCCTGGGGTCGGGAGGGGACATGCGGGGACAGGAAAGGGCTGCTCCCTGTTGACCCCTTCCCTCGCCAGCTGGGGGAAGTTTCCCAGGAGAGCTGGGAGGATAGGGCTGGGGCAGAAGGGCACCCTCCCCAGCAGCCTCTCCCATGTGGGGGAGGGCTCTTGGGTGCTTGAGTTTGCTTCTAAGACGTGGTTTCTCCAGGTGTGCTCCCCGGACCAGCAGCCTCAGCATCCGTACCTCGAGAGATCAGGAGGATCCGAGCGCACAGGAGCTGAGCCCCCCTGGGGACTGTTCCCCCCCCCGGCTTCTCTGCCGTGCCAGCGCCCTGTTCCCTCTCTCTGAATTGCTCTGTGGGGAGCTGACCTAAGCCCATTCGCTGAGACATGGCAAACATCCATAGTTAGAAGTGGTTGAACACCGTCTGTTCCCCACACCCGTGCTGCCAGGACATAACAGACGTGAGGCATGGACACGTTCTGCCACGTGCACCATCTCTCAGCCAGCCCGCACGGGGCACAGCCTGTTGGAGAGGCTCTGGTGTCCCAGCTCCCTGTCTCTCCAGGTGCTCCAACAGCCCTCCAGGCGGACATGACAGCATTCCCGAGGCAGGATCTGGTCTCCAAACCCTTACAGATGCTGGCTCTAGAATGAAAGATCCAGACTCTTCTCCAGTGTCACTAAAATGTCACCAAGGCCACCACTAGCCCTAAGGATACTTCAGGAAATTGCCCCCCCACCCCCGCCACCAGGCTGACATGGTCCCACTCTGGGGTCCCCAGCTTGGGAAAAGGAGCATAAGGTAGATTTCTCGCCACCTGAGCTGGGCACCTCTGTGTGCACCCAGTGCACACCCAAGGACCCTCATCTGCACCTGGCAGGAGCCCCTCCCCTCCTGGGGGCTGGTTCAGCCCTGACATAGCTGGGGATGTGCTGTCCAGGGCCAGCCTGGGAGTCTGCTTTGGCCAAGCGTTGGGGTGTTCATGGAGAAGCACCAGCTTTTAGTGATCTTAGGTCAAGGGGACACGAGGGAATGGGTTTTCCAGGCATCAGCTCTGGGGCATTCAAGGTTTTGTTAGAAAAATAAGAGTTGGTTGTGAAAATTGGGATGTTGATTCTGGCCAGAGAAAGTTCAGAAGACAGACAGAAGGTCAGCCATCCTTAACTTCCTATCTGCGCACCGCTCCCCCCCCCCGCCCCCCCGCCACCTGCCTTTGCTGGGCCCAGGGAGAGCAGAGTGCTGAAGAGGCGGGGCTCTGGCTGCCCTGCATGGGTTCAAGTTCTGCCTCTGCTCCTCCCTGCTCGTATAACCCAGGGGAGGGGCTTCACCTCTCTGAGGCTCAGTGTCCCTATCTGTAAAAAGGTGATAAAAATAGTACAGATTGTCCAGAGTTGTAAACATCGAATAATGTAGCTGGGCACAGTGCCCAGCACAAAGGGTAGAATCAGCAGGTCATTCTTACTATTTATTGAATGTGTTCAGGAACATGAAGTTTCATTAACTCATCAGCTGGCAAGGGCATCCTATTTCCTTGGCGCTGACTTGAGGCTGGGGCAGAGGTGCACTGGCCAATATTTAACAACCAGCTCTCTGGGGAAAAAAGCCCATCTTTGCAGCATTCACCCATTTCCGTGGCGTAAATACTCCTACCATGGCTGATTTCAAGCTACCACCGTGAGGTCTCTGAGCGCCGAGTTGGGAAGAGATGGGCATCATGGCCCCCTCCTGCACACTGTCTGGGGTACAAAGATAGTAAGACTCGGTCCCTTCCCTCCAGGAACTTTGAGACTTCCTGGGGAGTTGGACACGTGAGCAGACCCCTGGAAGGCCTTGTAGTTAGAGCAATAACAGAGCTCGCCATTGAGGATTATGGCGGCCCCTGGCCGAGTCTGGGGAGGGTCAAGGAGGGCTGCCTGCAGGCGGTGGTGCTTGGGCCCAGGCTCTGAGGGAGCCTGGAGTCTCTCAGGAGGGGTGAGGGGAGCATCTGGCGGAGGCACAGGATAAGCAAGTGTGGAGGTCGGTGTGCACGTGTGGTGGGGAGCTGTCAAAGGGGTGGTTGCTGTAGAATGAAGCTCAGGGTAGGGCTGGGGGCTGCAAGGTGGGCCCAGGCTTTACAGAGGCCACTGGACATCAGTCAGGGACTGGGAAACCTTTGTGTCCACACAGCCAGCTCCTCAGTGTTCAGCTGAGCCCCCTGGCCTGCCAGTTACGTGTCCTTTTTGGCTCAGTATGTGAGTTGGGACCCTCATTCTGCATGTCGTCTTTCCTTTAGAAATTGTCCAGCACACTGCTCATCAAACTGATTCAAGAACGCCTGAAGGAGGAGGACTGCGTTAGGCGGGTAAGAAACCCTGTGTGCGGCGGCTCAGGGGCTCCCAGGGAGAGGGGCTCTGTCACCAGATAAAGGGAGGGTGAGGGGCGTGGGTTCAGGTCCTAGCGCGGAACCTGCAGAAAAGGAGAAAACAGACAAACCAGATCTCAGTGAAGTTCAGTCTGTGGACGTGGATTTCACCTTGGATGGAGCCAAATAACCAGGTGGAATCTGGGGTATCTGTCGGGGATCCCAGGACAAAGCTGGCCTGTCCCAAGCGGTGACAGGAGAACGTTTAAGGAAAGGGTGGTTGTGGAAGTGGGGCGTAGTTGAGGCAACCCACAAGCACTGCTGAAGCACCTGAGACCAGCCCCACAGCGAGTGGGACACTCCTGGACCTGGAGGGGCAGAGGGAGAACTGGGGGGCACCCCAAACTCTCCTCTGCCATCCTCTGATCTCCTGCCAGCACCCCATTTGGCCAGACCCAATGAAGCCAGAGGGCAGTGTGTCCAGGTGAGGCAGTCCATTTGTGGAGGTCAGCCTCCTGGGGCACGGAGGGGGATGGAGGGGCAGAAAGCAGGCAATAGGAGCCATGGGCGCCCTGGGAGGGCTTTAGACACACGGACTCCCTGGATCCTCAGAGGAACTCCGTTGGGTGGACCCCATGACTCCCTGATTTTACAGATGAGGAAACAGGGTTGGCTACGCGATTTCCAAATATCTTCTCCTGGTCCACAGCTCATCTTAGTGTCCTCAGATCAGTGGCTTTCACAGAGCAAACAGTTTTAATTTTAATGCAGTCCCATTTATCGATGATTTGAACATTTTTAAAGTATTCCATTTTCATTTATCTCTTGTGTTTTTAACGATATTTCTGTATAGCTTTTTCAAGCTGTGATCTAGTAATGACGGTATACAGACTTCCCTTTTCTCAGTCTGTTCAGAGTCACTTCTGTGCCATCTGGAGCAGAATGTCCAGTAGAGTCCCCTCCCCTCCTTGAGTGTATGTCCGCCCTGTGTCTTACTGTGTGTGGACACTGAAAACCCTGGCAGGCAGCCTTACCAGCTTTGCTCTCCGTCATCAAACCTATTTTAAAGAACTCGAGGAGAACCATCTGTTCTGTTTATCCAGGCATTTCCATTTCTGATGATCTCTCTTCGTTCCTGACGCTGTGTGTGGCCCCTTCTATCTGGAACTCTGGTCAGCTCTGCCCCCAGTGAACTCTCACAGAATGTCTTTATTGCCTTCATTCTTGAAGCATATTTGTCCCTGGATTCAGAATTCTAGATCCCCAGCTCGCTCTTCTTACACCTCAGTGTCCCACTTCCTTCCGGTCCGTGTGTTATCTGGCGCAAGGGCAGCCGCCCAGACTCCCGCCCAATTAGCACGTCCCTTTCCCCCCTGGCTTCCTCCGACACTGTTCTCCCCATTCTCGGTTTCCAGCAGTTTAATCACCATATGTGATTCATTCGGATTTATTCTTTTGGGGGTTTGTTAAGTTCCTTGAATTTATAAGTTTACGTTTTTCTCCAAACGTGGGCAGTTTTTGGCCATTATTTCCTCCTGTGCCGTTCTCTCCCCCGTGTCCTGAGGCTCCAGGGCTGTGAGCACTAGCTCTGTGGTTCCCTCCGTGGTCACTGAGTCCCCATCCTCTATTTCTCTCCCCTCTGTCGTGGATCAGATAATGTGCACTGAAGCGTCTTGAGGCTCACTGAGGCCTTCCTTTCCCGTCTCCATTCTCCTGTTGGGCCCATCCAGGGAGCTTTTAATTTGGATTGCTGTTTCTCAGTGTTCAAAATTCCACTTGGTTCTTCTTGCTGTCTTCTGTTTCTGAGACTTTCTATTTGTCCATGCATTTACTTGTTTGAGCTCCGTTGTTATTATTATGTCTTAATATCAACTCTGGTGGCTCAGTCGGTTGAGCATCCAAGTCTTGATCTCAGCTCAGGTCTTGATCTCAGGGTCATGAGTTCGAGCCCCACATTGGGCTCCACACTGGGTGTGGAGCCTGCTTAAAAAACAAAACAAAACAACAGCTGCTTCAGAGTCTTTGGTAACTCCAACAACCGAGTCACGTCAGTGGTGACGTCTGAGGTCTTTTCCCATGTGAGCTGAGATTTTCCCGGCTGTCCTTGTGTTGCATGATTTTGTATCCTGGACATTTTTCATCTTGTTGTGAGACTCTGATCTTGTGTAAATCCTATGGTGGATGTTGATATTGTTGTCTTCGCAGACCACTGATTCATTTGGGCTCAGGCCGCAAGTTCCAACCACCTTCTCTGTGTTGTGGTTCCCATCTTGCTTCTGTCTTCAAAGCCTTTGCAAGTTCTGTGCGGCGCTCCACAGCTCCATGCTGTGTGTGCCGCTCAGCGGGGCCTGGGCCGGGTCTGTGCTCTGTTTCCTCTCTCAGTGTCTTTAGAAAGCTGTCTGGGTCACACCCTTGTACACACAACTTGGGGGGAGCCCACGAGTCCATAACAGTTTCATTTGGTTGCTTGCCTGAGCTGCTGTCTCTGCCATTTCCATGGTAACTTCCAGTTCCCCAGTGCTCCTCTTTTTGGTCCTCTGGCCAGAAAGCTGGGACTTTGTTTCCTGCTCTCTCACAGGCTTCCTGCGACTGCGGCCATGTGGCAGGAGGGCAGAGAGAGGAGGAATGAACGGGGCTTTGCTCCGTTCTCTGGGGACTGCAGGGGAGGGGCCCCTTGTCCCCTCAGAGCTGCCGGCACCTGCGGGCACCCTGTGTCGCTGGTGCCGCACCACGGTGCCGGGAGGCTAGGGTACGAGAAAAACTCACGGAGATCTCCCCCACCGTCTGACCGTAGGAGCGCCCTCTCCCGCTGCACGAGCCGGACATGAGGGCCCCTCCTGGGCCTCTCTCGGTCCCCACCTGTCACTCACCGTCAGGTCTCAAGGCTGCCTGAAGCCCAGGCCGGGGCTGCTGGCTTGGTGGTATTTTGAATTCTGGTCTTCTTTCCTAATTCACCTACCACTGTATACTTTTCTGATTCCTCACGTGGCTGCCCCGTGCCTGCTGCCCCCGCATTCGAGCTGCTTTCGGTGGGAGTGAGAGGGTGGGCTGTGCCCACTGTGGGTTCCTGCCCAGAACCACAGCTTGTGTGCTTACATTGTTTTAATATTCACCTATGTGTCCACGTACACACTCTCCCTCTCTCTCTTGCTTAAAATTCATCGAGAGACCCAAATCTGGGAAGATCCCCGGGCATCTTTCCAGAGTGCTGGTGAACAAGTAGCCATTCTCGCAGGCTCGGGCTGCGCCGTCCTGCCCTGTGAGTCTAAATCACAGGAGAGCCACAGACCAGCTGTGGTCTGGGTTTCAGAGTCTGGTCTAAACAGTATATTTTCCTTCGACCTCGGGTTGTTCACGGTGAGATGATGGTCTTCCACCGCCCAGCACAGGCCAGTGCCCAAAGTGCAGAGGCCGTTCTAAATTGGGGGTAGGCAAATGTTCTCTGTCAAGGCCAGATAGTAACTGTCCTAGGCTTTGTGGGCCATATGGTTTCATGTTGCAACTACTCAACTCTGATGTAACATGAAAGCAGCCATCACAGTGCATAGATGAAAGGGCACGGTTTGTCCCAGTAAAACTTTATTTACTCAGATAGGCAGCAGGACAGATTAGGCTCAGGAGCCATAATTTCCTAACCCCTGTTCTAAACGATACTTCCATGTGATCATACAAACACTTCTGCCCTTTCTCTTCAGTTCTAAATAAAAGGCCAACTTCCGCCCTCGCTCACCACGGACCCACCCCACACTCCCTCACTTCCCCAGGCTCCCTGTCCACTGTCCCGCCGATCTAGCCCATCCTCTGGGATGGGGGCAGTGAGGTTTAGGGGTCATCTGGCTCCAGTGAGCCAGGAGGAACTAAGGTCCTATAGGAGGAAAGTGAGGCAGGGCTCAGCCTCCATGTCCAGCCTGGAGAGGGGAGCCCTCATTCCTCCAGACCCAATTCCCACTCCCACCCCCAGCCCCTTGGGTTAAGTCTCAACAGAGGCCAGCCTCAGCGTCTCCTTCCCCATAGGCCTGGGGCAGCCCTTCCTTGATCCAGTCCCTGTCCAGGTGCCAACCTGCTGCCCTCTGTCTAGGAGCTCCCTCCTATCCCACTCCCAGTAAAATAAAGCCTCCTATCCCCACCCCCACCCCCACATACACAAAGCAAACTTCCACCTTCCAGCAGTGTTAGAAGAAAGGCCACTGAGCCATAGTCTCATTTTAAGTCTTGTTACCCATTCCCAAGCCCATCCGCCCCCAGATGAGCGCCTGTTACAGACACTGCATGGTCCTTGCTGCTGGGACCCTTCCCCTTTGCCTCAGCCCCCCATGAGCAAGGTGGTCCCTTGGCCTTGAGCTTACCACCTGCAGTTAGAGACAGCCTTGCATGACCAAAGCAGGACCAGCTGTGAGAAGGGCCATGAGGGCCACTAACCAGGCCGGGAGAGCCAGGTTGTTCCAGAAGCCTCCAGAGATGGGGCTGGGGTGGTCTGTGGAGGGGCTCTCTTGGGGGGAGGGGATGGCAGGCAGAATGAGGCTCGGCCCCCCTCCATACTCAGTTCAATCAACCTGTGATCAACTCTTTTTAAAACTGACCTATCAATCAATCACCCTTTTGAAGGTTTCCTCTCTTTTATCTGGGAGATGCAGAAACAGTCATTTGTCAGGAATAAAGAGGGGAGGGGAGAGCCTCCTAAATGACTGGAAACGGGCTGGCACTGTCCTGTACAAAACGCTCTATGCCTTAATCCGTAACTGATTATGAATTTGCCAAGTCAAATTAAACTCTTGCATTGCGGATCACTAGGCTAGAAGCATTCGGGTCTGCTTCTCTTCTCTTCACTAAGTTGCTTCTCCACTGTTTAGAGCAGTGCTGGTCCCATTTGGCCAAATATCAGGTGTTACTCCTTTGGTATGAGTGTACCCAAGTCACCCAGACTGGAACCTGCCAGCAGGATGGGGGTTACATTTGAAAGCAGAACCAGGGGGCACCTGGCTGACTCAGTAGAGCACGTGACTTTTGATCTCGGGGTCATGAGTTTGAGCCCCATGTTGGGTGTAGAGATTACTTAAAAATAAAATCTTAAAAAAGAAAAAAGGCAGAGCTGGATGGACACAGCCTTCCTCCCATGTGAGGCAAACTCAGTATGCTGAGAGTTCCTGGAACCAGGACCACTAGCTGTGGCTCTAAACACAGCAACTCTTCAGTTCCTGCCCCAGGACTCCCGCTTGCCCTGAGGATTGTGGGCTACTCACCCACACCCTGGCCAAGCCGCTGTCCCAGTGCGGGTGGCTCCATGCTCCGTCTGGCAGGATCTCCCCACGCTTAGTTCAGATTTCCTTTTAAGATGCTGACGATACCAAACCACCTCATGATCCAGGCGCTCGAGCCGGAACTGCCATGTCCTGGCTCTTCTGCTCACAGGTCAAGTGATGGCCTTCACTGGCTGCCTCGGTGCAGGAGGGGCCCAGAGCTGCAGCCCAGCCGACCGGGGGGACTAGAAAGGCGCTGGGTCCGCCAGGCAGGTGGGCGAACCCAGCCTCTCCACTCAGACCCTCCTCTTGGCTTTGGGCCGGGCTTCACCCATCCTTCCATGACCCAATCTTAAGACATACAGAACGGCGTTATTTTGTGTAAGTGATTTTCATAAGTTACTGCATGTTTCTGGTGTATAAGCGTTCAACCTGGAATTCAGAGGCGTGGCCTCGTGGGGTTGGGCCATTGGGTGCATTCTGTGGGGGAGAGACACTGCCTGGAACTCATACCTCAGAGATCCAGGCAGTAGATCCAGACACAGGATCCAGCTGGATTGGGCTGGTTTGTTCATGTAATTTTTTAAAATCTCTGTGAGTCACTAAGTCATGGTTTCTGGGGTAAAGATGGTGGTTCTCTCCGTGATTTCAACTAGACGTCCCAAACTTGCCCTCGGTGACCTAGAATAGTCTCTGAAACATGCATTTAGCTACTATAAACCTTCTTGAGCTTATCTAAAAGTTTGTGCAGCCTCTCTGCACAATGCACCTGCGGCGTGAACAGTGTGAGACCAGCATCCCCGGTCCTTGCCAACAGCTACCACCATCATCAAGATGGTAATATTTATTATTAGTGTTATTAGTTAGTTATATTATAAGTGATATTATTATTAGTTATATTGTACTGTATGACTCTATTGTATGTTATAATTAATACTCTTGGTTGATTTAATTCTATTTATTTAGTATTTATAATGAGATTAGTGATCATCATTATTACTGTGTTGATGATGGTGGTTAGATGTCTGGACTCCAAGGAAGTGGGGTGCCTGCCTGGCTCCTTGCTCACTGCACCACATTGCAGGGCACAGGGCCCTACGCATCGAGACTGCAGTCGTTATACCGTCGATGGTAAGCACTGATGGGGGTGTGGGGCCCAGGGTGGCATCCGTGACCTCATTGATCTTGATAGCAGCCCAGGGGGGGAGGCACTGCCCTCACTGCGTTGAGGGATGCAGAATCTAAGACTTGCAGAGGTTGTGTGTCCTGCTCAAGGTCCCGCAGTGAGTCCCAGAACAGAAATGCAAACACGGAGTTGTGATTTGGCCACTCTGTTCTTGTCTCACCAATGCACAGTGTCCCTCCAGGGAATGCTTCGCTTCAAGAGGCCCCAGTTCCCCGTCCGTAAAAGGACAGGCTTGGCTGGAGATTTGAAGCCCCTTCCGGCCTCACAGTCTGATTCTGATCCTGTCCAAGCCATTGTTACCTGCAGAGCAGAGAAATATCTCCTTTAATTTGTTTTAAAATTTCTTCTGAGCTTCAAGGGGCATCCAGTACCTTTTTCATCTCTTCCCGGTGGAGACAGGATTTCAAGAGCAAGAGGTGAGGCTCCTAATTATGTGCTTTGGTTGTTCAGAAACAAAACAAACCCTCATCCAAAATAAACAGGCTTTCTTGCTTTTAGGGAGAAAAATGACACATATGCATATTCATTTATATGGTAATTATTATTATTTAGCTACACAGGGACTAGAATTGGTAATTTAGAGCACAAAAAGGAAGCAGGGAATAGCGTTCAGGGAAAAGTAATGCAATCATAACCCATCAGGATTCTGTAGTTAATGTTGGGGTTTTTTTCTTCTCTTTTCCTTTTTTTTGGTCTAATGCAATCTCTTTGAAGAATTTCTTTGAAGTGACCATCAAATGCATCAGAGAAAGAGAAATTAGCACTTTGTATTGGAATGATGAAAAGGAGGTGGGCTCTACCTGTTGGGGACCCATGGCCTTTCTTTAGGGACAGCCGAGGTCCTGATGTCCGGGAGCTCTTCAGACCATGTCTCTAAGGGCAGAGGGAAGCTAAGAAATGAGGCAGTGGGTTCAGGAAATTTGAGAGGAAAAGGCTCTAATACCAGAGAGATGCTAAATCGTACTTCTTCAGAGTCACATTTGCTTTCCAGGGCTTGGATTACTGAGGTCCCTTTCCTTCTTTTGGTCCTAATCCATCCTCGCACCTACCCTGCTTTCTTCCTGGCCCCTTCTTCATACTGCTGCCGTGGGGATTGCTTAACATAAAATGAACGAATTTATTTCTTGACTGCAATACATTTGTATGGTTCAGAATTCAAAAGGTGGCCAAGTCCCTTCACGCTCCTGCCCCCCAGCCACGTGCTCCCTTCCTGGAGGCAACTGACGTTAACTCTCCCATGAAAGAACACCCCTTGGAAGGATGTTTATATTTTATGCCTACAGAAGTGGTTGTCTTTTTAAAACAAATGTTACGGTGTCCTCCACTGCTGAGAACCTTCGCTGTATCCCGCCCCGCCTGGCTGCCCAGTTTCGTCCCTCTGGCCCCTGGTGCCTGCTCCTTTCACACGTCCTCCAGCTTCACCTGCGTGGCCCCTCTCAGGGCCTCCGCACACTGAGGGGAGGGACCCCCAGCAGTTTCCCTCCCCTGGTGTCCACACCTCGTGTAACCCTCTCCCCTTGAGTGGGAGCAGGACCAACAGAAGAGGGCAGAGGTGAGGACGGGTCATTCCTGTGATGATGTGACATGATCTAACACTGGAGAGCCTCCTTACTGGCATGACCAGCAAGCTGCCGTGTTGGAGAGGCCCACGTGGGCAGCCCCCAGCCAGTGAGAAACCAGAGCCCCCGCCATATAGCAGCACAGAAGGGAATCCTGCCAGCAGCCTGATGGCGCTCGGAAGCCAATTCCTCCTCTGTCCAGCCTCCGGATGAGAACACAGCCTGGCTCTCTCCTTGATTGCTGCCCTCTGAGACCCCAGCAGAGAACCCGGCTAAGCAGCACTCAGACTCCTGCTCCACAGAAACTGAGACAATAAATGTGCCATTTAAGCTACTAAGACTGTGCATTCGTTACCCAGCAATGGAAACCTGATACACCCGCGCTCTTCTCACTGCCTGAGGCCCCCACCCCACCGCAGGGCAGCGCTCCTCCTTCCTTAGTCTCAGGTTAGAGTCATTCCCTCGGGAGGCTCCCCAAGCTTGCCAAGCCCCAGGGAGGCTGGGGGCCCTGTTACACGCCTTCACGGCCTCTTGCTGTCCTGCTCCTCCAGACCCCCACAGTCACGGGGTGGGGGCAGGGGCCGCATCTGTCCCAATCAGTGCAGAACCCCCAGCTCATCATGTGGTGCCCAGCATAGACATCAAGCTTGGGAAATATTTATGACATTCATGAATGAGAGAACGCCATTTGGATGATTCCGCGGTCTGTACCACCAGGGCAATGAAACCCTATCCTCACTCGCTGTTGGCTCAAGGAGGGGAAGGTGCTTAAAATACAACGTGACTGTGCAGTTGAGTCCGAACATCCTAACAATGGTTTCAACAACAGGAACGTGTTTGTCCCAAGGCTTCTCGGAGAAAATATTTTGATGGTTGCCCTGACGTGGTTTTAGGTAACTTGTTGGGAGACCTGTTTAGTGACTTTCCTCATCACATCGTAAAATTGTTTCCATTATCTGTGCTTTCAAGGTCCCCCTTTGGCCTCGGTCCCGTACAGCTTGACCAGGTTCAACTGCTGTGTTCCGAGAGTAGCATTGTGCCCCGAGACCCCAGGGCTCAAGGTTTGAGAACCATCTTCCAATTTGATCATGGTACCCTGTGCCAAGATTTCCCGTGTCCTCCCTCGTCATCTCTTTCATCAACTGAAACAAGGGTCAGCCACCAGGACGCTGGATTTTGAAACATTGAGTGAAGGCCTATCATAAAAGTGACTGTGCCCTGTGGAGGAATTCTAATTCGTCTTATCAATTTTTTAAAAACATTGTCTTTAGAAGTCATCCTACCTAAAACCTTTTACAGAAAGAGAAACTGAGGCCCAGATGGAAGAGGGACTTAGCTAAAGTCAGAGGACCAGTGGCCAGGACAGCAGGTTCCGACAGGTCCAGCTTCCACCAGGGTCTCTGTGATGTCGGGCCAGGCCCTTTGACAAAGGCACTTTTGTGTCACCAGAACCAGACTAAGTTGGAAGGTCATGGATGAGAAAATATCTGGCTAAGAGGAGAAAAAGAAGAAATGTTTTGATGTATGGTCGCCTCCGTCCCCCAGATGTGTGGTGGAGAAGGAAAGCTTTGTACCCAATTACCATGGCTTGTCAGATGGTGGGAGTTTATCACCCAGGAAAAGGCAGAGGCCCCTGCGCATCAGGGGTGTGATTTATGGGCCCCGCAGATGGCTTGTGTCTGCCTCTGCTGACCGGAGCTGTCCCTGGCATGTTTGGGCTGCTGGGCAGCAGCTAGGAAGACGGCAGAAGGGACCCGGTGGGGAGAGCCCCCCAGGCCATTCCACATCCCTTGTGGGAGCTCCCTGAGGTCCCAGACAGGCCACGTGTGCTCCGGGGTCCACAGGGCTGCCTTGCTCTCCCTGTTTAAGGAGATGCTACAAGCAAGTGCTTAGCACTGCGCCTGGCTCTAAGGTCCACTTAGGCAGGGTGAAGACGCTTTTCCCGTGCAAGAGGAGCAGGTGAAAACAGATCACGTATGGGCGGGAGAAGACTGCTCCTTCCTACCTCACTGCATTGGAGTCCGGCGCACTTCTGGGGGCGACGCGTGACCTGCCGCCCAGCACGCCGTCGGCATCATTACTCAAGTGAGTTCTGGAACATCCCACCGCCCGCATGGATGAAAATTAGCAGTCTTTTAAATGTAGGGCCGGAGGGGAAAAAAAAATCAATGAAATTTAAAAACCAGCTGGAGTCCATCTCTGCTTCTGTCCACGTGCCTTGGTTTTTCTTTGATTCTGTGAGCTTCCACTTGGGATGGAGTTCTACTGCTCAGGAGGTGAGGACTAGCTCGAAAGGGGGCCGAGCATGAGGCCGAGCAGAAGCCAAGCACATAGAACTCGCTCCCCTCGAGGGCTGCTCTGGGCTATCGGGCAGGCATCTTTATCATGAGTGAGGCAGGAACTGGCCCCCTTGGGCTCAGCAGGTCGGTGCCCTCCCCAGTCGTGTTCTTTGTCACAGCATGGTCTTTCTGCTTCCCAAACCATGATGCTCAGAGCCCCAGCCAAGGGGACGCTGCACTTGAACGGACACTAGACTTCAGCATCCTTGTGTCTGCCCCTGGTGCGCCCAAGGGGAGCCTGCGGGGACACCACCCCGTCCGCACCCAGGTCACTGTCTGTAGTTCCAGACACTGTGCCAAGCTCTGAGGCATTTTCTGATGGGAGCCACACAACTCTCCTATGAAGGTGTCAACAACTAAGACTTATGGGCACCTACTGTTCGCCATGACCTGTTTTCAGTCATGTTGGGGACAAAACAGAACAAAGGAAACAGTGCCTCCTTTCATGGGCATGTGGCTAGGGGTGTGGGTGGGGGGCCAGCACTGCGGGTCGGGGGCCAGAGCAGCAATCCTCCCCTCTGGCCGAAAAGGAGGCCGCAGCACCAGAAACCCTCTGTGGATCCAAAAGAGGGATACGTGCGCTATCTAAAGGAATACGGACCTTCCAGAAGTCTGTCACATTCAAAACATCTGGCTCCACATCATCCCCTTCCTTGGCCTGAAGAAAGAGTGTCATCATCAGAAGCCAGACCTTGGTCCACCAAACGCTGACCTCGCTCCCCAAGTTCCCAGGCAGGAAGAAGTTCTGTGGAGCTCGGTGCTCGGGGAGGAGGGTCACGCCCACCTTGGGGGATGCTCACTGCACACAGAATGCAAAATTATACTTTGTGTTCCCAGGAGGACCTCTTTTTTAAATCTCACTTAGTGTCCTGGAGTCTCTCAGTTATTTTGAGAGAGAGGAGGGGATGAGGCGGCATACTTTTGACCGTGGACCCTAAAGTTTCAAATTTACTTGGCAGGCTTCTGGAGCCCTTTTCGTTCTCCCTTTTTAGGCACAGATTTATGCTTCCCTGCCCATAATGCGAGTCAGTATTTATAGTGGAAATGCTGACGGAGTCGAGGAGTCCGAGTCTGGGCCGCAGAACCACCAGCTGTTTGTTTTATTTCTCCTCGCGGCGCCATCGGGCTGGCATTCATCACCCACCTTTCATCCTCTGATGGGAGGAACACAGGATTTTCTTGCCATTGTTTTGACACTCACGGGTTTATGGATGTCACGCGTGTCCTCCGAGGAGCGCGGTTTCATTGATCAACAGCTCTGCGGAGCCCCGGGGCTGTGTGTACCTCTAGCACAGACACGGTTAGGCTTGCAGGGCATCGGAGGGGCGGTCTGGCCTCCACTCGGAAAACTTACGGCACGCGTCATGGCGAGGCAGGGCTCCGGGGGAGCCGGTGAGTACACCCTCAGGATCCCTCCTCTGGGGGGGTTTCTGGCCCCTCGCTGGAGGCCATGGTTGGCCGGTGGGTGTGATGCGGGGCCTGCGGACGGCATGCGGGGCCCGGCTGTGTGCACGCAGGGCAGCAGCCCCCCGGGTGCTCGGCGGGCGGCAGGTGCACGTGACCATCCCTCTCACTGTAGACGGGAGGAAAGACGGGTCGGGATGCAGCCGTGAGTCTGATGTTTGAGCAGCCATAACTTAGGCACCAGCAGAGAGAGGGGCCCGGTGAGGCTGGACACAGGGCTGGACGTGGGGCCACCAGCACGTCACCTGGGCCGGCTTGAGTGCCCATTTGGCTGTGGACCTGAGGCTTGCCTCCCGAGAGCCAGAGACGCCGGCCAGGGGGGCAGAGCAGAGGGCGGCAGCTCCTCGTGCCCTCCTTCCGAAGCTCTTCACTCCTTGGTTCCTCAGTGAGCCGCCCGCTACGAGCAGCAGGGCGGGTGCCAGAGGCAGGAACGCACGCTGGGCACCCCCACTTCTCCAGCACCCGCGTCAGCCTCACATGGTGCTAGCCCTTCATGTGCATCCTCACATCGAACCCCAAACACCAGCAGGGGCGGGCGCTCCCAGCTCTGCCTGCCTCGCAGACAGGAAGTAGTCACACAGCTGGGAGGTGGGGGCCCCAGGGTCCCCATCTGGCTCAGTGCCATCAGTCTGTAGGATTTGAACGACATATGGAAAGTCACACGGGTGGTTTTTAGCTGTAATCTGTAACGTAGTCACTACCCCCAGCTTTAATTATTAAACAGACTACCTCTACCATTAACTACACGTCAGAGTATTGGTCAGAACACGAGAGCAAGTGGGTATTTCCTTGGTGTGCCTTTTCTTTACTGAGACTTGGTGGCATTCGCTAGCACCGAGACTGGTGAATTCTCATTCTCTGAAGACATGATAGATGTTCTCACATTTTCCTTTGCAACAATTGGTTAGGTTGGGCTTTTCCTGGAGCAGCAGAAGGGGGTCTAGTCTCTGGAAGCAGATCGAGGACTGAGGTGAGAGGAGTTCAGGAAGACATGAACAGTGGGCCCGGCCTCCCGGTGTGTTGGGAGTGAATGCCCCTGGGGAAGTGAGCTGAGGGAGAAGAACGCGTTGACTGGGAGAGAGGGAGTAAGGGCGGGAGGGGGCTTTCTCGAGGGAGACAGAAGGACAGAGGGGCCAGCACCCCATGGGGGCGGGGCGGGGGAGCCGGAGGGACAGCGGCTCCTTGTGGAGGTGCAGCCCCGTGTCACGCAGGGCGCTGCCCGCCTCGTGGGACCTGGCCTCACAGCTTCATAAAGTCACCCCTCTGTGGATTCAGCCTTTCTAAGTCTTGTGGAAATGCGGCTGCCCTAGCACCCCGATTGCTGGTGGGGGAGAGGAAGGAGTGGGTGTGCGTGAAGCGCCTCCTTGGGGCCAGGTACTTGACCTTCACACTTGTTATTGATGACCTCTTACTGCCCCCCTTGTACAGATGAGGGCACTGAGACTCGGGGCAGGCTCATTGAGATGACAAAGCTGCGGGATTAGAGCCAAGATTTGGACCCAGCCACAGCTCCATCCATGGCCAGTGCTTTCCCTGCCCCGGGGCCCAGATGGGCTGCATGGGGGTCCCAGGGGAGAGATGGGCAGCGTGGGGGTCCCAGGACGAGGGGAGAGCTCCAGCTTGCAGGGAGGCGGGAACAAGGGCCGGCTGCCTTGGTTTGGGGCTGTGCCTGGCTCAGTGGACTGGCACGGAGAGGGAAGCATGAGGTCTGAGGAGCCACTTGGGTCTGTGGGTGGGGGGACACTGCAGCCTCTGAGAATGAGGCAGGGGCATTGGTACCCAAGCTCGGACACAGCGCTCGGCCTGTGCGCTCTACTTGGGAATTCCCCAGGGAGGAGTGGTTTTAGTTGTTGATCAGACTAAGGTTCCTTGTCAGCCCCTCTCCAGTGGCTGCCCCTACTGCCGCGTGGGGGTCCCCCCTTCCTTTCCTGATCTCAGGGAGCTGGTAGAATCGTGTAGGAGAAGCAGGCTGCATGGCTAGAAGTAAATTATGTCGTAATGTTCGAAGATCGTCAGAGGCAGGCCAGTCACTCGTCCTGTTGCCTATTTTTCATGCATGATTATTAATAATGTGCTAGTCACTCTTTCACTCTTAAGATGTCTTTGTTAGACCATAGATTTTTTTTTTTTAAAGATTTTATTTTTTTATTTGAGAGAGAAAGAATGAGAGACAGAGAGCATGAGAGGGTGGAGGGTCAGAGGGAGAAGCAGATTCCCTGCTGAGCAGGGAGCCTGATGCGGGACTCAATCCTGGGACTCCAGGATCATGACCTGAGCTGAAGGCAGTTGCTTAACCAACTGAGCCACCCAGGCGCCCCTGGACCATAGATCTTAACAGTTCCCCTACTTAGAATCACCTGGTCCATGCCTCTTGATTCACAGAGGACGTTCAATGCCTTGTACAAGTCAGGGCCAGCTGGGAGAGGAAATGGGTTAAGACAGATTTGGGGCAGCAGGTGACAGTTCGTCCCCCCTGGAGCAGACACTCTGACCTGTCCAATACAGAAGCCCAGGGTGGTGGATAAACACCCCAACGAATTAATGAATCGATGAGGGAGTGAATGAATGAATGGATCTTACCCCTCTGTAAAAACATGATGACTGTTTACCCATGTGCTGGACCCCAACCTGTGGCCGGTGAGGCTCCTACCCATTTCCAGAGGAGCATACTGCCCTTGGGGAGGGCCCCCGGGCCAGGCGATGGCAAGTGGTCCCGAGCACTCTGGAGCGGGTCCACTGTAGCTGAGGCCACTCACCAGACTCCCCTCGTTCTAATACAAATGCGTTTCCCCTCTATAATTGGAAAGCTTTCCTCAGTTCCTATCTGGAATGCCCGTTATTCTTCTTTCCAAGGGATCACCTTTCTACATGAACCCTTTATATTAATTTCTACCAACTTGGGACGCCTGGCTGGCTTGGTCAGTGGAACATGCAACTCTTGATCTTGGGGTCATGAGTTCAAGCCCCACTTTGGGTGTAAAGATTACTTAACAATAAAATCTTTAAAAAAGGGACACCTGGGTGGCTGTCAGTTGAGCGTCTGACTCTTGATTTCGGCTGAGGTCATGAACTCCAGGTCGTGAGATTGAGCCCCGCATTGGGCTTCGTGCTCAGTGCCGAGTCTGCTTGAGATTCTCTCTCTCCCTCTGCCCCTCCCTGCACTTGAGCTCTTATGCACGCTCACGCTCTCTCCTTCTCTCTCAAATAAATAAATGAAATCTTTAAAAAAAATCTTCAAAAAAAGTTGTACAAACTTAAAAAGGATTCCTTCTTGCAAGGAGGTAGAGAAAAAGACCTAGTTCACCTTTCTCAAGATTATAATGATAAAACTAGCCACTTCTTTGTTGCTAGACACTATGCTTGTTCTGTGGGTGTTTGCTTAGGGTCCTTATTTAATTATCCCAACAACTATGGGCTAGACTGATATTACTGCCCCACTTTACAGATGAGGAGAACAAGGCTGGTGGGGGGGTGGTTGAGGTGACTGGTCGGAAGTCACCTGGCTGGTGGTGGCACAGGCTGATTCCAGCGCCCCTGCTTTTCACCAGCAGATAATCTGACACCCTAAAGGGCAAGTCTTATTTCTGAAGAGGTGTGACCGCACCGCAGACATGCTGTGAAATGTTGGAGAGGAATGGCTCCATTAACTGGATGTTGTTGGATTATCCATGTCATTCATTTCCAACCCGAGCCACTGTGTCTGAACCTCAGAAGGAGATGTTAGCCCATCAAGTGCCTTATCTCTGTCATGGGCTATCTCGGTGTCATCCCTGCCTTGGAGATGGGATGGGACTGGTCCATTTGGGGACAGAACCAGATGGCCTTCAAACTGGGTTTTCCTCTGCAGAGCAGCTCCAGGGGCACCAGCGACATTTAATGTGAATTTGACTTTAAAATATATTTTTTTAGCTATTTGGTAACATGCACATCTGTGCTATACCAACTTTTAACACCCTGGAGCTCGCTGGTCTTTTAACCTGCAGACCTAGGAGTACCGATTGTCCTGGATCTGCATGTTTGTATGGAATGCCACGCTTGTGTCACTGATGAGCAAGAGTGGGACTCAGCACTGTTGGTTATTGAGAGGAGTCATTCGTGCACGTCCAGCCTTTTCGGAGCAGGAGCACTGCTGCTGGGCTGGGCTCAGAAGGCCAGGCAGAGCCCAGGGCATGCCTTGTCGGAGCAGAGCCTGTGTGTGGGAGCAAGTTAAGGAATACTCCGTTCTGCTCCATTAGTACACTTGAGTGTGGTCAGGAATGCCAGCAGGTGTTGCGTATTGGTTGAAGTTCAACTTTGAAATAAAAATTCTTGTCGGTCATCCTTCAGATGAGTTGGACACGGAAGGCAGCCTAAGATGATACGGCAGGCGAAGGCGTCCGTGGTTTTGTATACACCAAAGGAACTGGGGCAATCCGATGTCAGCTTTTGCGTGTTTATCAAAATAGTCTCCTTGTTCTCACGGACTGCCTTTGCAACACATCAGTTTGCCAAACTCAACTTTTTCAGATGCATTTCTTTCTTTCCTTTTTTAAGATTTTATTCATTCATTTGACAGAGAGAGAGAGAGAGCACAAGCAGGGGGAGCGGCAGGCAGAGGGAGAGGGAGAAGCAGGCTTCCCCACTGAACAGGGAGCCTGTTGCGGGGCTCGATCCCAGGACCCCGGGATCATGACCTGAGCCGAAGGCAGACGCTCAACCTACTGAGCCACCCAGGCGCCCCTAGCTGCATTTCTTTCTGGCTGGTAATATGTCTCTTTTTTCCTTCTCGAGTATGTTGGGAAATCACAGAATACTTCATTAGAAAGAAGAGGGATAGCTGGTGGGTCTGTGGTGCATCTCGTGATGCTTCCTCTGGTTCGGACTTGAGCCGAGTGAATCCGATTCATCAGGTCCAAATCTTCAGCCTCGGATGGCCCCCTCAGGACTACGAGGAATCCGCATTCGGCTCCCAGAAACGTCTGCCGTGGAGTCTCCTGCATGTGCAGTTGGAGCTGGGAGCCAGCAAAGGGGCCTCCCAGGGGAAGCACCCGACTCCGGTCTTCAGAGGAAAGGGGAGGAAACCAGGGGCAATGCATCAGAAAAGCAGAGGACCCAGAGGGCAAGAGTTTTACGGCGTGAAGTTGCTAATTGTGCTTTAATAATAGTCAGGAGGGCAGAAGAGGCCGGTGTTCACACAGAGCAGGACAGCCCGCTCGGCGTCGGGCCGCGCTCTGCTGGGCCTCGCCAAGTTCCCTGGGCTGGCTGGCTGCGTTCTTTCCCTTTTTTTCATCTGTGACATCTGCTCGGTGCTTGTCCCTCCTGTGATACCGTACCCCTCGCAGCTGTGCGGACCTCTAGCTCTGCGCTGCTGCATGGAGTGCCCTGAGCATACGGCCTTTTTGATGTGTGATAAAACAGAACCAAGCCACGGGGGTATGGCGAGCGAAGGCATCAGAATATCAATTAACCTGCTCGGAACAAAGCTGCGGCTCCAGAGTGGAATAGACATTTCACTGAAGTGTCAGGAAGATGGATAATGTATTCTAATTAGGGGTTGACTGAGACCTCCGCATCCAGCCACTCCTGGTAGTCAGACCCACGAACCTAACGAGTGCCCCATCATGGCACTGGCCAGGTGCTGTTTACTGATTTATGACTTCTTGCTTTGCCAGAATTTGCAGCCATTAACTTGCCCTCAACCAAAGCTGCCGTTTTCCCTTGAAAGTGCAGTCCATCCTGCAAATGGGTAGTTCCTCATAACCTCTATAAATGCCAGAGCTCTGGGAAGGAAGATCTTTTCCGAGCGCTAAGCCTGGTGCTTCCATCTTAAGGATGCCCCAGGCCCCTACGCTCCCTGCTGCGGAGGCCTCGGTCACTAGCCTTCCTTCCCAGGAGGACTGACTTGGGCCCGTGTGGGGATGAGGGATCTCCATGGTTGCCTTTCCCACCAAGTGTGGGCTGCACTAATGGGGCGTGAGTGCTGCCCTAAGGGGTCCCTCAGGGACCTTAGTACCTGGGTGATCAGACCATCCCCTGGAGTCTGAAAGAGCAACCCTGGAGAGCCAGCAGCTTGGGATTCACTTCAGAGCCCCCCACCTTCTTTTAAAAATTTCACATCCACACCAGAGTGATGCCGGTGAGACCAGGCTAATTAGGGAGATGTTCCTCATTTTGCTGCACTTTTCCCGCGTAATTGGAAGGCCCACTTTCTCCAGCAAGAAGTCGGTGAGAGCTGTTCCCCTGAATGGTTCTAAAAGCTTTGGACCACATCCTGATGTGAGCTGCAGTTTATGGGTGAGATGATAATAACTGCTCCTTAATGCAATATTAAAAGCAGAGGTCTTTCTCGGTGCTGAGCGGAGACGGAGCTCCAGCCTTCTTTCGGCTTCAAAAAGGAACTCGAAACAATCCCCAGCCCTGGTGCCAGAAGCAATCAGTGGGCTCCCAGCCCCTCCCTCCAAATAAAGAAAAAATAAGGGGGTCTGAATGTAGCTAAAGTTCAGAAAATTTCCGTTTGGCTTCCAGAGCTGTGAGCGGGGAGTTCTCAGACGTGGTGCCTCCCGGGTCCCGTGGTGGTGTGCACGTCCGTGGGTGTTTGCTCTGCTCAAGAGCGGCAGCCCAGCTCCAGGCTGGCTGTAACAAGGACTTGAGGGAGCAAAAGGCTGTTAAAAAATTTTTTTTTTGCACTTTTGCTTCATTAGCTCTAGAAACCAGGGTTCCATCGGCTGCGTGTTTTCCTGCATAATTTAAGAAATTAATGAAAGCGTGCCTGATTTTTCCAACACTCTTTACTCTGTAAATTTGTTTAGTTTTTTTTCTTTTTAACTGTCAGTGGAGGCCTTTGGAACCTAAATATTTTAATATTGAAGAAATGCAGGCCCTTTTCTGGTTAGTTCCTTTTTAGGAACACACAGTGTTATGTAAATCAGGTGTTATGGGTTATAAATGACCTTGACTCTGAGTTCAGCCCTACAGGTCCATCCTCTGAGCTTAAAGCAACTAAGTTCTCCTAATGACATGAGGGAGGGGTCTATGGCAGGTGGTGCCCTTCTGGGGGCCAGTGTCCGAAACCGCAGCTTCCAGAGTGGTCAGCTGACCGCCTCGCTGCAGAGGGCAGACCTGAAGCTGTTTGCTGCTTTATTTCACTCTTGCAAAGCTTACTTTACCTAGTGGATCTGGACATCAGATCTGAACCATTAAAAAGTCTGTGTGTGTAACTCTAGACTCCTGGCCCTTGAAAGGACTTTAGAAATTGTTTAATGTGAACCTTGCTGAGGGACATAAAAAAATCAACTTAAACAAATGGGAAGGTAAGGCAGTGAGATTGTGAAAATGTCAATTCTTCATACATGTATCCATTTAATGTCATTTCAGAGTTCTAGCGGAATTTCTATTTTTGAACTTGCAAAATATTTTTGCTGCTTACTTGGAAGAACACATTTTTGAAAACAAGAAAAAAGAAGGAGGAACATATCCTATTAGATGTAACAAACATTATAAAACAACATTTTAAATGGTGCGAGGGGGCGCCTGGCTGGCTCAGTCAGCGGAGTGTGTGACTCATGATCTCAGGGTCATGAGTTTGAGCCACGTTGGGCGTAGAGTCTACTTAAAAAAATTTTTTTTTAATGGCATGAGGGTGATTCTAGAGTCTACAGGCAGGAAGATGCTAAAGCCAACATGGTGTCAGCATTCAGACAGTGACAAAAATGACATTCAGAGGGGAAAAGATAGGCTGTTTCCTAGACGAGATTGGGACATTTGGTGAGCCACAAGGAGACAAATTAGTTCACAGCCTCACGTCATTTTCAAAATAAAATGTGGCTCTATTAAATGTTTACATATAAAGAGCAAAATCCTAAGAGAACACAACTGAAATGCAAGTGGATATCTATCAGCCTTTGCAATGGGAAAGGCCTTTTTGCACAGCCACACAATGCCAGATCCAAAGAGGAAACAGCACGAATCTATATGGCCCAAAACTTAGGTGTTAAAACAGCCCCTACACAAAATTAGAAGGTCAAAGACAAACTGTAGAAAATGTTGGCAGCATTGTTTGCCTCAAAGGGTCTGTGGTAGCGTTTGCCAAAATGGGTTAATTCTTCTTATGTAAAGAACTTTTGTAAGTAAATAAAAGGACAAAACCCTAAGAGGAAACTTGACAGATGGTATGAATTGACATTTTGGAAACAAAAAAATTCAAATAACCAATAAACACGTGGAAAAAATATGGAGCCTCACTAATGATCAAAGAAATGTAAACTAAAGCAGCAATGGTATCCTCTACTTTGCTGGACAGATTTTCCTCCAAGATAATGCCAGACATTGACAAGGATACAGGGAAACAAGTGATCTGAGGTTGGACTCATAAACTGGCCGGGGCAGTTTTGTAGAGCGACATGGCAGAATGTATCAAAAGTCACAAAAGAAGGTGCCAACTTTTAGAAATCTATTTTCAGGGGGCACCTGGGTGGCTCAGTTGATTAAGCGTCTGACTCTTGATTTCAGCTCAGGTTACGATTCAGGGTCATGAGACTGAGCCCCACATCAGGCTCCACGCTCAGCGGGGAGTCTGCCTGGGATTCTCTCTCTCCCTCTCCCTCTGCCCCTCTCCCCTTCTAAAAAATTTAATTTAAGTTAATTAAAAAATAGAAATCTATTCCTAGGATATTCTGTGTGCATCAAGATGTACTTACAGCGGTTTTCAAAATAATGGTGCAAAACAGGAATGAAACTAAATGAACAATGTGAGATTGGTTAACATTTGTCAGGTCAGTTCATGTGGTGCTCGGCAGCTATGAGCTTCCAGGAGGGGAGCATTTTGTCACATGGGAGAATGTTCCGGAAATGTTTTTGCTGTAAGAAGAGTACAGACTACAAAGTAGTATGCACAGTGTGATTTGTTCCCCCCCAGGAGAAAGATACCAGTATGTGAAGGCTGGAAGGAGTTACAGCAGAGTGTTAGCTGTGGCTAGTCTGGGCCGGTGGTGTTACTAGTGACTGGGCCAGTAGTGTTATCAGTGACTGGGCCGGTGGTGTTATCAGTGACTGGGCTGGTGGTGTTATCTATCAGTGACTGGGCTGGTGGTGGTATCTATCAGTGTCTGGGCTGGTGGTGTTACCAATGACTGGGCCGGTGGTGTTA
>NW_022589724.1:29829136-29842938 GCF_004348235.1 Phoca vitulina | reverse complement strand
CAGTGTCTGGGCTGGTGGTGTTACCAATGACTGGGCCGGTGGTGTTATCAGTGACTGGGCTGGTGGTGTTATCTATCAGTGACTGGGCCGGTGGTGTTACCAGTGACTGGGCCGGTGGTGTTATCTATCAGTGACTGGGCCGGTGGTGTTACCAGTGACTGGGCCGGTGGTGTTATCTATCAGTGACTGGGCCGGTGGTGTTACCAGTGACTTGCGCCCTTATTTCAGCTTTCCAGTATCTTCCACATAGTGTACAGCAATCATGTGTTTCCTTCACACTTGGACTTAAATGATTAATACAAATAAATATGCTAGACCAGTTCCCTCACTGTACCCAGAAGGGGCTGAAGCCTGAGAGATTTCAGCCCTGGAACAAGTTGGCTACAGAACAGAAATTTGAACCCAGATCTCTCTCTTTTTAAAAAAAAAAAAAAATTTATTTATTTACTTGAGAGAGAGAGAGTGAGCACGAGCAGGGGGAGCAGCAGGGCCGAGGGAGAAGCAGACCCAGGGAGCCCAACGCGGAACTCGATCCCAGGATCCGGGATCATGACCAGAGCCGAAGGCAGACGCTCAACCAACTGAGCCCCCCGGCAGCCCTGAGGTTTGTTCTTAAGAAAAGTGGGGTTTTATGTTGACTCAGGTGGTTCCTCCTCCCAGGATCCCCCATCCAAGAAGCTCTCTTTAGGAAATAATCCACAACGTGGAAAGAGCCATACGCGCAAAGCTGTTCATCACAACATGATTACGATCACGGGAGTTGTTGGCAGTTGAAATGTTCTGTCATGGGGTGTGGCTAGGCAACTATGGCGTGCTCACTGGGTGGGACGTTGTGTAGACCCTGAGAATTGTGGCAATGCAGAGGTGTGCTGATACGAGAAAGTGTTTTGGTAGCCATAATGTGTGATGGAAAAAATCAGGACATCAAATATCTATGTTGTGATTATAGTCATAAGTGTAAGATTCAGAAGGAAATGTAATAGCAGAGAGTACTTGTTAAGCTGGGTGATGTGGCTATCAGAAACATTTACTTTCTTTTGTTTTAAAAAGTTCTAGTTTTTCTATAAAGCTATGTTATTCCTTTTATAATTCCAAAAAAATCTAAAAAGTAAAAATAGATGAGCACCTTTCCAAATTCTCTGCCTAGGGCTGGATTCTGGATGGCATCCCTGAAACTCGGGAGCAGGCCCTGATGATCCAGACCCTCGGGATCACCCCCAGACATGTCAGTGAGTAGCCTGCGAAGGGCCCTCCGGCCAGGGTTGCAGTCCCCACACCCCATGAGTGAGCACCCTGCTCTGTTATCACCTGCTCCCAGCGCCCGTCCTCAGCTCTGTACCATCCAAGACCCAGCAGGAACAAGGACAACAGAGTTGAATTTTTCATAAAGCTAAAGGCATTTGGGGATTGCTCTTAGAAGAATGGGGTTTTGTTTGACCCTGGTGGTTCCTTGTTCCAGGAATCCCACATCTGAGAAACTTTAGGAAATAGTCCAAAATATGGCAAGAGCGTTTCGCACAAAGACATTCCTCGGAGCGTTATTACGGTGAATGTTGTTAGGTGGAATGTGCAAGTGTGGGCTGCCCGCTGTCCTGAAACTGTATCTTCGTGGTTTGGTGCCGCGATCACTCTATGGGACTCTTGGGGGTGGAAGATGGTGGTTGTGTTAGTGTCATTCCACAGCAAGAGAGACATAAGCCGAGTTTTCAGCCCACGAGATTCAAATGTCTGGGACCTGCTGCCCAACATGCCTGGTGGTGCTGTCTTCCTTTTCTGTCCAGTTGTGCTGAGCGCTCCAGACACTGTCCTGATCGAGAGAAACTTGGGGAAGAGAATCGACCCTCAAACGAGAGGTATGCCATCTCCAGCCCCACCCCACTCCATGGAGTTTCAGAGACGATCGGTGATCCGTGATCATCACCCACCGTTTACTGAGCCTTCTCCACTTGGGGTGCCTGCAGAGGGCCCCATGGGGGCCACAGAGGCTCAGACGCTGCAGGCTGGGCTGGGAGCAGGAAGTCACCTGGCCGGTGATAAACTCCAGCAGAGGGGGAGTTGGAGGTCCCTGGGGCTGAAGAAGGAGCCCTGGAGATGTTGAGCTGGTTGAGGTGGGTCTCAGCTCTCGAGGACCAGGCAGTTCAGCAGGGGCCCGGGGCCTTTGACCTCTGGCCTTAGGCTTTGGCAGCAGACAGCCCTGGGTTTATGGACCCCGGCCCTGCCCTTTCCATCTGTGCGATGTGGGATGAGTTGCCTAACGTCGCCAAGACTCGTTTCCTTACCTGTACCTGGGCTGAGACCTACCTTGTGATCTGACTGCTGTGAAGACAAGCGTATGCAGGTGGCCCAGCAGAGTGAGCACTCAAAAGCCACAACTGTCCTTCCTGTTGTGCTGAGAATCCTCATCCTTTTGTTCTTTTTTTAAAGATTTATTTATTCGTTTTGGAAAGAGAGAGAGCACGAGCGGGAGAGGCAGAGGGAGAGAGAATCCCAAGCAGACTCTGCGCTGAGCACAGAGCCCGATGCAGGGCTCGATCCCACGACCCCGGGATCATGACCCTAGCCGAAACTAAGAGTCGGATGCTCAACTGACAGCGCCACGCTAGCGCCCCCTCATCCTTTTGTTATTGTTAATAGAGATGTAAGAGCAGCTCCAGAGCCAAAGCGCATCCTGCACAGCTTAGGGGGGATGAATACCCCTAGGACCCTCACAGGCTTTGGCCCCCAGATGGCTCACCTCTGGCCAGATGCAGCAGTGGCCTCGGAGCCCTCTGGGCAGGTGACTCTGACCACGTACCTCTCCCCCTTGCAGAGATTTATCACACCACCTTTGACTGGCCCTCCGAATCTGAAATTCGGAACCGACTGATGGTGCCGGGGGGCATCTCGGAGCTGGAGACGGCACAGAAACTGCTGGAATATCACAGGAACATCATCAGGATCCTCCCCGCTTACCCCAAAATCCTGAAAGTCATCAATGCTGACCAGCCGTGTGTGGACGTCTTCTACCAGGGTAAACACAAACAGCAGTGGGTTCCCCATGCACCTCAACCCTCTGCATCCCAGTGTCAACCTGCAACACGACTCAGGGTCTTGAGTCCATTTAGGGCAGGGGTAAGCAGCCCCACGCCCACCACTGCACTGTCGTTGGAACAATAACAAAGGTTCACGGAAAGTGGCTGGAGCAGGTGCGTGCGTGCGTGTGTGTGTGTAGGTAAAGGTTGAGCCCTGAGATTTTGGAGCCAGGGGCCCTGTATTCAAATCTCATCCCCACCACACATCAGCTGTGTGCTCTCCAGCAACTCTCTTACCTCTCTTGGCCTCAGTTTTGTCATCCCTAAAATGGAACAAAAATCATGTCTTCCTCATCAGCTTGGGTGAGGATTACACGGGAGTCTGCAAATCACGTATCCACAGCCGTGAGTCCAGCAGCTGGTACAGAGAAGAGCTCAGTAACGTCAGACATCATTGCTATTGGGACTCAACGTCCTGTCCAAAAAGGCCAGGGAAAGCTAGAATCATTCTATCCCAGAGCAGCTGAATTGTAGTTTATAATAGTCTCCACATCCAAGGATCCCCTTCTATGCAATCTGGGTAAATGACACAATAAAAATGCCGGCACAGTTGTCTAAGACACTGGACCATTGACAACGGCCCTTTTTGGTATATTCTCTCAAATCTCTTTAAGAAGAGTTTTGTTTTGGTGGGGAGGTGCTTCTGAGCTCCCTGGCCTGGCTGTTCCCTGGGCCCCCACCTGCTGTGGACTTCCACTGAGATCCCAGGGACGGCACAGCCTCACTCCCCGAGGGTGTCAGTCAACCCGTAGGGGGATGTCTAGAAAATATCGCTAAAACAACCAGGCTGTGGATACCGGACCGTTTTCCAGTGGTTTTGCATCTCGGAAGGGTCTTTAGTAGCAAGCATTGCGCTCTGAAGATAAACAACCACCACATTTATCTTATGGCATGATTCTGAATTTACACATTAATTACTTCCAAATTACTTAATTAAATTTAAAAGTTCATATGATCGTTCATAAAGAATTCATGCCTGGAATTGTAAATAAAAATGTGAGTGTCTGCATATTAATTATTATTAATTAATAATGCAGACAGATAAATTGAAAATTGGAATGCAAAATTCTCTCTGTGTTGTTTTTTTAATCTCTCTGCAGTGCATCCAGCGACCACATATTTTTAAGAAGAATAATTAGATGTTGAGACTATCTGGGGGATCATTACTTCTAATTAACTTAGTTATTTACTGTAAATTAAGCATCATTTGTAAGCAGGCTGCTTTGCCCGTAGTGTTTGTGCATTTCGGATGTGCCGGATCATGGCAGTTCTGGTGGGCTGGAATGGCTTCCTCCAACTTATTCTCGGGGGCAGAAAATGTTACCTAGGCAGCGGGTTTGGGAGAGTCCCCCCAGCCCTGCCAGTTCTCTGCAAAATGGGGCAAGAATAATACATCTCTCGTGGGAATGTTGCACCAATGGAATGAGATAGCGCCCACAGAGTATTTAGCTTAGCAGTTAACACAAGCTGGTGTGTATGATGTTATGATGATGATGATCAATATCACAACCTTTAAGACAGTCGATTAACTTACCTGTGCCCTTAGTTCTAAAGACGAGGGGAATTGTGGTATCTATAATGATCCTTCCAATTAAATATCCTACAAAGATTCGAGAGGTCAAAATCCATACAGAGAACATCCTAGGGCTTCTCGCTTCTTGTTTGCCCCCACTCCCACCCCGGGGACATTTGTGGTTGTTACAACTCAGAAGTGTGCTCCTGGCACCTGGTGGATGTGCCCCAAATGTCACGGGTGCGAGGTTGGCAAACCCCACAGCCCCTGTCCCTTGTTTTAGGGGGGCCAGTTCCCTGAAGGCGGCATGGTGGCTCAGCCCCTTGCCAGGGCGGAACCCATCTGAGAGCAGGACAACCATCAGAGGGCCGTGCATGGCTGACCTTGCGCAGGATGGTCTGGGTCCGTGGCAGGAGGCGAGGCTGGGGAGGGAGACCCTGTTTTGATGTGGGCGGCTGGGGAGCTGGCACCAGCCCTCGGCCTCAGCAGGTGCCAAGCAGCTGCCCCGTAACTGCCTCCTCAGCTGCTCAGGTCAGGGTGACCTGTTGGATGTTCTGTAGCTTTTGGCATCCAGCCCCCCCCCATGGTGCAGCCACCTCTGTGTTGGGGACGCTGGCCCCATGTGTCCCTTCTTCTTTGTTCATCAAATGCCGGGACGCGCCATGGGCCAGGCGCGCGGCTGCATCTGCCCACTCCCGGGACCTATTTGATCACTGCCTCTTTGGAGACTCCCGACAAAGTTGGGGTCACTGGAGCACAGCTGAAATTATTCTCTACCAATTCCCGGGTCCTTTAGGAGTCCCCGTGCGTGAGGCCCCTGCAAGGCCTGATGCATTTATCAAAGTCTGCATCTGACACTGGGAGACCAGCCTGGTCCTGGGCTTCAGGCTAGAGGCGCAGCCCGGATTCAGTTTGGAAACATCCCAACCCAACAGTGTGCGTCCTTTGTCCTGAGACCAGCCACCCGACAGCACACCCCGCCCCCCTTCAACCCAGGAGGGAAATGCAGGGTGGACGGTGCTCCGAGGGTGGCTTCTGGGGATCCATGGCCCCGTCCGCCTTTGTGCCCAGGCCTGAATCGGAAATCCTCCCCCTTCCCCATGGCCCCGCCCCGTGGCTGCTCGCTGCCCCACAGAGGGTTTCCACCTGTCAGTGAGAGTAATCATCACTGCCATTAAAAGAGCCTGAGCACAGGTGCTGTAAGCTGCTTTCCCTTTCTTTAGGACCTGAGTTTACTATCCTCACATCCTCTCTTTCCAGCTCTGACCTATGTCCAAACCAACCATCGATCTAATGCCCCGTTCACCCCACGGGTGCTGCTTTGTGGGCCCGTGGGCAGTGGGAAAAGTCTGCAGGCGGCCCTCCTGGCCCAGAAATACGGCCTCGTCAACGGTGAGTGCCCCGGCTGCGCCCTGTTTCCAGAACCTTCCCCAGCCCCCCTGCCCTCCCAAGCTTTCCAGCCTTAGGGGGGTGGTGAGGAGATCAGTCTCACTTCTCCTCTTGCTCTCTGCTGTCAACAATGTTCAGGTAGTCCATCTTTGCAGGGAGCAGCTTTGTTCCTCACAAAGAACATGGCCATAAAAACATTAACCACTAAAAACGTGTTCGCAGCCCAAAAAGCCAGCACATTTTCCAGTCTTCATTTGTTCTAGCCTTTGGAGCAGTGGTGGTTCTGCACCAGGGGCTCGTCCTCCAGCCCCCGCGGCCTCCCTGCAAAGCCACAGTTCTTGTATAATCCAGAGCTGCTGTTGATTTCTTTTCTCCGGTCCTGTTTGGCTACCCGCCCCAGCCCCCCACCCCAGGTCAGCGTGCTTGTAGGCAAACAATTTCTGAACCAGACGAGGGCTCCTGGCTCGTACAGTTTCAATAAATATTTTACCAGGAGGAGAGAAGATATTGAAATCAGTTCTCCAGGCCTGTCCCAAGGTGGTCCCAGGCGGGCAGGGATGCCAGCCTGCCTTCCGGAGGACAGGAGGGGAAAGGAGGAAGAAGCAAGAACCACCCTCGCCACCAACACCACTTCCAGGAAATGCTGCACAAGCCCAAGTCACTTCTAGTTACGAAGAAAAAAAGAGTCCTGCGCCCCAAATATAAAAACATGCATATACATGCCTCCAAATTCTGCAGATACACCATACAAATACATGTGTATGCAAAAAGACACGAATATGTATGTGCCACCCCGGGAGGATCAAGTTTTCAATAAAGACACTTTTCAAGCGGGTCTCCTCCAGTATAAAATCCCGAAGCCACTGACAGGAGTCAGTAACAAAAATCGTACCCATAACGTGAAGCTAGGGAACTGAGTATTCTGATGAGTAATGAAAAACAGTGTTAGTCCTATTAGTAGTCTTGTGAAAACACTAAATAGTCATACTCTGGTTCGATTAGCATGGAAAAACACTCTGGACACCTCAGGATGAAAAATGCTTTTGCTTGCATGGATTTTTTTTTTTAATTTAAACTGAATTGTTCAGGTAATTCCTTCTTTGGGTTTCACCTCTTGACGTATTATAAGGCTGAATCTGCAGCTGTGGTCGTGGCTCCTGGGTAAGAGTGAGCACCTGCCTGCTTGTCCCTGCACCCATGTGCATATGTAGGGGACTGTGGCGCCAAGGGCGGGAATGGCGGAGGGCACCTCTAAAAGCCTCAACCCGCAACACAATACCTTAATACAGCACGCAGCCTTATTTCAGTGACCCTCACTGTGCCGTATGCTGTTTATGCAGACATTCAAGAAAAACATTTTTCACTTTACATTGTTTTCCGCGTACCAATCACGAAAAATGAAATTATAGGCCTAGATTTCTCCCAAAAATGAAAACAGGAAAGCTCATCACGGTTTCTGCTTTGTAGCTAAAGAGCCATTTGGGGGCTTTTTTCGGTAATTGAGCTAACTCAGAAAGTTCACATTTCTCGAAGGCATTCTTGGTAAGTACAGCACATCCCGAGAATTCAGTAAACCTGTCTGAGGGAGCCCCAGGTGGCAGAGGCGCTGTCCACGGAGGGCTCTCTGCAGAGGCCTCTGAGCGCCCAGGGCTCCTAGAGCTGCCTGCTCCCCCGTGGCCACCCCCAGCTCGGCTTCTGTCTCCCCATGTGACAGGAAAACAGCTCTGAACAAGCAAGCAACCCAACGTTTACGCCACAAGGTTGATTGGAAGACTTGGGTTTACAATTGGTGAGAATATAAAAAGGCACAACTGTTTGGAAGACAGAGGCACTGTTGGTGTGAACCCCGCACATCCTGGTGTCCAGTGACTTCACTCTGTGGATTCGATTCTACTGAAACCCTCAGACACTGAACAACATGTGAGGGAGCATCACGAAAGTCCGGGCAACCCGAACTCTGTTAATAAGAGGGGTAGTTAGGTAAGCTGTCAGAAACCCATGTACTGGAGCACTAATCATGTCATTATTAGTTAAAACGAAGAGGCAGCTATTAAAAAGAAACCTGTAAAGTGACTCGATGTCCGTGATCTGTTGTTTAATGAGGGAGGGGGTGGAGAGCCAGTCATTCGACAGTGTTCAGGGGATGATCTCATTTTTGTTTAAAAAGTGTGTTAGCGTTCGCTCAGAAACCATCTGAAGGAACACCCACACATCAAACTGTCTGTCTCTGTACAGTGGCATGTTATACAACTCTGATATTTTTTTGCAATGAGCATGAATTTTCTAACCAGAGACCACCATGAAGAATTTTATTAAAATATCATGATCATAGGGGCAGCCGGCTGGCTCAGTTGGTAGAGCATGCGGCTCTTGATCTCGGAGTTGTGAGTTTGAGCCCCACGTTGGGTGTAAAGGTTACTTAAATTTTTTTTTTTAATTAAAATACATATATCATAACCGTCCTCATTGAGTGCCTGTCCTACGCAGTGCAGGAAAGGTGTAGAAAGAACCAGAGTGGAACATAAGGATCCAGGTGCACGGCCAGGCTGGGGGAGGGGAGTGAACAAGGTGAGATGAGTTTATCCCAGTGTAGGTCCAGGTCTGACTGTGTCCGGAGCCTTGGTGCTGGGAGCCATTAGGAGAGAGGAGACTGTTACGGTGTTTTCTTCACAGGACACTGTGGAGCGAGGTGGTTGTAGGCAGGAGTTTTAAACCATTCTTTCCTAATATAAGCCCTGGACACTCCACATTTTCCTCTAAACCCTTCTTTAGCTGCATCTCACAAAATTTTAATGTGTTGCGTTTTATCATTCAGTTCAAAATATTTTCTTACCTGCCTCGTGGTTTCTTTTTCTTTAATTTATTTATTCATTTGAGAGAGAGAGAGAGGGAACACGAGAGGGAGGGGCAGAGGGAAGGAGGATCTCAAGCAGACCACGCTGAGCGCGGAGCCTGACGTGGGGCTCGATCCCATGACCCTGACATCACGACCTGAGCTGAAACCAAGAGTCGGACGCTCATCATGGTTTCTTTTTTGACTTAAGTATTATGTATAAGTGTATTGCTTAATTTCCAGATATTTGGGAATTTTCCAGATTTGGGGGAGGAGTATTGATTTCTAATTCTATTGTGCTCAGAGAACGTACCTTATATGGTTTCAGTCCTTTGAAATTTACTGATACTTTTTTATGGCTCAGCATGGGGTCTCTATGGGTGGATTCCACGTGCACTTGAAGAGAATACATACTCTGGCCTCGGTGGGTCTAGTGCTCCACTGATGTCAGTTAGGATAAGATGTTTGACGGTGTGTTCAGTTCTTCCCCGTCCTTTATGATTTCTCACTACTATGATTTCAGTTACCGAGGGAGATACCTTAAAATCTCCATCTCTGACTGTGGACGAGTCTACTGCTCTGCCTCAAGTCACTTGAAGCCATGTTACTGGGAGCATGTACACTGAGGACTGCTGTGTCCTCGTCATGAAATGACCCCTTTCTCCTTAGGAAATGCTCTGCTGTCTTCAAGGAAGGGTAACGCCCTTCCTTGAAGAGTACTGTCCGATAGTCACAGAGACCCTCCGGCTCTCTTATGATGAGTGTCTGGATGGTATATATTCTGTCCTTTTTCTTTTAAATTATCTGTGTCTTGGGCGCCTGGGTGGCTCAGTTGGTTAAGCGACTGCCTTCGGCTCAGGTCATGATCCTGGAGTCCCTGGATCGAGTCCCGCATCGGGCTCCCTGCTCAGCGAGGAGCCTGCTTCTCCCTCTGACCCTCCCCCCTCTTATGTACTCTCTCTCATTCTCTCTCTCTCAAATAAATAAATAAATAAAATCTTTAAAAAAATAAATAAATTATCTGTGTCTTATATTCTAAATATGTGTCTTGTACACAACATGTACTTGGGTCTTTCTTTCTTAAAACTCCAGTCTGACGTTTTCTGCCTTTTAATTGAAGTATTCAGTTCATCTCTATTTTAAGTAGTTTTTAGTATGGCTTCAAGCCTACCATTCTGGTTTTTTGCCTGCTGTTACCTCTTCTCTGTTCCTCCTTTCCTGCTAACTGTTGGATTAGCCAGATGTTGTTCAGTAATGCATTTTATTTCCTCCGTTGCCTTTTCAGCTGTATCTCTCTGCTTTGTTTTGTTAGTGGTTGCTCTAGGGGTCACATAGCATCATTTATTCCTCACGGTGTGCCTTGAGTTAATAACAGGAGTTATTAATATATATATTAATATATATAATTAATATATATGCTATTATATGTATATAATAATAACAGTAACAGGAGAACCCACAACGGATGTCTTTCCAACTTGCCTTGCTCCTCTCCTGTGTGCTATTTTTGGTCATACATTTTATTTCTACATGTTATAAACTCTACAATATATGGCAATTATTTTTGCTTTAGTTATTTGGTTTTTTAAGGGGAGAAATGAGGGGGAAAGGCTCAGTTAGGTACCAACACATACCAGCACTTGTTTGTTTAGATCTACATTTCCATCTGATATCATCCTCTTTCCCCCTGAAGGACTTCCTTTAACATTTCTTGTAGTGCAGGTCTGCTGGTGACAAATTCAGCTTTCGTCTGCTGAAAATGTCTTTATTCTGCCTTCATTCTTGAAGGACGCTTCTGCTACATGTAGAAATCTATGTTGACAGGTGTTTTCCTCTTAGCGCTTTAAACATGTCATCCCATTGTCTTATGGCTTGCGTTGCTTCTGATGAGAACTCGGAGGTTATTTTTATCCTTGTTCCCCTACATAGAAAGCATCTCCCCCACCCAGCTGCTTTCAGTATTTTCTCTTTGTCTTTGGTTTTCAGAAATTTAACTATGAAGTATCAAGGTGGGGTTTACTTTATGTTTATTCTGTTTGGGTCGCCGAGATTCTCGGATCTGTGGATTGATATTTTTCATCACATTTTGAAATATTTTTCTTCAGTTTTTGAAATTCTCTTGCCATTATTTTCTCAAATATTTTTTTCTCCCTCTCTGTCCCCCCCATGTCCCTCCCTCTCTCTCTCATGTCCCTCCCTCTCTCTTTCTCACTCCCTCCCTCCATTTTTCCCTATCTCTCCCACTTCCCTCCCATTCTCTCTCTCTCTCTCCTTTCTTCCCTCCCTCTCTCTCTCTCTCTCTCCCTCCCTCCCTCCCTTTCTCCTTCCCTCTCTCTCTTCCTCTCTCCTTTCTGGAACTCTGATTACACATATGTGAGACTGATACTGTCCACTAGGTCCTATGGGTCTATTCTTTCTTTCCAGGCCTCCCTTAACCTTCTCTTTGCTTCAGTTTGGATACTTCCTATGGCCTGTTTTCCTGTCTTCAGATTCACGGATTGTAGCTTATCCAAGGATCTTTCCACTTAAGATACTGTATTTTCCAGTCTAGAATTTGCATCTGGTTCTTTTATATAGTTTCCATTTCTCTGCTGGGATTCCCCAACTGTTCACTCATTTTAACTATCTTTTTCTTTACAGTTTTAAACATATTTATAATAGCTGTTGTATAGTTCTCATGTGCTTGTTCTGACATCCATGTCATCTCTTGATCTGATTCTGTAGCCTGTTTTCTCTCTTTGTAGGGATCACACTTTCCTGATTGATTGATTGATTTTTGCACCTCAAGTAGTTTTTTATTATATACTAGACATTGTGGTTCCCCCATTGCTGAGAGTCTGGATTGTGTGGTTCTGTTTTAAGAATATTGAGTTAAGAGTTGAGTTCTAACAGGCAGTTAATTTGCTGCAGGATCAGCTTGATCCCATGGAGGCTGACTTTTAGTGTTTGTTCAGGTGACGCCAGAGTGTGCGTCCTCTTGGGCTCGTGGGCCCCCATACCTGGAGTCTCAGCTGACCAGGCCCCCGGCCCCGCCTCTCTCTCCAGCTGTCCGAGCACCAACATCTCCTTCCACTGTGTGCCTCCCCCTCAGCGCACAGGCTGAGTTTTTCTTTTTTTTCTCTTTCTCAGAGGGAGTTTTTCTCTGCCGGGCCTGGGTGAGGGCGGTCTCACCCACCACGTGTGCAGCTTTGCATTGACCAAAGACCCCAGTGAGTCCCCGTGAGGACTTCTGAAGCTACTTCTCTGCACAGCTCTCTTCTTTTCCAGGTTCCCCAAATCCCAGCTCTCAATCCAGTCTTTGCTGCCCGCTGTTCTGAGTTTGTCTCCCCTTCTCCTGTGCTGTGCTGTGGTTTGAAAAGTGCTTGTAGGTAGAAATCCAGGGGGCAGGTGGGACTCACTTGGGGTGTCTCCCTTCTCTCAAGGGTCACAGCCCCATGCTGTCAGCAGTCCAGTGCCTGAAAAGAGTTGTTTCACATAGTTTGGTCAGTTTTATAGCAGAAGGTACGTATGACGTCTGGCCAGAAATGGAAGCAAAGTGTGGGTTTGATGTCACACAGCCATGGGTTAGAATCCCAGCTTAGCCGCCTAGTGGTTCTGTGACCTGGGACAGGTTGCTCCATCCCTTTGCATACTGAGCACAGTGCTTGGCACGTAGAAAGGTCTCAGTCACCGCTGGCCTTCATCATGCCCCCTGTTCCCTTAGTGAGTGGCACTGCCAGCCACTTTCAATGTGTTCACTGCTGACCTTCACACAGTGAGTCAAGCACATCCCCCGGAGAGGTGAGGCTTTGGTGATGGTCATGCTCTTAAACATTCACCGTTTTCACTTAATTTTAGGAGTGGTGTTTGGTTTCTTTAATATATAAAGAAAACCCCTTGGTCTTAAAGTTAAGAAAAGCAAAACTGTGCAGTCAACCCGTCATGGAAACGTAGCCGAAACTTCCAGCTTGGGCTCTTAGCGGCTCACCGCCAAGGACAGACAGCATGGGCTGGGTTTGTGCAAGCCACCAGCACTGGTTCGCCGGTGCCCGCGTGGTGGCCACGGCTGGGGTCTGGAGACCCGATGGGGCTCACGATAGAAAGGCTCCTGTCTGCACGGGCCATACATCCGAAGACGGTTGGGGGCTACAGGCCGGGCAACCCCAGCGAGCTGCCTTAGTTATGAGCGTGGCCATCTCTCCTGTAAACATAGCTGGTGTCCCATGGGGACGCCTGGCCCACGGGAAGGGCTGTGGGGACAGCGAGCTCCCCCGGTCTCTCCGGCGCAACAACGGTGTGGACACGAGCAAACGGGCGGCTCTCCCCCCGCGTCACTCCCCGGCTCCGGGCAGAGTGGCGGTCGCGATTCCGGGCTGAGCGAGTCCCTGTGGGAGGCTGTGAGGTGGCTCCTCTCATCGTGTCCTCCCTGCACCATCCAGTTTTAATCCGTTCTCGGCCAAATGCATTCCTTTCATTCCGCACCTTCCTCCTCAGCTTCTTTTTTATTCCCCAGGTCCTTTTTGATAGTTGCTTTCACTTGGACACACAAACACACTCAGAAAAACCCTTTTATATTTTTCTCAGTGACCTTTTTTCCCCCAGCAGGTAGCACCAGGGCTTTTATTTTTTCCTTGTTCTTCCTTCTGTTGAAAATTTAATGGGTGCCTTTCTGTTCCTCTCTCCTCCAGTCCACTGTGGGCAACTGTTGAAAGAGGCTGTAGCAGACGAGTCAAAATTCGGGGAGCTCATCCAGCCCTATTTTCAGAAGGAGATGGCAGGTAGGCCACACGTTGTTCAATGGCCACGGCCGTTCGGGCTCTGGGGGGCAGATTGCGCCGGATGAGGCTCACCGGGCGCCGGGGGGCTTGGCCCCAGGGACAGTAGCTGGGAAATGGAAACTGGGCTTTCCTGTCAGCAGAGGTTCTGCCTTTGTTCCCCGGCAGGGCCCCGTCCTGAGCGGGGGGGGGAAGGCAGAAGCTCTGCTGACACTACGCTTTCACTTGGACACACAAACACA
>NW_022589724.1:29809500-29829036 GCF_004348235.1 Phoca vitulina | reverse complement strand
GGGGGGGGGGGGGGGGGGGGGGGGGGGGGGGGGGGGGGGGGTGTAGCCATGGTGTGTTATCCCTGGAGGTTGGGGATATTTCTGTTTCTCAAGAATGTATGCTTTTCGTAACTGAGAACTCTTAAAATTGAGAGCCAGGAGAGGTCACACAGCTGCCCACGTCCTTGATCATTGGGCACACAAAATTACTGTGGGCCAGTATTCTGATTTAGGCAGAAGTCAAGAGCCAGAAAGTTCAGACAGCTTTGCAGATACCAGGGTTGAGTGGCCACTGGTCCTCAGGGGCTTGGAGGAGGGAGGCGGGGCCACATCATCCTTTCAGGCCCCTCTGTGATCTACTGTCTGAAAGAGTTCTCTGTCAACCCCAGGAAGGGCGCCCGTGAGATCATTCTAGGTCAATTTCCTGAGTCCACACATGAGCCATGGAGAAGGGGCCAGGCTGCTGAGGCCGCATGGCCAGTTCACATCTGAGCCCCTCTGGACGTGGCGTTTCCTCCGTGGGCAGTGCACCGCACACACCCTCATCTTCCTCTGCTGCCTAAAGCATTGTCGCTCCCCTGTGCAGTCACCAAGTCTGCTGGGAACGTGTCCTTGTGGAGAAAACCCAGAACAAAAGCTGCCCTGTGGAGACGATGCATGCCTTGATGAGGACACGCTCCCAGCAGAGGGCTTGTTGGTTGTCTTCTGCCATTTTCTGGGTAGAGCAGTTTGGGGGATGCGCCCGAGAACAGGCAGCTTACTCCTAACCCATCAGCTGAGGGCCCCCTGGGACCGTGACCTGGCTTGGCTCTCCCAAGCCCCCTTTAAGACGCTCCATTCCCCCAGCATGAGGTTCAGGTGAGGTGGGGTCAGCTCCTTTGGACACGGTGATCTGCATAGAGGCAGGTGGACGAGTGAGTCTGTTCATCCCTCCATCACGAGGGTATAAATCGAAGGCAGTAGAAGCAGGAAGCTCCAGGCAGGATCGAAAGCCAGTGTGCGCTTCGGTGCCCCCCTGTCTGGTTCGGATCCCGGAGCTGCCCCCGTGAGCCACGCAGCCCTTGTCAGAGCCTGAGGCCTCTCTGTGGTGAGATGGGGATGGGAGTCCCTAGGTTCCCGGGCAGGTTCCCACAGGGCGGGACGTGGTGCGCACACCCGGGGCCTGGGAGGCGCGCTGTTGGAGAGTCCTGGTGCCCAAGCACACCCGAGCTGTCTCCTTCCCGCGATGCCACTCCCCATTCATGGGCGTGGGCGCCGCTGGTTCTTGGCACCCTAAGGAACATTTGTGGAATAAGTGGGTGAATATAATAAGTTCACAGATTTATATCATTTTAATTTTTACTGCAAAATCGTCCTCTGCACAGACTGGAGGACAATTTAACTCCCCACTAACAAGCACGTAATGGTTCAGAGAGAAAGACCGTGACCGGACAGATGAGGCCGCGCTCACGGTTGGTGGATCTCGGGCAAGGGCACGCGGGAGCTCTGGCTCTTCTTGCAGCTTTTCTGTCCTTTTGGCTTTTTTTCAAAATAAGGAGTTACCAAAAGTAAGCATTTAGGTGGTTTCCAAATTTGCACTCCCTCAGAAACACCGTAATGAGTCCCCTGGTACCTGCACAGGCTCGCGAATAGCCCTGACGCCGTAGGGTCGATGGAGCGCAGGGGGAGAGCCGTCCCTGCCTGGTGCGCCGGACGCTGTCCTCCGTGTCCCTGCCACCTCTCGTTTTATGTCGCTGCTGCAACAAACTCAGTGGTTGAAACAGCACCTGTTTGTTACCTGACCGTTCTGGAGGTCGGAAGCCCTGGCCCCCAGATGTGGGTTCCAGGTGTGCGCGCGCCCTCCGGAGGCTCTGGGGAGCGTCTGCTTCGTTGCCCCCTCCAGCTCCCAGAGCCCCTTCCTCTGTCCCCACAGTCAGCAGCACAGGGGCACCTTCAGATCCCTTGCTCCCCCGACTGCTGAAAATAAACCCCAGGGTCTTTCCAGTGGTGGGCAAGAGGCGGAACTGGTTTCTGCTTTGGGTTCTTTGGTGACTCCAAAGGAGCCTGGGGGCACCGGTCCCTGTAAAGCTGGGCTCTGCTCTCCATTGTCTCCTCTGCGCCCTGCTGTTGACTTGGCCCTCTGTGCTTCCGCACTGCCCACAAAATTAAAGACACAACAGCAACCACTACCGTATCTTCTAACAGAAGCAATAAATTCTGCCGTTTCACTAATCCCGGTCTCGCAGGGATAACAAAGAGTGCATTTACATTCATAGGCACTAACGGGGTCTCATTGTGGGCCGTGCAAGCTGCTGAGACAGCCACGGCGCGGGGCTCACACAGGAGGGTTGCCGGAGCCACCCAGGTCTGGCGGGGACCCGCTTGGCCACCATCTGAAACAGGAAGAAAATGTAAATGATTCTGACCCAGCTCGGTTTTGAAGGGAAGGTCAGACTGAACACTGAGGCTCTGCTTAGCCGACCACGGCCTTGCTTATCTGCCAGTCACTGCAGTTGGCAGCCCCGCCGAAGCCCCCTGAGGCCAAGTCCATCACCCATCTGGGCCCTGGATGCAGGTCACCTCCCTGCACCCCGAGTTCTGAGACCAGTGGGAGGCGGACCTCTCTGGGGGCATCAGATGGAAACACGGCAGGGCTGTGAGGGCACACTTGGCCTTCCTGACATGGCTTCCCAGTCCAGGCCTGGGGACTAGCCAGTGGAGACCCCTCCTCCTGATAAATGGCCACACCCTGACAGTGGGGACGGGGAGACTGGCCTCAGACCTTCCCCAGGAAGGACCCTGAGTGGAAGCAGGCATGGGGAGGGCAGCCCACTCCGCTGGGGGCGAGGGCCAGCCAGCTGGAGGATGGGAGCCGGAGGGATGGGGCCAGTCCAACCAATGACTCTCCTCTCTGGGGAAGAGTGGGGCAAAGGGCAGGGGAGCAGAATTCCTCCCCCAGATGCTGCCCTGGGCTCGGAAGGTATCCCCTCCATACTGAGAGCAACAAGGCACCCCCTCCCCGCAACACTTGTAGCCCATTGGCAGAATTCCAGCAGAGCGAGATAGTGATGATCCTCCATTGTTCTTGGGGCCTGTTGGATGTCCGTCTTCAGAAGCCTAGGCGTGCTTCAGAGATCTCTGCCCTGGGTGCCAGCAGCATTCCTGGGAACACGAAGAGTGCCTGGCCACTCCCCTGCATGTGTTTTCACATGTGAAATCCAGAAGGTTCAGGAGGCTCAGCTAAAGGGGCAGAGATTCTCGTCGGGGCTCAGAGGCCCCATCACCCTGGGGCCGACGCCACCCCCAGAGCATCCCTCCGTGTAGCTGCCCCAGTGCAGAAACCCACCTCACCACCCCCCCATACTGGACAGTACCCTTCTGGGTACCAGACCTCCCGCGCTGGGGACTCTGCCCTGTGCCCCTGGCTGCTGGCCTGCAAGCCAGCCCTCCTGCCCGGCTCTCACTGGGACCCTGCCATCACGGGCTGTTGCCCTCTCTCCGCTCATCTTGGAGCTGCAAGCCCCAGAGACGCGCAGCTTTGTGATGGTGGTGCATCTCGGCCACCCTCGTGGTCACCGTCACCACCATCGCCAGCGCAGCAGAATAGATCCAGATGTCATCTTTCCCCCCAACGAGCCACTTCCTCTTAGTCCCCCCTGCGGGGCCTCATGATGTTATGTCCCAGTCGCAACCTCTGCAGACTTAGTTATGTTCTCTTCCATCCTCACAGGTGCTGCCAACACCTCCTTCTTTGGAATCAGCAGCAAAATTAATAACTGTTGTTTTCCCATCTTTCCACATTTACTGGGCAGAGGGCTCCAGGGCCCATCATAGCCCATCCTAAATCTCTTGATCCTAGGCTCTTGGCGACCGCACCGTGGACAGAGGTTGGGGAGATGCTTCCTCTGTGTCCCGGACTTTGAAATATATAGGTCTGACCTCCTAAACTCATCCCGACTCTAGCTGCAGTGAACAGAACAAATTTATTCCCCAGGGTTCTGCACGCCGTGTTCTTTATGCAGGCAACCTCCATTACAGGCAACGGGAGTTTGGGCTGCGCACGACACACAGGGCTGGGCCTTAAATCATGCGGGCTTAGCTGCCAGGAAGCTCCTGTCACTTTCACGTGGGTACGAAACAAGTAAAAAGTCTTTCAGTCTTTGCCCTAAATGTGCAAGAGTTCGCCTTGACCCAACTGCGTTGTTGGGATTGTCAGGTCAGGGGACCACCAGTGCGGGCGCGTCCCCAGTGGAGGCATTTGAGGCAGCCTCTAGGAGGCTCTCCAGGAGAGGAACAGAGAGCTGTGCCTTCCAACACCTGCCCCCCGGCCTGTCGGCCAAATTACAGCGGGCTCCTAAGTCCCGTCACCTCTGTCACCAACCCACCGGGCCGGCACCCCCAGCAGCTAAAGCAGTTCAGTTACCCGAAGGCCCAAACTCCTTGGTGCACACGCCAGGTGTATACGGACTTCCAGGTAAGAAAACAGCTGTTTAATTGGCGTAATAACTTTCCCCGAAGAGTGCCGGTCCCTATGCAGTGGAAAAGTAACAGGGAAGACAGATCATTAGCGGGTGTTCCCTGTGCCCCCTCCCGCACGCCCTCCTCTTTCCTAAACACCGCTGTCTGGAGAGGCTCCCTCCTGGCCTGAGCGAACCCGAGCGGTGGCAGGAGATTTGGGGGGCAATTCGAGGCTCATTTGCACCCTTTCCAGCCACGAGCCCTCGCCACAGCAAACGCAGCCCCCGTAACACACACCAGCCACGCTGGCCCCAAATTGGCATGATCACGAGCGTTTCCAGAGCCTTCCATGCGTCTGCCTCCCAGGGGCCAAGGATCAGAGGTCCGCCGAGCTGCCTGCCGTCCTTTTTAGGGGGAATTAATATTCTCAGCACTAAATGCACACTAAAGATTCGACAATAGACCAGCTTTTCTCTTTTGTTACAAACTTGCAAGGAGTTGCCGAGTTGAAAGACAAAGTAAATCTTCCCGTCTGAGTCGGTAAGCGGCACCGGATTGCTTGTTTTGCTCGGCGCAGCCTGGGCTGGCGGCGGGCGGAGGCGGGACCCCGAGGGACCTCTGCCCGGATGCAGCAGGGCTTTGCGCGCCGCGTGTTTGTACCGGCTCAAGACAGTGCGCGGCTCTCTAAATAATTTACCAGTTGATTAATAGACTCACAGGGGTATAATTAGAAGAGGAAGAGACGGTGGGTACAGTAACCGGTACAGTGCTTGGGGGAACAGGAGCCTTTATTTTTTTAAAGAAACTTTCTAGGGTGCTGGGCGTTTGAAGACAAGTTGGGAAGAGCTCAGTGCCTCATCTCTTTTGAAGTGGAAATAGGACAGTTTGAATCCGTCGAGTTTAATTTTTCACAAGCTTTAGGGGCCCCGCAGTGCAACTCCCTTTTTATTATTGAAAAAAAAACTCTACATTTTTCTTTCATTTTTCTACACACACACATACACACACGCGCACACACACACACGCTTGCATGCATGCGGTCCAGGCAGTAAGTAATAAACACATTAATTTACTCTTTTATTCAGCGTGTATTTTATTCGCTTCGCCTCCCCCGGATGTGGACCCGCGCGTCCCTGCGGCACCCCCACCCAGAGCTCTCCCACACGGGGGGGGGGCTGCCTATAGGTTGATTAATGGGCGCCCCCTGTAATTTATGCATTTTAAAGGAACCCTCACCTCGGTCTGACAATGCTTTTGAAGTAGCTCCTTTTTTCAAGTCAAACTTTTGACTTCTCCGCTGGGACTGCTACAAAGATTTCCTTATGGAAACTAGGTAGGAGCCTTTTTCAGCCTGAGAGGAAGCCACGGCTGAGAGAGCGCAACAGACCAGCAAGTCTCAGAGTGGCGGTGGCATTCAGAGGCCAGAGGGCCCGTTGGTGAGGACGGTTCCAGAAAGGGGGTCAGCGCTCCTGTTTACCAATAGGTTCGTGCCCCCAGAGGGTCCGGCTCCTTGTTTTTTCAAACTAGATTTTCGTCGCAGAAGGGTGCATTGGCTCTCTACGTTATTAAAACGAAGTTCTGCCAGGGTGTCATCAAAAGGTTTGTCACTGAGAGGTTGAAAAGCTTTTTGTTCAATGGCCAGTCCAGTGGGGAAACTAAGGCAGCGAGGGGCTCCCCACTCACTCATGCATCCTTTCAGCGAAACCTCTCTCCCCACCAAGGGTGGGGCTTGTCCAGCGCCGTTCCTACCACCCACCTGTGTCACCAGAGAGACAGCCACAGATGTTTTTGCTGGGCTGAGTGTTCATCCAGTGCCTGCTATGTGCTGGGCATCCAGATTACAAAATGCAATGAAACAAAACCCAGACATTTCTGCGAAGTCTAAGGTGAGCCCAGAGGTGCATGGTGTCCTTCTCACGCTGACTAGAGCTTCTGGAAGTGTTTCCCCTCCACGGGCAGCCCCGGTGGCTTCCAACCCACTCAGCTGTGAAATCGTCTGCGACAGGCCAGGCCCGGAGGCCCCAGCCTTCTCCAGCCAGGAGGTCTCCCAGTGCAGCCGTCTGGGCGGCTGCTCCCCCCCTGCTCCCCCCTCACCCAGAGGCAGGTGCAGCTAGAGACCCCTTTCCCTCTCGGAATGTGCTCGATGGGGAGCTGACACCAGCTTCTTTCTCCTCGGGTGGAGTGGGGCCTGAGGCGTCCAGGGGGAGGCTGCCCCGGTGACCTTCTGTGGGTCCTACACTTAGGACAGTCACCACGTCCCCCAAACAGATCGGGGACATGAGACTTGCTGGGGTTTGTCAGCCAGAAGGCAGGCTGAGGTGTCCCCACAGGGAGCGTGGCACCGCTGTGATAGATGAGGGAAGCGCCAGGCCCACACCTTCAGCCCTGCACCTGTCTACCTGCTGTGCTGGGAAGGGGGCGGAAGGGTGGTGGGTACAGAGGGGATTGGTGGGGTGGGGGCAGAGGGGTGGGAGGTGAGAGGTGACGGAAGAGTATGGAGTCTAAAGGAAAGTGCCCGTGGCCACCTGTTCTGTCCCCACCTGCTGTCCTAGAGGGTCCAGGGGAGGCAGCAGGGGAGGGGAGAGACGCCTTTCTCCTCACTTCCTACCTCAGACCTTGAGTGCATATCCGATTTAGCCCCTGTGATCTTGACTGCCAGAACTCTGGTCTCACGCCCCTGCCTTCTGGTCATGCCTGGGTGATGGGGAGGTAAGATGGCCCTCACCTACCCCAGTGTCTGTCCCCCAGCACCTCACACTGTGTGTTTTTGCTCAGGCTCTGTCTGCCCGGCCAGTGGTTTGCTCCTGAATCCCCAGTGCCAGCATAGTAGGAGCTCAGCTAACGTTTATGAATGAATGAATGAATGAATGAACAAATGAACGAATGAATGAATGAGGGAGCACACAGCAATTGACCCTGGATGGCATGGTGCCCAGAAACTTCTCTTCCTGCATTTCCATTTAGGTGAGACCCCATTCGTCTGCAGGAACAAAGGGGAGAGCAGGTGACAGAAGGCAGCCAGCAAGCTGACCAGCTTCCAGAAAGGTGGTCCACCACGGCCCCTCCCAGATGGTCAGGGGAGCCGCCTCGGGTTCAGGCTCGGGACTCCCACCACTTGATTCCAGTTCAGACTCTGCGGCTTCCCAGCTGCGTGAACTTGGACAAGCCACTCAGAGCCACGGTGCCCTCATCGGTAGGGGGAGCTTTCCACAGCATCAAAGCCGTGGGTTTGCTGCCTGTGTGAAATGAACTTGCGTCTCTGCTGGATACTTACTACTAATGATGGTAGCTAATCAGTATTCATATCAATAGTGGTAGTAGTGATGGCAATGGTAGTAGGAGCAAGATCCGTGGCTACACACGTCTGTCTCTTGGTGGGTTTTGGGTATTCTTTGGGCACCAGGACCTGGCGAAGGCCCAGCTGGCCATACCTCTGGTGCTCCAGTTACCTATTGGCAGCTGCCCGACAATTTAATGGCATAAAATGATGACTTTTATTGTGCTTTTGATTTCGTGGATGAGGATTTCAGGCAGGGCTTGACTCCACTCGGTGCTGACTTGGACCTCCGTTGGCGTGGCTTGACTGGCTGCAGCTGACCGGGCTGGGTCTCGGCTCTGGTGTCAGCTTGGTTCCTTGGTTCTGCTCCCTGCACCTGCTGGAGCTGGTATGTCCAAGGCAGATTCCTCAGTCCCGTGCCTGGTGCCTGGAATGGGACCCTTGGAGCAGCTGGGGCTGGTCAGGCATCTGTCTCCACGCAGCCTCTTCACGCAGCCAGCCTCGGCTTCCTCACAGCATGGCGGCCTTCGGTTGGTCAGCCCTCGTATGTGCTGACTGGCTTCTCCTGGAACGAGCATCCCAGGGAGTCCAGGGTAGGGGTGGAGGGTGGGGTAAGCTATGGGGCTTCTTATGACCCAGCCTTAGAGGTCTCAGAATGAGTTTCCACCTGATTCTGTTCATCAGGCTAGTCAATAAGACCAGCCCAAGTTCAAGAGGAGAGTATTAGAGCCTACCTCTCAATGGGAGGAGTGGGCATCCCTAGTCTGCCACACTCAGGGAGGCTTGAGGTGAGCATTGTGGCTTGTCAGGATTGGCCGCCTCTTGGGACTATGTGCAGTAGACAGCCTTCTAGATCCTCAGGAGCTGGGTGGTAGCGTGTCTTCCCATGCCACGTAGGGGCTTGCAGATAGCTCAGAGAACTTAGAGTCCCATTCTGTTTTCAAGAGGAAGAAACCCCAGTTGGGAGGTAAAGCGACTCACCCAAGGGCACACTGCGAGAGAAACACAGAGTGGAGGGCAGAATCCGCGCTGCTCTTTCCCCTGAGAGGCAGGTAGAGAGCACAGAGACTGAGCAAATGTCCTAGCTTTAGCAAGATTGCCTGGGTTTAAATCTGGGCTCCTTCAGCTATTAGCTGCGTGGCCTTGGGCAAGTTACTACTTCTCTCTGGGCTTCAGTTTGCTAATCTGTGAAATGGGGCTATTAGGAAGATCACATGAATTAGTACTTATATTCGAACAAATACGTGCTTAGGACAGAGCCAAGCTCACATGCTTGTTAGTTAATGTGCCGCTATATCTTTTCCATCCCAGAAAAACAGGTTCACAGTGTGCCTAAGTGAGCATTTTCTAAAAGTCCTATTAATTTGCTAAGTGAAGCACCATTTATTTATAGAGGAATGTCTATTTTTAAATGGTCTTTTTTTTCCTCATGTACAACTTCAGTAGACAAACTGAGTGTGCACTGCGGGAGGCTCTGCCTCTCAGCCAGGATGCACCCGTGGGGTGTGAGCACCCCCATCTTGCCTTTGCTTTTCGCCCAAGTAGGCAGAGAGGGGAGTGATAGAAAGTGATAGAAAGGGGGGCAGCCGTCCTTCGAGGGATGAGCAGTGTGCAATATCCTCCTAATTGGTAAGAGCCCCAGAGCTAATGTAGTTCTCCGGACCTGAAAAAAAAAATCCAATATTAAAAAATCTGTTATTTCCTGGCATCAGTGTCTGCCAAGAACTTTAAATGCTGTTGTTAAGCAGTGTAGATGTTAGGATATGGACTTCGGGAACATAGTCTTAGATGTCTGTTCCATCTTGTGCCCACCAAGACAAGAGATTGTCCGGAGCAAGTGACCTGTGTTTCCCAAGGAGGCAAACTATCCGCTGGGCCTGCTCCCCGCTGAAGACTTGCAGGGTGTGAACAATTCGAACAATCCGGTTTCTCCTCATTTCCCCGTGCAGGGTTTGGAGAGGTCCTGTTTATCATTTTAAGTGCTCACTTTGGGCGCAGCTTCCAGGATCGGCCAGCAGGTGGCAGTAAATAATAAACAAATGGCATCACTAACGGACAACCTGGCCCGGGTCCTGGTGGGGTTGGCGCTGCCGGTCTTTCTCAGAGGCTCTGATTTTCCGTGTGGCGGTGGCAGCAAGGGGGGCTTGCAGGCCTCGGCCGCCAGGAATCAGTACCGTGGGTGGGGGACAAAGGTCACCCGGAAATGGTAGTTTAGTTTTGCTGAATTACAGTGATAGTAATTTGGGGCTTTAGAGGGACTAGAGGGACCCACGTCCTGGGCCAAGAAATGGGTGTGGGGGGTGGGAGCCCCGTTTCTTTCAAGCCTTCGTATGAGCTGGAAACGAAAACCAGAAACAAACGCAGCCCTTTCTCCTTCACAGTCCTGGTCCTTTCCAAGACCTCCCCCCTCCACCTGCCCCCTTCGGCAGCTAGCAGGAGGCAGGAGCTGTGTTGGGATGTCGGGAAGGGGGAAGAGAAGCACATTCTGAGTCTTCAGTGAATGCTGACGGCTGAATGTCACCTTCACCTCGATTTCAAGGGGGGTGGTTTGAAGAGGGAAAGAAGCTACGGGGTGGTTGTGGGGTGTGTTTGTAGGCCAGGGTGGGTGGTGTGTCATGTACCGGGTGTAGACAGGTGTAGGGTACAGGGTGTAAGTGCTGGGCATGGGGTACCTGTAGGTGTGTGTGGAAACGTGCGTGTAACGGGGTGTGTGTACCTAGTGTGGGTGTGGGCGTGTCCTAGGTGTGGGGGCCGTGCAGGAGCGTTGTAGGTGAGTACATGGGTAGGAGAGTGTGCGTGCCTCTGTAGGTGTATGTGTGTAGGGTGCGTGTAGGCGTGTGTGTGGTAGACAGAAGTGGGTCTCTGAGCGTGGGTGTGTGTGTCTGCAGCGTGCAGGGTGAGTGACGAGGCGCTCAGCTCTTCCTGCCCCGGTGGCAGGGAGGGTAAAGAGCTTCTTCTGGGCATATCCATCAATCTCAGGTCTTTTTTCCTTATAAGCCCTGACTGAGGGAGCAACTTTCTTTTCTCCACTTTTTGCCCTGGCCTTTTAGGGTCACCTCCAGCAGCCCTGGCCCCCTCGTGCCCTCTCCTCCAGCCGAGTCCCAGGTCCAGGCCCTCACCGGCCAGCGAGTGCAGGAATGCAAGGATGCGGACAGCAGGGGGCAGTGTGGCGCAGCAGGAGGGCGCCTACCTAGCAGGGCCTGGAGCCAGTCCCTTCTGCCCCTGCTCGGCTCCAGTTTCCCCTGGAAAATCTCTGCCCAGGCCCTCCCTGACTCCCACTCAGCAGCTCTCTGAGGATGACAGACGTCAGACCCCCAGCCGGGGAAGGAGTCCATCCTTCCGGGCATCTCATGGGCGCCCCTCCTCAATTGCCACTTTCTCCTGTCCGGATTGATGTGCAAGAGGGAGCTTGACTGGGCTGGGTTTTTAACAACAATGCCTTCCTTTCAAGACAGAGGGTGGGCCCAGTGTCCTGAGTAGAGTGGTGGGGGACCGGTAGGACCCGTGCGGGGCCGGGGAGCCGCTCATCTGGGCCCGTGGCTCCCCATCAACCCCGTGCCAAGCACACACAGCCGGCAGGGAATACATGGATTGAGATTTTAATAACCTCGAGGTCAGTGTGAGAGCTGCCATCTTTTATGGAAGATCTTCAGAAAAAAAAAAAAAAAACACACCCTGAAACCATGTGATGTGGCCTTATGAAATAATGGGATATTCATATGTTGCACTTTGCTAAATTTAGGGTTGACAGGACCTTCTGGAGAGGTAGCCCTCGGCAGTAGCTTATAGGCAGGGTGAGATGTTAACTGTCAAGCCCAGAAATCAAGCCTGAGGCGCCTCCCTCAGTGGAGAAAGACTTTAGACCACACTGAAAATCTCTGTCTGAGACGAGGATAAAGGGTAAATGGACCGCATTATCAAGGAGACTTTAAACTTTCAGCAGAACACAGCCAGCGAGATCTGTTCTGAAAAGCTGCATTTTTGCTGAACCAGCTGGTCAGGCCTTGAGGGTTTGGGAAAATGAGTCGATAGCCTTCAGGAAAAGAAAGGCGGCAGCCAAACAAAGGTCGGGGGCCCTGGGGCGCAGGGGTGGGCCCGGGAAAGGCTCTGGAGGCGGGGTGTGCGGGCTTCCCCCCCCCCCCCCCCCCCCCCGGGGCGGGGGGCCGGCCCCCCCCCCCCCCCCCCCCCCCGGCCCCAAGGCACCCTGGGCCTGCCCAGCCCAGCCACGGGAGGCTGCTCAGGTAGAGGGAGGCCGGAGGCCTGGGAGGCAGTGTCCAGAGGCGGCCGTGTTTTGTTTCATCTGCTGGCTGCGTTTCCCAGCCCCCGCTGGGGGAGTACCATGGTCATCTCTGCAGAGGACACCCTTAGTGTTATGCAGATCTGTCCACACTGGGACCCTCCGAAAGCTCCTCCGGACTGACGGATGGACGGAGCCTACCGGCCTTGTGGGAGTCGGGGGTCTGAGCAACATTCCCGGATTACCCGAGAAGGGCTGATCTGGCAAATAGCCTGCTGCTGCGGTCCTTCTGGGCAGAGCCTCTAGGGAGCTGGTGTAGTAATGGGGGGCAGGCTCCCTCCAGCACCCTGGTCCCCCCAAAGCGAGAGCCACTAATGGGGGCATGTATGGCCTTCCGGGGAGATTGCATCCTTTGTCCCCTTCAGACAGTCTTTCACAGTGGCCATTCCAACCTCCTGTAGGCATTTAAATAATTTTCTTTAAACAAAACCCCGCTTTTTAAATGGAAGTCTTTAAACATGCATGAAAAGTAGAGAATAAAAAAGGAAGATGCAGGGACCCATCCCAGTCCCATGAACCCACCCAAGCTCGTGCCACCTTGTTGTGTCTGAACCCCCCTGGAAGGCCGCCCTCCACGTCCCCCAACAGGATTTTATTCTGAAATCGCCCAGACACCAGCTCACCTTCTTGGGACTGCCTGCTTGATCCGTGGGTGGGTCATGCTGTAGCCCAAAGGGGTGGCTGAGAGCCGGCTGTGGTGGTCTGCCCTTGCCTTGGGACCTGGTTCTGTGCTCTGAAGGACAATCCCTCATTCCACAGCAAACACGGAAGGGACCGAAGAGCCTTCTGGTTTTGGAAATGGTACCACTCACTCACTGCTGCGATCGTCATCCGTTCATCTATTCATTCCACTCACTGCTGCGATCGTCATCCGTTCATCTATTCATTCCACTCACTCCTGCGATCGTCATCCGTTCATCTATTCATTCCACTCACTCCTGCGATCGTCATCCGTTCATCTATTCATTCGGAGTTTACTAAGTACCTGCCATGTGCTGGCACAGTGCCTGACTTTATTCATTTTTTAAATTTTATTTTATTTTATTTAAATTCAATTAACGTATAGTGTATTGTTAGTTCCAGGGGTAGAGTTCAGTGACTCATCAGTTGCATGTAACACCCAGTGCTCATCGCGTCATGGGCCGTCCTTCATGCCCGTCGCCCAGTGACCCCAGCCCCACCCTCCCCTCCAGCCACCCTCAGCTTGTTTCCCATGACTAAGAGTCTCTTACGGTTTGTCTCCCTCTCTGATTTCGTCTTATATTATTTTTCCTTCCCTTCCCCTATGCTCGTCTGTTTCGTTTCTTAAATTACACATATGAGTGAGATCATATGATAATTCTTTCTCTGATTGACTTATTTTGCTTAGCATAGTACTCCCTAGTTCCATTCACGTGGGTACAAATGGTAAGATTTCATTTTTTGATGGCTGTGTAATATTCCATTGTATATATACCACATCTTCTTTATCCATTCATCTGTTGATGGACATCTTGACTCTTTCCACAGTTTGGCTATTGTGGACATTGCTGCTATAAACATTGGGGTGCAGGCACCCCTTCAGATCACCACATTGTATCTTTGGGGTAAATACCCAGTAGTGTAATTGCTGGATCATAGGGTAGCTCTATTTTTAACTTTTTGAGGACCCTCCACACTGTTTTCCAGAGTGGCTGCACCAGCTTGCATTCCCACCAGCAGTGTAAGAGGGCTCCCCTTTCTCCACCGTGCCTGACTTTACTGGGGTCCCTGCTCTCAGGGGGTGGGGTGAAGGGGGGGACATAGACAGCAAAAAAATAGGCACCAATAATTAGCGGTTTGAAATTATGGTGAGCCCTTCTGAGAAGTGCTGACTTGAGGGTCTGTGTTTCCCTGACTCCTGAAAAGAGGGGCTCAGTCGTAATCAGTGTACATTCCCCCTTCTTCCCGGAAATGCGTGTCTTCCCCTCCTTGGAGCTCTCAGCACTTCCTGCGTCTCCCGAGTCCTCTGCCTTTCCAGCTGGGCCAAAACAAATATTGGCCAAATCCAGCCCTCACCCTCACACAACTGAGGCCTTAACCATCCAGGGTATCACCGGTCAGCAAGCTCATTGACCCAAGACTGGCTTGGGTCCCTGCCTCTCTGGCCTCCAGGGTCCTGAGCTCTGTGAGAGATCGGGTCTGATTCATAGGGTGTAAGAGGGGCCTCTCCACTCTTGTGTGGAGTGTGTGTGTGCTGTGTGTACACGTGTCTGTGTATATTTAAATTAGACCATATCATACACACAGTATGCTGACTTGCTCTTTCCCCTGATCTTCTGTCAGAGGCCTCTTTCCAAGTCAGTATGCGTAAAATGGTTTGTTGAAGGGTGCATCGTATCCCATTGCACAGACGTACCATCCTTTATTTAACCTGCCTCCTGCTGACGGACATTGTACATTGTTTCTGATCATCAGCACTGAAAGTGACACTGAGATGGACATCTTCGTGCGCATGCCTCTTCCTGTCTGTGCTATTAGATCTTAGGTGTGAGTTCTTATAAATGCGACTGCTGGGTCGAAAGGCATGTACATTTTAAATTTCTTTAAAAAATTTTTTTAAAGATTTTATTTATTCATTTATTTAGAGAGAGAATGTGAGTTGGGGGGAGAGGCAGAGGGAGAGAGAGAATCTCAAGCAGACTCTGCGCCCAACACGGGGCTTGATCTCACGACCCTGAGATCATGACCTGAGCTGAAATCGAGAGTCAGACACTCAACTGACTGAGCCACCCAGGTGCCCTTACGTTTTAACTTTTAATGCAAATTGGGAAATTCCCTCTAGAAATCTTTGCAAACTACCCCCCCGCCGCCACCAACCCCCACAAAAAGTCTCCTTGTGTTTCCATCTGGTCTTCCATTCTTCCCTCCAGTCACATTTCTCTCCAGTGGAGGTCTCTTAAGCCAAGGCCTTTTTAGGTCTCGGTTTCTCAACTTTGAAATGAGAGAGGTCAAGGGGATGACCTTCCAGGGCCTTCCCTCTGTGAATCTCCAGGGCTCTGAGCCTTACAAGCAGCCCCCTGTTGCCCCGAGCAGGCTGCAGGTCAGCAGCTCAGGCCTCCCTGGAGCGCAGCTTGCTTTCCAATAGGGCCTGACTGTTGGAGAAACAAATATTGGCCCAATCCAGCCCTCACCCCAACACAACTGAGGCCTTAATCACCCAGGGTATCACTGGTCGGCAAGCTCATTACCTAGGGGACGTCTTTCTCCACAGGCAAGCCCATTTAAAACCTACAGCACTCTCCTAAAGTCAGATTTAAGCTCAGGTGTTGGATTTTTGAAATTTAATCTGAAAAGTTTGAAATTTAAGGGTCACATATTTTTGCCAGAGGCTTCATCCTAGCCATCTGATGGGAATCTGGATAAACTTTAGGAAGGGACTAAAAGCATAACTCCCCACCCCACCCCACCCCAGAGGAAGACCCCTAATGGATCTGGCATCTTTAAGGAGTCCATCTACTGGCCTCACAATAGCCAGTGAGGCAGGTGTCACAGAGGACACCGAGGTTCAGGGAGGTCGACTGCTGCCAAGCAGAGTCCACTGAACCGCCAGGCTCTCAGCTCACACTTGCTCTGAGAAAGGAATCCAGGGGAACTAAGTGGTGAGTTTTCTGGGTTTCATTCTAAGGACTGCCTGTAAAAGCAGCCGTATCACAGATCCTTCTGTAGCCCCCTTGCCTGCCCAGAGCATGCCCACCCACCTTCCCAGTTTGCAGAAGAGACTGAAGTTCAGAGTGTCAGAGCGGGTTGGGGCAGAACCAGGACTGGGAGGGAGGCAGGAGTCAGAGACTGCAGGGGCTGCTGGCCACGGGGAGGGTGACTGCTCATATTCTCCCAGCACTGGGGAGTCCCAGCAGGTGTAAGAGGGGAAGAGACAGGATCAGCTGCATCCACTTCTCGCTCATGTTAGGGAGCCAGATGTTCTCATTAGAGCAAAAGCCCTTTTTTGCTCTTTCCTCGAGACTGGTGAAGAAAAGCTGAAAAATGTGAGAAAGAACAAAATTCAGGGAAATGGGACTCGCTCAGAATAAAGTTGATGGTCTTTGGTGACGAGGGGTAAGCAGCGCATCATGGCCATGGAGGAAGGCAGCTGTTTCTGCAGCTCTTACCCTTGTGTTCACGTGGCTGTGGCCTGGGGACCTTTGGGAAGGTTTCAGACGTGTGTACCAGAGCCACTTGCCCAGCCCGTGGGTGGCTGGTGGGAGGGGGACAGGGCCTCTCCAGAGAAGCCATCGAACACCCTCATTGCAACTCTAGGAAACCAGCTTGTCGGGGCCACATCCATAGCAAACACTGGTAATATTTACCAAGTATTTCTTGAAAAATGAGTGCAAAGTGCAGGAAATGCAGTGCAAATTGCTAAAACGCAGTACATCAGCAACATAGGACATTTAATGAGTCTGAGAAGAGAGGTATAAATTTCAGGAAAATGTCAATTGTGGTAATGTAAACAAGAGGCTTCTCGATATCTCATCCTCCATGAGACTGTATTGCAGTCTCTGGTTATAACTAGAGCTGTAATTCTTGAGATTTGATTCTAGACACCATGGAGGGGAGAACTAGAGGAAGGAGGGAAGCAAGTGTTGCTGTGCGTTGCAAATTAGCGGAGAGCACCCAGGGCACCAACACGGTCCCATTTGAGGAAAGCTAAACCTTCCCCTCGGGGCCTGGTGTGCTGCAAAAACTGGGTCCTGGGGGGACGGGGACTGTCCCCATATTGCTGGAGGGCTGGGAACTACCCTGGCGGCTGATGGGCATGGGATCTTGTCAAGGTCGGGGAGGGGTCAAGATCAAGGTCAAGGTCACCCAATGCTTTTCCCTTCTCAGGCAGCCGCGTTCCTCCAATTGCTGGGACCTTGGAGGGACCTGTGCACCCGCAGCCTCGTCCACCTAAACCCTACTCTTCACCAGTTCAAACCAGAGTCAAGGACGTTAGGAAACCCATGGGCCGCAGACTGCCGCCGTTCCTCAGACCCCTGTTGGGTCAGGAGCGGTGCCCAGGATGACAGAGTGACCATTTGCCCTCCCTTCTCTGCAGTCCCTGACAGCATCATCATGAAGGTGCTGAGCCAGCGCCTGAGCCAGCAGGACAGCGTTCAGAAAGGGTGGGTGCTGCACGGCTTCCCGAAAGACCTGGACCAGGCACACATGCTGAACAGCCTGGGCTTCCAGCCCAACAGGTAAGCTGTCCCCCTCCAGGGGGGCCACAGCCCCGCCCACACTGCCTCCAGGAAGGTCCCTGCCACTGGGCACCCTGTCCCCAGGGGCTCAGCTGACAAGGTCCATCTGACAGCGTGCGGTTTACAAGAAGCCCAGGAACTCCTGAAGTGGAAGGTCTCGTAGACACCCCCATTCCCACCCACCGGCGGCATTTGCCCTGTGAACCAGGAGTCGAGCTTGGGTTCAGATCCTGGCTCTCACCTTGCTGGCCCTGAGCCTCCTCACCTGTGAGCCGTAGTCCAACCAGCCTTGCCTTCCTCAGGGGATCGTTGTGCCAAGGCAATCAACGGGCGCTTCCTTCTATTGTTTCCGTACTTTGATTTTGTACATCGGAAACTTTGGTGCATCTGATAGTCATTTTCGTGTGGGTATGCAGTATGAGCTGAACACTTTTTCCCTAAGTTCCAAAACAAGTGTCTAAGGCTGTTGAATATTCTGTTCTTCATCTGTGAACTTGAACTTGAGAGCACACCAACATCGTGTATGTTGTGGAGGTAAACGAAGGGGATCCAAAGGAAAACAAGCACAGGCGCCTTAGCCAGGGCTTGCTCTGGGGAGGGAGTCGCCGCATCGCTTGGGTTTGGCAGAGGCTGGAGGGGGCGGCTGCGGGCATGTCCTGCCGGGGCTGCAGCCTGGGGCAGCGGACCTGGAATTGGGGCGCCCTGTGTGCTCGGCCCGGGGAACATATTTGGCTTTTCTCTGGTTGGTCCTGACCTGACCCTGCTGGTTATCGGGTGGCTCCTGGCTGTTTGGGGTCAATTGTTGCAGAAACTGTGATTTGGCTTAGGAGAGTTTTTAAGTTTCCAGGGAGTTGGCATTTCATTGTCTATTTCAACTCTAATTATTAGGTTTTTATTTTAGTGCAGAGTATGGAGAACTTTTGAAGTACAGCCTCTGATTTAAAAAAAAAAATTATAGAACTTTATTCTGTGGATGATTTTTCAATAGGTATTCGAAAAGATGGGTCTGTTTTATTTTATTTTTTAGAGATCGAGAGCACATGCGTGGGGAGGGGAGGGGAGGAGGGAGAGAATCTGGAGCAGACTCCACACTGAGCGCAGAGCTCGACGCAGAGCTCGACCTCACGATCCTGAGATCGCGACCTGAGTGGAAATCAAGAGTCGGACGCTTAACCGACTGCACCACCCAGGCACCCCTATACTGCATCTTTATGAATTCTTCTTGTTCTCTTACTTCCTGCACTTTTTGCTTTATATGATTTTGGGCCAGATTACGCAGTTCCTAAAGGCTTCCGTGAGCCATGTGTTCATTGTGAAAAGTCGTCTTGATGGGAGTGACTGTGACGGAACTGTTACTTAGCCACCACGTTCACTGCACCTCCCCTCCTCCTAACAACACTTCACGCCGGTACCCACGAGGTGGATTCGGTATCCCAGTCTCTGTCGCGGCCATACGGGGATGGCGGGGGTCCTGGCCACCGAGGTGCGAGCACACAGCCGTATGGTTCTTCCAGAAGACTGGCCCTCAGGGGCCAGCTGTGCTGGAAGGATCTCCTTCACGGTTCTTTTGCCTTTTCTTTCTTATTGTCTTTCCTGAAGTTAATAATCGCTGAAGACTCCCTTCGCCTCTCTCCCACGAAGGGAGATTGTCTCCACATCCCCCAATTTTCTTTTTCTTGGTTTACTACCTCGTTTTTGGTCAAGCACATCCATCAGTAGCTTCCCGAGAGAGGTTGCCTGGGAGGTAAATTTTTTGAGACTTGGCACATCTGAACCTACCTTCACACTTGCTGGGTAGTTTGGTTGGGTGAGGAATTAGAGAAAGATAATTTATTTATTTGAGAGAGAGAAAGAGAGAGCCAGCACGAGTGGGGTGAGTGGCAGAGGGAGAAGCAGGCTTCCTGCCAAGCAGGGAGCCCAGCGTGGGGCTCGATCCCAGGACGCTGGGATCATGACCTGACCCAAAGGGAGACACTTAACTGACTGAGCCACCCAGGTGCCCCGGGCAAGAAATTAACTAAAGTCACTCTCCCTCTGCAATTTTGAATTGCCATTAAGAAGCCCAATGCCAGTCTGATTCCTGATCCTTTGTCTGTGACCTTTTTTTCTCTCTCTGGAAGTTGGTAGGATCTTCCTTTTGTTCACAGGGTTCTAAAATTTCACTATAAAATTTCACTCATTTCTTTGGTATGGGTCTAATTTACTCCATTGTACCTGAGGTTAATCTGGGAACCTGTGTCCTTCAGTCCTGGGAAATTCTCTTCAATTATTTTGTTGATAGATTTCTTTTTGTCTCTCCTCTTCTTTCTTTCTTTCTTTCTTTCTTTCTTTCTTTCTTTCTTTCTTTC
>NW_022589724.1:29713808-29809490 GCF_004348235.1 Phoca vitulina | reverse complement strand
TTCTTTCTTTCTTTCTTTCTTTCTTTCTTTCTTTCTTTCTTTCTTTCTTTCTTTCTTTTTTTCTTTCTTTCTTTCTCTTTCTTTCTTTCTTTCTTTCTTCTTTCTTTCTTTCTTCTTTCTTTCTTTCTTTCTTTCCTTCCTTCCTTCCTTCCTTTCTTTCTCTCTCTCTCTCTCTCTCTCTCTCTCTTTCTTTCTTTCTTTCTCCCCCCTGTTCTCTGGAACTTATTATTTAGGTATTAGATCTCCTGGACTGGCCCTCTACATTTTTAAAAAATACCTTTTTTCTCTTTTATTCTATATCTTTAGTTTTTTGGTCTGCTCATGTGTGTGATTGGTTTTATTTTGTCTTGCTCTACTTTCTCCAGTTCCTCAACTTTCTCTTCCAACCCTTCTATTGCATTTCTAATTGCATCTGTAGTGTTTATTTTTATAAATTCAAGAGCTCTTTTTTTGTTCTGTAAATGTTCCTTTTAAAGTTTCTTGATCTTGTCTCATGGATTATTCTATCTCTTGAAAACATTCGTTTTCAAGGAGGCTTGGTTCCCTCCTACAATGTCTGTTCCTATTGAGGCTGTGTGTGTCTTGATCTCATTCTTTCTCAGTGGATTCTTTTGTTTGTTTGATTGTTTTTCAGACATCGGGTTACCCTTGATGGTTTGCTCCTGTGTAAGAGTGGGGGACTAAGACGCTAATGGACAGGTGCATGGGTGGAGCCCATAGACTTTGTCTTCATGGAGAGGTGATCTCCTGGGGCCATCTGTGCAGAACCCTCCATCAAATTCCTCTGTCCTGCTCAGGTTCTGAGCCTCCTGCTGGAGGGTAGAGAGACCAAGGTCCAGGGGAGAAGCAGAGGGAGGTGGGAAGAGGTGTTGCGTGCCCAATGCCATTTGCATATTTTTTACCTATTTCCCCTAATATCGGTACAGATACAGGCTCTCAGCTATGCTTGGCACTCTTCAGCCCAAAGAGCCTGATTATACCTCCTCTAGAGAATAAACCTTCCATTTCTACCCAAGTCGAGAAGAGGCATTGGCTCAGCTAGGTGGAATGAGGAAGGGATCTGGGGCTTAATGCCTTCTGAGATGAGTTTCATCCAGTCCTCCTGTGCCTGAGCCTTTTGAGGGTTTGCTGGTGACCCTGGGTTTTTCTCAGCGTTTCCTGCTGCTGACTTGGGATTTAGCCTTTGTGGGTCTCTGGAGCTGGTTGTCACGGGTCCGCCTGCTTTCCAGCCCCAGATGTTCTGTGGTTGTGTCCCCTTCCTCTGTTCTCTCCGTCGTGTCAGGTAGGCTTTCCTCTCCTGTCATTTTTTGTGGGGGCTTTGGGAGGAAACAGTTTGGGGCATGTTTCCACATGCCTTTCGGACCTGGAACTCAGCCCGTGGTCGCACTCGTGTGGCCCTCACTTTTACTTCCAACTACTTTGCTGCCCTTATTTTTTGTTGTCATGAGGACGGAATGAAATTAAGCTTAGTATTTTTTTATTCAACCTGCTTTTTTATTCCTTGAATAGTTGAAATTATCCCCCTTATTTTTGCCTTTATCACTTTATTTTATGCTTCATTATGGTTTCCTTTGTTTTCCATCTTTTTTTTTTAAGTTTATCTATTTATTTTTTAGTAATCTCTACACCCGACCCAGGGCTCGAACTCACGACCCCGGGATCGAGAATCGCACGTTCCTAAGACTAAGCCAGCCAGGCACCCATCTTTTCTTTCTGGTCTGTGTTTCCTTTGACTTCTGTTCTTGAGATTGTTCTCCTCTCCCCTTCCCAACAATCCAGGCAGGAGGTGCTCTGGCTTGGGTCCTGCTGGTCTCCAGCATGGTTTGCATGTTTCACATATATGGTTGGGCTGTATTTCTCAATTCATCAATTTTCAAATGAAACAGAGTATCTTGACTCTGTCACATGGAAGAGGAAGGAGAAGGTGCTCCCCTGTGTGCTCCTTCCTCACCCCTGCCTGTCCATTCTCCGCTGCAGGGAGGGGGAGGTGGGGACAGCAACGTTCTCAAGTTGTTTAGTCCCAGTCTTCTTGACACGCTTTCTTATTTTTAAGATTACTAAGCGTTTCTTTAAAAAAAAAAAAAAAAAAAAGATTTTATTTATTTATTTGACAGAGACACAGCAAGAGAGGGAACATAAGCAGGGGTAGTGGGAGAGCCCAATGTGGGGCTCGATCCCAGGACCCTGGGATCACGACCTGAGCCGAAGGCAGATGCTTAACGACTGAACCACCCAGGCGCCCCTACCAAGCACTTCTTTCTAGAAATATAACAATCATGTTGTTTTTAGCAATAGTTACTACACTTGTGAGGTTTTAATTCTCTCTCTTCAAGTGGATTCAGATTTCAACACCAGCTGTTTACAGAATTCAGCCTCCCCATTTACCAATTTTGATTCATCTTTCCTTTGTCTTTTTTTTTTTAAGAGTGAGTGGAGGGGCAGAGGGAGAGAGAGAACCTCAAGCAGACTCCACGCTGAGCACAGAGCCCAATGCAGGTGTTGATCCCACAACTCTGAGATCATGACCATAGCCGAAACCAAGGGTGTGAAGCTTAGCTGACTGAGCCACGCAGGCCCCCCTGCTCTTTCCTATGAAAGGACTGTCTTTGATTCATTTCAGCCAGGGTGCACACCTGTTAGACTTCCTAACTTCTTACATATTTGAGAGTGCTTTTCTGTTATCTTTATTTGTGAACAACGTCTGGCAAAGTAAAGCACCCTTCGATCACATTTCTTGCCCGTCAGCATCCCATATTGTTTACACACCATCCTCTGATGTCTCTGATTCTGTAGCGATGCCCGGGGGCAGGGAGATGCTTTTCCGTTGTGGGTCGTGCGCTTCTTCTGTCTGGGTGCCCACGAGGTCTCACTCTCTCTCTCTCCCCTGAAGTTCATTTACGCTCGGCAGGCCCTAGTTGTACTTCTCTTGGTGAATTTTTCTGGAATGTTACTTCAGGAGGATATTCTTCTAGTACACATCTTACTATTTTCCTGGTTCACTTGCTTGGTTTTCTTCTCCAGGAAACCAATTATGTATATGTTGGATAGTTACCATCTCTTTTCCATAATTAGGATTTTTTTTCTTTTGTCTTCCTTTTTTTTTAAAGATTTTATTTTTGGGCGCGCCTGGGTGGCTCAGTCGGTGAAGCATCTGTCTTCGGCTCAGGTCATGATCCTGGGGTGCTGGGACCGAGTCCCATGTCCGGCTCCCTGCTCAGTGGGGAGTCTGCTTCTCCCTCTGCCTCTGCCCCCCTTGCTTGTGCTCTCTCTCTCTGACAAATAAATAAACAAAATCTTTTTTTAAAAGATTTTATTTATCTATTTGAGAGAGTGAGAGAACACATGTGTGCAAGTGTGCAAGCAGGGGGAGGTGCAGAGGGCAGGAGAAAATCTCAAGCATATTCTACATCCAGCGTGGAGCCATACTCGGGGCTCGACCCCCCGACCCTGAGATCATGACCTGATCCAAAACCAAGAGTCAGGCACTCAAACGACTGAGGCCCCCAGGTGCCCCTAAGATTTTTTTCTAGTAGCTTTTATTTCTTGTTCTTTTCCTGTCTGTCCTTCATCATAACTTCAGCTAATTTCTATTGCATTACTTTCTCATTGCCCCTAGCTTTTAATTTCTGTAATGCTTTGATGTTTCCCTTCATTTTGCCCCTTAACTCTCTTAGCTTTCATTCATTTCCCCTTTGATTTCTTATGTCATAGAGCCTGTTCTTCCTAAATTATGCTGAGTATTGATAAATCTTTATTGAAAACGTGCTCATGTTTCCTGGAGTAATTTTTCTTCCAAAGGGTATTCATTGTCTCTCTCTATTTTCCCTCTTTTTTCTTTTCTTTTCTTTTTTTTTTTTAACTTCTATGACCCTTTTTGGCAGCATCTATCTGTGGGTCCCAAGATGGCTATATTTTGCAAATCGTTTGTCTTTGAATAACAGGCCTGTCTTTGGCCTAAGAGGAGCGTGAGTTGGTATATTAGTTTTGTTTCTATGGCTGCTATAACAAATCCCTACAAACTTGGTGGCTTTGACAACACAGATTTATGGTCAACCAGTGCTACAGGGCTAAAATCGATAGTCTGCAGGACTGCATTCCTTCTGGAGGCTCTGCGGAGGATCCGTTTCCTCGCCTTTTCCAGCTTCTGGAGGCTGCCCGCTGCCCTTGGGTCTTGGATCTCTTTATTTCCAAAGCCAACAACGTTGTACACGCTGACCCCTTTCTGTAGTCACATCTCCCTCTGGCCAGAGCTGGGGACTCTTCTCAGGTTTTAAGGACCAATGTGATTCGATTGGGCCCCTCAGGAAATCTCGATTTCTCTGAGCCCTGAGGGAGGAAACGGCCGTTTTATTTATTGACTCTCACACAGTGCCCGGACAGCAAGAACGACAGGGGAGGGCGCGGTGTTTCTTCAGAAGCACACGGGGAAGAATATTCAAGAACCTCTTTGATTGAGGGCAGGCTTGCAATATTTCTCCATTCAGCATGGAATAAAATCAGTTTCTAAAGACTTAATAAACAATGCTAATTTAATTTATTTGACCCCAGTGCAGAGGACAAGCAGGGAAAAAAAAGATGTTTGTTTACAACACAGATTTAATCTTGCACGCTGTTTTAATCACCTTTCCGTATTTCCCTCCCATCACCGAGGGTGTGTTCTCTCCTCCTCACATCTGACTATCCCATTCCCCCCACCTTAGCTTTCAATTAACATTTTTATGATTAATTCAGAAGGTAATTTTAGCCATAAACCTTCAAGTCCAGATATAGGCTAAGAAAGCGAGGAATATTCTAAAATGAGCCCACCTGGCACTGGGATGAATATCAGGGCTGTAATTCTGGTTCGGTTATGATGCCAATTACAAAGCACTCTAGCTGTGGTATTGCTGTTTTTGACACCAGGAGGAAATCTTGACAGAATTATAGCCTAGAAATCAATCTGGGAATACGATACAGAAATCTATAATTCAGATATGAAAACAATCTGCAAAGGCTCTTTTTTTTTAGGAGGGTTTGATGAAATTAGATTAAAATAAATTTACATATATATCAATTTTATTATTAAAATATATTCATGCTGGTAAATAGAGTTATTGGAGAAGGAGAAGCTGCTCTGTGTTGGACACAGAAATAGACCTCTCTGGCTTATTAGAAAACAAAGTTACTGTCTTCTTGTCAAATATAAATCTCTTCTCAGAGCTAATAAATGGATAGTGTTCAAACGCAATGTTTTGTTTGACTCCTACCTCATAAACCCATGGCACATAATACTAAATTATATTCCGCCATGCAGTATCAATCTCTGGATTCCAACATCGCAGGGTGAGGGAAGCCAACCAAGTAATTGATGTGTTGCAAAGAAGGAGAAAAAGTTATTTGAGAACAAATAAAATGGGCTATAAAGTTTGTTAAAACGTAGTAATAGTAAAAAAAAAAGGGGGGGGGGGAAGAAGAGGAAGAAGAAAGAAACAAAGAAAGAACTATCCCAGGCTGCATCCAGAAACCTACCCTCTGCCTAGCTGTAAAATAATTCATTTCATGCTGCAAGTTTGTAGCGCGGTCGTTCCCTTTAAAATTAATGTTTACTATAGAGAGGGAGTATAGGATTCTGATTGATGTTGGGAACTTTGCAATGTATCAGACAGGCTGGGTTTTTTTGTACCCTCCTTCCCTTCAGTGCCGCAGGGAGGGGCGGGCAAGCTGTGGCCTTGACCGCCCCCACCCCTTGCACCTGGTCCTGTCCTGTCCTGTCTGAGGGCACCGCCTGCCAGAGGTCAGAGCTGCCCCCGCATCTCTTGCAAATCCCTGGGGAAGAGAGTAAAGGAGGGGATCCTGGCTCAGCCTGTCTCCCTCTTTCTCAGGGGACTAACTTTGGGGACTAGAAAGAAATCACCTAAGGGCCAGATTTCAGATTAGTTCCTTTGTGTCCCAGTTCGTTTTGTGCAAATTGGAAACTGCTCCATGGGTTCCTTTGAGAGTGTGGTGCTTTGGGATTTTTTTTCATTATTATTTTTTAAACTAGATGGTTGTGATGTCCCATGTCCAGAGGAGCTCAGAAGAGGTTGGGTTGTCCCTGGGAAGGCAGTGACCCATCTCCACTCCTTGCCTTTGGCTCCCACCTGGTTCTGGGTGTGTTGTTGGCTTTTGGTAAACACACAGCCCTTTCCTCCAGGGAGTGGGAGGGCAGACCACCGAGGGGAGCAGGGCTGGCCAACACCGGCGCCATGCCAGTAGGAGCTGGGAATCCCACACCCAAGTGCAGCCTCTGGAAGCTTTTCAGATTTCTGGGGGCCAGGCGCTTGAAGCCAGCCCTGGTGGCTGTGGCCAGGACATCTCTGCTCGGTGCTCAGGCCGGTCCCAGGCTACTCTGCTGGTCCTGCCAAGAATCCCCTTCTTTCTTCCTCTCCTTGTTCTCCTGTCCCCTCGTCTTGAATTGTAATCCTCATCCTGACAAGAACGATGATGATATCTGAGTGCCAATTACATGCCTTCTTTACATCTCACTTAATCCATTCAACAGACCCAGAAAGTAGGCTTGTTCAGTAAAAGGCACTTGGCTTGGAGAAGCATCAGACGACATAGAAGAGACCAGGCTTGAACCAGCTCTTTGCTCTGAACTGTTACTTTGTATCCTTTCTGCAATGTGATTGGCATTTATCCCAGCTGCCTAGCTTGAAAAAGCTACCTTTAATCTCAGTTTTCCTATCTGTCAAATGGGGCAATAAACTCTGCTCTTTCAACCTTCTGGCAGCACTGTCCTAGAAAGTAAATGGAATGAGTCTCTGTGTTTGATTTATAATTGAACGTGCTGTTCGGATACAGGAAGCCGCTGTGAGCTGGCTCAGTCTGTGGTCCCCAACAGCTTCTCCTGGTGGGGCAAACTCTCATTCAAAATGTAGGACCGAGTTTCCCCTTCCATTCTCAAATGGGTATGCTGTAGATTCATCTACACGGTCAGAGGCGTGAAAACATGTATGGTAGTCACTCATGTGATTTTGAATTCCTGTTACATAAAAAGAAGCCAAAATGGCAAATATACTCGGAAGGGATGACCTTCAGGGACTAGTTGCTGTATCTACCCATAATGAGTTGGTACATATAACTTACTGTACCTAAAAATGTTTTTTCTCCAATAACAATCTTCCCCACGGAAGACCATTTAATGACTCGGGGTGGGCTGATCTCGGGGAAGGTGAGTCCTTAGTCAGCTGGTGCCATGTGTGATAGGAGAACAACCCAGAAATAGACCCAGACACAGTCTCCCTTTTGTCCAGAAGACCTTCGTGGGGCCAGGCAAGCTGGAAAATCACAGTTAGGGCCTTTAATGGTGTCAATACACTGTTCTGCCAAATGCTGGTTTGATTTCTTGGTTTTGATGATGTTAAATTTTAGAGAATGGAATAAGATGGAATAAGATGGCATCATGAAAGTAAAAAACTGAACGGGCACGTCATTTCTCGGCCAGAGCTCTCTAATTTGATTTCAAAGCTTGTTCTTTTGAGTTCCATGTGACACTCTGCTCGGGGACAGCACAAAGAAACCCTTGGATAATGGCTTTGCCTTTCCTAGCGTGTTCCAAAGTGAGAAGGATGCTCCGATCTCTTGGGGGGACAACAGTAGGACCCGAAAACAATTAAAATGCGAGATAGAGGGGATTTCTTGCCTTCCTCCACTCTCTCTCTTTTTTATTATCACTTGGTCCTTCCAGGAAGCTCTCATATCCCTGCAGCTGATCCTTACGTGGATTAGGGATAATAAACAGCCCATTAATGGAGGCCTGAACCAGGAAATGGAGTTGGAATCAGCAGCACAATTCCGTGGCTGACTGAGGTTAATAACTCCATTACTCCAGCTCTGTGCTGAGCTGCCCGCCGAGTGGCATGTTAGCCTTATCTTACTCCTCATTAATTGAGCTAATAGAACCCGAGTGACCCTGCCTCGCTGCCGTAGTCTGAGAGTTTACCAGACATGGGCTAGAATACATATCATTCCCCGTGTGCTCTGCGGGCGCCTTTGTTTCTGGAAGAGAGATCTCTCTTAAGGACTGGTTAGCTGCCAGACCCGTCCTAGCAGCAGAGTTGCTGCGCAGCTGTCCGCACCGGGTCCCCAGGTCCCGCCGACTTTGTTCTCTGGGGGCGGTGCGGCGAGGGCCTGCCCCTCAGGCAGAGGCTGCTTGGCTTTAGGGCTTTAGCTTCAAGCCCCACAGCTTTGGAGGAAGTAGCGATGGTCTCAACAGGGTGTCTGGGGTCAAGGGCGAAAAAGAAAGTGTGGCCCGTGTAGGGGGGAGTAGGGGCGGACCACAGCCTTGCCTCTCTGGCTGTCCTCTGCCCTGCGACACTGGGCAGCTGCCTCTTCTGTGCCCATCTGCCTGCCCCGAAGGTGCCTGACAGTTCTTGGCACGGTTCTGACCACCCTGCTTCACGGCCCGTGGGCCAGTGGTCAAGGGCGCCACCTAACCTCTCTGAGCCTCAGCTTCCTCAACTGACAACAGGGGCAGTGGCCGGTAGGGCATCGGGTGGAAACGCTTGATGACATCGTGCAGGAAAGCACTTCGTGCAGAGCTGGCATTGCAGGGGCTCCATATGTTCAAACCGTGCTGATTCCTAAAGTACGGGGGACCCCGAGCCTGTCCATGGCGATCAGAGCTTCTGAAGAGAGATCGGAGCTCACCAAAATAGCAGATGCAAGGTTCTGTGGCCCCGGCTGGCTCCCTGGCTTCCGGGGACTGCTTCCCTCTGGTCAGGGGAAGGTAGTTCCTTGTTCCCGACGCTGCAGTGCGCTACGGGGGGCAGCAGAAAGATCCAGCAAATAGACAAAGACAAATCGCACTCTCGTTGGAGACGCCCTGGAGCCAGCAAGGAGGAAGATCTTCAGGCTAGAATAGCCTGGCAGATTGTATGGGAGCTGAGAAACCAACCTAAAAAAAATGGGGATTTTCATCACTGGTCCCCTGTTGTTTTTTACGATTTAAAGATTCTTTTGATGGCTGGACACAACACAGTGACACTCCGATGCAAGGCAGAACTTTTTGTTACTTACAGTTCCAAAAAGAAGCGGCTGCCACGCGGGGCCGTGCTGGGGGTTGCACTCTGCGGATGGGCAAGAGCAGCTGAGCCGTGGAAGGCGGCTTCTGTATGGCGAGGGGGCGGGGGTAGCTGGGTTGGCTAATTTAAATAATTCGGGGAGCTCGGGGCAGAGGGGCTGTCCGCAGCTGGAGTGTGGGAGCCCTGTAAGAGGAGTGGTTGGAGTGGGGGCTCAGCAAGCTGCGTCACAGGGGGAATTGAGAGTTCCTAGCCAAGACTTCAAAACTGGGTCAAGACAGTGCTTATGAGACGTGTGTCGCCCCTGTCCTGTGTGGGGCGGACTGACCAAGCCAGCCTGGCCTAATTCCGCCTTCTCCACCTTCCACGGTCGAGGCGCGCTTTTGCTGACAAACTTGAAGAGGGGAGGCTCAGCCCAGAGGCCAGCCACCCCTGCAGCCCTTTCATCCACCGTGTGGCGGCCGGCCAGCGTTTCTGAAAGCACCTCCAGAGCGCGCCCCTGTGTCCTGGGGCTCTTGTACTGCCTCGTCCACGCTGTCTCATCCACCAGCCCCCATGCAGCACAGCCCCGCCCCCTCACCGTGAGATGGAGGCGTCATCTTCCCTGGGCCACCAGCTCGGGTTCCACGGTGCTTCTCACTGGCACCGGCGCCCAGGCCGATGGCACACCCTGCCCGCAGCTCTGAGAGCAGGGTTGTGCTTCCTTGTAGCAAACTTAAATCACAGCTGGTTCTGGGAATTTGGTGGCCGCGTTGGGGGTCAGAGGCAAGTTCAGGCAGTGATCCCCAGAGGCGGTGGCTGGGTTCACCCAGCCAGGAGCGCAGAAGGAGGTGCACCCCTGGGCCTAGAGCCCCGGGTCATGGCCAGTAATGGTGATGATAGGGCCACAGCCCACAGCCCCTGCAGCCGCAGATTTTAATCTTCCAGTAAATAAGAACTGAAGTGGAAAAAGGAAGGTTCTCCCATTATTTTCCTGCCTGGGGACTGTTGACATTTTACCACTTATTTCCAGTGTTTGTGTAAGAAAGTCTGGTGAGGATGATTCTGAGCAAATGTGGAAGGTCGGCGCTGCTTTTTTCCTGGGTTAAAACTTAGTTTATGACAGTCTGTTACTAGGTTTGTCGTCTGTCTTTGGGAGCATAAGAGCAATTACTTTTGAAGCAACGACATCAAAAATGTACATTACCTTTGAACCCTTTGCCTGCAGCCTCCGGGGTCTTTCGGAGGATAAAAATACAGTGATTCCCAGAGAGAGCGCGAGCCCAGGCGACCACAGGTGTGGCTCTGCTGTCCTAGGTAGCAGCTCGGGATTCTGAAGACGCACTGCTTGTGTGGGTGGCCAGAAACCAGGGAAGCTTCCAGCCGGGAGCTGTCGAGAGCTGGTCCGCACTGAGTGTTTGAGGATCTTTAGGAAGAGACAGGGCAGACGTATAACAAGGGTTCTCGTGCCATTTTCTCGGTGGTAACTTAGTTAAAGACGGACACTAACAGTCTTACTGGAGTATATTGAAACTCCATTTATTTATTAAGCAGGTAAAAATGTTTTCCTCAGGATTTTCTGAGAGTACTCGGTGGTGCCTGCAGCGTGGGGTAGATTCCCTGCTGTCCCTAAGAGGTCTAGGAAAGATTTCCAGGGTCAGTTTGTACCCTCTAGGTTTAGCACAGTGTTCCGGGTAAATGTGTCATTTTGGGAGAAAGTAACAACTTTTCTCCATTTCCTGTTTCAGTGTCTGATAACCTTTACAGCCAGAAAACCCCCTCATGTCCTCCTCTCCTCTACCCCCACTGCCCTTCACTGGCAAAGCACATCTCAATCTCTTTCTCACCTGTGGATGCTAAGCTCTTATTAGGGGTCCGGTGGGTTTTACCCAACCAGTAACAGTCGGGCCTACGCCGGTGGTGAATAAGACATCGGAGAAGATCAACATGCCTTCCCCACCACGGTGATCAGAGATCCGGTGCAATCTCCATGCCTGGGTGGAGAATGACAGGTGACCTTTAACAGAGCAGAGCCCGGGGTAGTTGGCATTTGAGTCTGGTTCTGATGGAGATGCCCCCATTTTTGGCAGGTGCGATGCTCGACCGTTAGCTTAAAGTCATTTCCCTGAGAAAGGCAAGAGGCCAAGATGCGGGGATGACTTGCAGAAATCATGTTTGTTTTTCTTTACCCAAAGGAGACTTTGGGAGACATCAGAGTGTATTTCAATTTTCCATCTTCCTTAGAGGCGTAAATAAAGTGCTGAACCAGTGAACCTACATTGTGCTGTCAAAGTCTGGGCCTCTGCCAGATTCAGGTGGCAGATGTCTAAAAGCTTGAAGCTCTCCTTCCTAAATATCACGGACATTATTTAATAAAAGGAAAACTTTTAAAGAAAGTCTTCCACAAATAGAAGTTCAGCTCTACTTTTTCCGAGATTGTGAAACTCTGGGTGTTGCTGCCTTGTTTGCTCCGAGGTTTCTGCGGATTCCAGACCCCACACCCCGCCCCCCGGGGGCAGGTGCTCTGGATCCCCCCTCCAACACCCTGTTGCAGCTCCTGGGCAGAGCCTGCATCCTGGGGCCCCGACATTGCCCCACCTTTCTCTCTTGGGCCTCCGTCTCATGAAACGTGGGTTCTAGATCCCAGGAGAGGGCTGCATGCCTGGAGAAAATGTCCCAGGGCTGCAATAATGAAGCCCCACAGACCCCCAGGGGGGCTTCAGTGACAGAAATGGATTTTCTCTACATTCTGGAGGGTGGAAGTCCAAGAGCAAGGTGTTGGTCTCCTCTGAGGCCTCTCCCCTCAGCCTGCAGGCCACCCTCTTGCTGCCAGTTCACATGGTCTTTTCTCTGTGCTCATGTGTCCCCAGGGTCTCTGGGTGTGTCCGCATTTCCTCCTGGTATAGGACACCAGATTGGGTTAGAGCCCACCCTGATGGCCACTTCCTTAAAGGTTCTGTCTCAGGGTCCCGGGGTGGCTCAGTTGGTTGGGTGTCTGGCTTGTGATTTGGGCTCAGGTCATAATCTCAGGGCTGTGGGATCGAGCCCCGCATCAGGCTCCATGCTCAGCTTGGAATCTCCTTGTCCCTCTCCCTCTGCTCCTCCTCTCTCTCACTCTCCCTCTTAAATAAATAAATAAATAAATAAATAAAATCTTTTAAAAAAAAAAATAAATAAAGACCCTGTCTCCACATACAGATTGTGAGGTACCGGGAGCTGGAGCTCAACATAGGAATTTTAGAGTGTGCACTCAGCACATAGTGGCCTCCTGGGGCCTTTGCTGTGGCAGCCCGAGCAAACTCACACAGGTTCCTAGTGGGCCTCTCAATCACATCTTCATGGCCACCCCAGTAACAGCCAGGCATTGCTCAAGGAGCCCACGGCTTCCCCCAACGCCCCCTCCCACTCGTTGGCATGGTTTTCCATAGCTCCTGCCTGCGCCCCCAACCCCGGCCAGAGCTCTGTGCTTTCAAAACCATGCATTTCAATCCCAGAAGGCCCCTGGGGACCATCTAGTGCATCCTCCAAATTGCACAGAGGGAGAAACTGAGGCCCAGAGAGACTAAGCAACTTGACTGAGGTCTCACTGTGAGTGAGTGGGGGCTGGAACCAGGCGTCCTGGCCCCAGGCTGGCTGTTGTCTTACTTAAACGCCATATTCTTTTTACCCATCCCAGCACAACAGGGTGGTGAGCCATTGCCCACCTTGCTGTCCTGCCCAGCACCTGAAGCCTTCCCAGGGTCCCCTTTTCCTTGGGAGGCTGGTGTACCTGGCGGTAGCTCCCCCCATGATTGCTTCATCCAGATGCCCCCCTTCTTGCAGAGCTCTGGGAGCATCCCCCTCTCCTCTCAACAATAATTAGCCTTGTAAGACTAATGGGCGAAATCGTGTCTAATTACCCTGTTGAAGGCCCAATTATGCGATTAACATTCGTGGGCTATAAGCTAATGATGAGAAGAGCCTCTCATTTGCATAGCATTAAGTTAATTGAACTGCCAGCCGAGGGGCGGATGGGGTGGCGACGGCAGGATTCTCTTTCTGGAAGGATACTAATGACCAGAGAGGATGGTTCACCTGACAGCTTTATTAATTAACAGCGATCTGATTACCTAGCAGGAGTGGCAAGTGGCAGTGGGCAGAAAGGCTCAGCTTTGTCACAAATGGGAGATGGGGGCCCTGTCTGCTGATATTTCTTCCCAGCGCTTGGCTGTGTTAGAGGCAAGCTCATGATTGCCTCAAAGAACCATTTTAGAAAACTCTTCCTGCAAAATCTTGCTCAGGCCCTTCTGTTACGTGCTCCCAGCACAGTTCCTCCACTCGCTTTATCATTTATTCTCTCTTCCGTTCGTTCCACTGACACATAGAGAGCTTCTTCAGAGCAAGGCTGGGCCCCCTGCCTAGGGAGTGTTCGTGGGATGGGTTCTACTTGGCTAGAGGCTCCCAGCTTCCCCCAGGGGTTTTGGACTCAGCATGGTGTCACCCTTGCAGTTGGTGAATGTCAGCAAAGAATCTCAGACTTTGAAGAATCCTTGGAGATCACTGGTTGAGGTCCTTTATTTTACCCCCCATAGAATGGGGGCTCAGAGAGGACGAGAACCTGGAGCTGTCGTCCGAGGCAGGGAATGGTGGGGCGGGGTGGGTGCCGCTGGCCCTGCCCCGCATCCCCTGCCCCCAGAACTGCTCTGCCTTTTCGGCCCCTCCCTCAACCCCTGTGGATGGCATGCTGAGTTCTTACATGTTATCCCCTGGGGGAACTTGCCTGGAGCCCCTCCCATGTGCTCCCCATCCCCTCACTTCTCCCTCATGGCACTTGCCCGCTGGCCTGTATTTCTTCTCCATGAGACAGAGACTGTACTTTGCTCACAGCTTAGGTGATTGAACCAACTAAGGAACCATGAAAGTGGTATGTGGCTGGACTAAAACCCAGGTTGCTCTCCAGTGAATTTTAAAACAAAGAATTTGTGGGTGCCTGGGTGGCTCAGTTGGTTAAGTGTCTGCCTTCGGCTCAGGTCGTGATCTCAGAGTCCTGGGATCGAGCCCTGCATCGGGCTCCCTACTCAGGGAAGGAGGCCGCTTCTCCCTCTCCCTCTGCTGCTCCCCCCAACTCGTGCTCTCTCTCTCTCTCAAATGAATAAATAAAATCCTTAAAAAAAAGAATTTTTTAAACAAAAAATAAAATCATGTATACATCTATATGTAACTTGCGCTTTCACTTAATAAAATATTGTGGACATCTTTCTCTATCATTACATAAAGCTACAACTCATTAAATGTTTGTAAAGTATACATTTTACAAATATTATATAGAAACAGTTTATGTACACTGTTACATAGTCCAGATGTATCATAATGCATTTAAATGCCCTCTGGCAGATAGTTTTTTCCAGTTTTTTTCTGTTACAAACAATACAGCAACAAGCAGCACATACAGTCTTTGTCCCTTTGTTTTGGTCTTCTTAGGAAACATTCAAGGAATGGCAATGCTGGGCCATTGGGTTTGCAACTAAAAAGTTAATTTAATTTTTTAACTGAAAGGAGTCAGAAATTGAAAGAGTACCAGTGGATAGCCAGTGAAAAAGAAATCTCAAAAGAAGAACAACTGAAAATTAATCATCTAAGCCTCTGACTTAGGTTAAAAAGATAATAAACACAAAAGTGGCAGGAAAGAGACCATAGGAATAGAAATTAGGAATGTAGAAAACAAACTGACAACAGAGCCAAAAGTTTGTTGTCTGACCAAATCAATGAAATCGACACACCTCTGGCAAGATAGAGAAGGTACAGATAAACAACATTTGACATAAAAAGGGGACATAACCATAAATATAAAATATTATGAACAACTTTATGACCATAAATCTAGAAACATAGACAAGATGGATAAATCCACGGGGCGGGGTGGGGTGGTGGTGTTCTTGCCAGTATTGACATAAGAAGAAATAGAAAATCCAAATGGTCCTATAACTATTACATGCATTGAATCATAACAGTGAGACCTTCCCCTGTCCCGAACACTCTTACATATGAACGCTTGTGGCAGCACTGTGTGTGATAGCAAACACCTTCTCAAAGGTGAAGAAGATCCTGGGTGAATTGCAGCAAGCCACATAGCAGTGCACTATGAAGCAACAGAAGGGGATGGACTACAGCTGTGCATATCAATGTGGAGGGATCTTAGAAAAATAATTCTGAGTGCAAATGCAAGAAGAAGAACATATTTAGCACAATATCAAAACAAGCAAATTAAGCAATGCATTGTTTAGGTACTCTTATGAGTCTTTAATAATTCATGACAGCGTTTTCTTTGGTGGCAGAATAGACAGATGGTATTGATTAGGAGCATCTAGAGCATTTCATCAGTACTAGAGTGATGCATTTCTTAGGTGGGTCCATGGGGTTGGTTTTATTTTTTTATTTTTTTATTTTTTTAAAGATTTTATTTATTTATTTGAGAGAGAGAATGAGACAGAGAGAGAGAACATGAGAGGGGGGAGGATCAGAGGGAGAAGCAGACTCCCTGCTGAGCAGGGAGTCCGATGCGGGACTCGATCCCGGGACTCCAGGATCATGACCTGAGCCAAAGTCGCTTAACCAACTGAGCCACCCAGGCGCCCCGGGTTGGTTTTATTTTTTAAGATTTTATTTATTTATTTATTTGAGAGAGAGCATGAGTGGGGGGAGGGGCAGAGGGACAGGGAGAGAGAATCTCAAGCAGACTCTGTGCTGAGTGTGGAGCCCGATGGGGGGCTCGATCTCAGGACCCTGAGATCATGACCTGAGCCGAAACCAAGAGTTAGACGCCTAACTGAGCCACCCGGGTGCTCTATGGGGTTAGTTTTAATATATATAAGAATGTATCTACCTGGATATAAATTTTTTCAAGAACACAGTCCTTGTTTTATTCACCAATATATCTCAAGCTCCTAAAATAATAATGTCTGGCACAGAGTAGGTGCTCAACAAGTATTTGTGGACTGAATGACTATATGTTACATAACTTATTTTTATATGTCAAAACGTGTCAAGATTAAAAATGGGGGAAATACTAAGCTTTCTTTTCTTTCTTTTTTTTTTTTTTTAAAGATTTTATTTATTTATTTGACAGAGAGAGACACAGCGAGAGCAGGAACACAAGCAGGGGGAGTGGGAGAGGGAGAAGCAGGCTTCCCACCGAGCCGGGAGCCCGATGCGGGGCTCGATCCCAGGACCCTGGGATCATGACCTGAGCCGAAGGCAGACGTTTAACGACTGAGCCACTCAGGCGCCCCCTACTAAACTTTCTTTTCATCCTAGACTTCTACTCCCTTCCCTAGAAGCAACCACTGTTCATAGTTTATTGGGTATTCTAGAAAATTTCTCTGCATCAATAGATAAGAGATAAACATATGCTTTTATTTTCTATAGATGGAGACATACTACACACTCTGCTTACTGTCTTTTCTCGAAATGCTGTCCCTGGAGATTTTTTTCATATAGCACTCCTCATTCTTTTTAATGGCCATGTAGTCTTCCAGCCTGTGACTATGCAGTCATTTCTTTAACCAGGTCCCTGTTGAGAAGCATTTAGATTGTTTTCTTTCTTTCACTTTGCAAATAGTGCTACAGTAAATGTATGTAGGGCTCTGCATATTCGGAAGACTCTCCCTACAGAGTAAAATCCTAGAAGTGGCATTGCTGAATTGTAACTGCATTTTTATTTTCAGTGGGCACTACCAAAGTGCCTGAGAGCTCCTAATTTACTGGTGGAGACAAAACATTGTATGACCAAAGGTGGTGTGTGCTTTGGGAACAGCTAGGCCATCCAAGGAACAAAGGTTTCATTTAAGTTTGGGACTCCAGAGGACACCTAGACAGCAACATGGGTGGTGGCTCTGGAGCCGCCCAGGTTCACGGTATGGTTCAGTGAAATGCGCACCTGCTCAAGCTATGAAAAATGCTTGACGTCATGTAGCTGAAGTTTTAGGGAGCATATGTTTTTCTTAGGATCAATAATGGATTTAATGTATGCCTAAATGTTTCCTTTTAAGAATGGTTGTATTGCCCACAGCGGTTACTTTCTGATTTACATGTAGAGTATGTAAGTAATGACAGTTATTTCAGTTTTTAGCTTTGAACCACAACTCAAACATGACAGGCTTATGAATGAACATAAAGGCCAATCATGAAAGAAAGTCATTCTCGAAAGACCTGTGCTGCCTCCTTAAGAGGCTGGAAGCTAATCTCAGCACCTCTGCCACATAGAACATGGAGAGCTGCCTTGCAATGGGGGTGGGTCCTAGACATTTAGCCTTTAGGAAGACAAGTACCTGGAAGCTCTGCCCTTGGCTCTCAGGCTGCCCATCCTGTGGCCGGGTGAGAGAAGCATGCCAGGATCACCCGTCCTTTGTGAGAGCAGACACACATCTGGGAAGAGCGTGGACATCAAGCCCCATCTGGAAGCAGGTCCACTCAGTTCCCCAGGGACCATTGCCATGGCATTTTCTAGAAATGGTAGGTTTAGTGTTAAAAGCAGGAGCTTTGGAGTCAGAGACAAGAGTTTGCGAATTGGTGTCTGTTGACAGTTGCTTAGTGAGCACGTGCTATGTGCTGGGACGGTGAGCAAGACAGCAGCTTAGCCTCGGAGGAGGAGCCCTGCTCTAGAGGAGGAGATGAACAGTAAACAAGTTGATTATAACAGACTGCTTTACTGAGCTCTGAGGCCCCACAGGTGTGTGGGGAGCTGCTGCGAGTAGTTCAGAGGAAGCAGAGGGAACAGAAGGGCAAAGGCCCAGAGATAGGAGCTAGCTCCATGTCCTTCTGGTCACTTCACCTTGCTTCGTTTGCAAAGCAGAATTGATAGCATACATGGTGTAAAGTCACCATTAGGTCCCATGAGGGAGTATAGGTAGATGTGAGTAATAGACTATTCTTGTTACAGGCTTGGTGAACTGCTCTTCCCTCTATATTTTGCAGAGGACGCCCCCAGGCACAGCCCTGTGGTTCAGTAAGAGAGTTGAGCCAACCTTTTTTTCTTTTTTTAAGATTTTATTTATTTGTCAGAGAGAGAGAGAGCACAAGCAGGGGGGAGCAGCAGGCAGAGGGAGAAGCAGGCTCCCTGTTGAGCAAGGTGCCCAATGTGGGACTCAATCCCAGGACCCTGGGATCATGACCTGAGCCAAAATCAGGAGTCGGACACTTAACCGACTGAGCCACCCAGGAGCCCCAAGGCAGTCTTCCCTCTTATTTCATCTAACTTCTCATATGGCGGATCTTTCTCTCCCAGAGATGGTGGATTGGAGGTGGCCTCACTGGAGGAATGAAGACGGCGGGGGGGCGGAGGGGGAGAGGCCCTCCTGAGCTTTGCCTTTTGCTCTGGAATCCTCCCACCATGCCAGTGGGCTGTGGAGATTTCTCTCCTGCCGTGGTGGCATGTCATTCAGTTTGGCTGCCCCTGGACACGTGGTCAGCTGTCACTTGCTTGGTGACCACAGCAACTGCTATGGTGTCACGGAGACAAACGTAGCACCGAACTGGAATTTGACGGATCTGAAATTATGTGTTTAGCTCACAGTTGGTAGAGAGTGCTCATAAAAGCTTGATCATGATAGAGAGGCTAGTAAACATTTGAGAACATAAATATTTCGGGGAGGAAATGGCTCCGTGAAACATTTAGTTGTGGAGTAATTAGGAGAATAGAGAAAATCAGCCGGGCCGAACTCTCCAGATACCAATCTGGTGAGTTATATATGTAGGGCTGGTAATGATCTTGAGTGAGCCATTTTATGGGTGTGCAGACGTTAATTTGATGAGTACATGCACGCAGGGCTGCCCCGCCTTGGGTAACTGCATCACACCAGGCATCGAGCTGTTTGCCCTTCAGATATCTGCACCGAGGGGGTAGAGGTGCAGCAGGCTGGGGAACGGGTCTGACTGACCTATCTGGACGCTGGTGGAACATAGCACTGAGTCAGCCACAAGCAGCCAGGTGTGCACCAGGATGTGCGGGGGAGGCTGCCTGGGTGGAGAAAACAGGCCTGGAAACCCCTGACCTCTTGTGGTCCCTGCGGCCAGCAGCTGTGTGGATAAGAAATAGCCCCTGCCCACCCCCCGCCCCCCCGCCCACTAGGTACAGTAGTTAGGGGCCCAGACTGGCCAGGTTCAAATCCTGCTTTGCCATTTACAGGACCTTGGGCAGGTCACTTACCTTCCATACACAGTGGGCATGATGACAGTGGTGTGAGTGTGGTAAGAAATAAATTAGGTGATAAGTGTCAGGTGCATACAGAAGCCCCAAAGATGGGACGATCATCACCCTCTCGCTTGGCCAACAGGATTTTGGAAGTCAATGTCAGCAGGGTGCCCACGAGTCTGGTGAGAAGGTGGTTGAGGTTCCCTTTACATTTTTGGAGTGTGGCCCCTGACAGCTGATCCCCACCTACCCCCCCCCCGTCCTCCATGTGGCAAGACATGGATTCGTGGTTGGTGGAGAGGGGGCTTAAAAGGAACTTGTTACCAAGAACAGTGAAAGTTTTAAAGTATGCAAATTATTTACCTAACAAACATTTTTGTAGGTTTCAGGCTGCCCCCCCCCCCAAGCCCGGCTCTGCTTTTGGGAGCAGAGCTCCACACCCTGAGGACCCCTCTAGGAGACACCATGTGCTGAACATCATCCTTTGTGTAGCTGCTGAGGAAGGCAATTAGCTTGAGCTACCGGCCTTGAAGCTTTCTCTTTAGAATCTGGGAGCTTCTTTTTGGGAGGGTGATTCTTCTCTACATAAGAACAAGCCACTGCTTTGGTATTTCCTAGGAGAGGAAAACAAAGGGAAACAATTGAAATGGACCAGTAGGCGGCTGGAGAAAAAGAACTTTTGTCATGTCCGTAAAGGTGGCCGTGAGAGAAAAAGTCACAGGAGACTGAGGAATAAACCTCTCTCCTTGGCGATCTTTGAGTGGTGGAGCCCATCGTTGGTCCGAGGCCATTCCGCCCGCGGAACTGATGTGCTCTGGGCTCTCTCTGCCAGGGAGTGCTTCACTGTAACCGTGCCCAGGACTGCTGCTCCTGCAGCTGGGGGCTGTGGATCTCAGCGACGGGAAGGTCGTTCAGTCACTCAGCAAACTCTGGTTCAGCCCTGGGATGGGTGTTATGTGCACACGGTGCAGGCTCTGGAGATGCCAAGATGAATGAGGGGTGGTCCTGCCTCCTGCGGTCCCTTCCCTGCCCCCCCCAGGTCCGCGGTTCAGAAGGGGATCCAGAACGCAGACCACAGCAGTGTCTCCTGGGGAGCTTCTCGGGGTGCAGGGTAGGGCTCGCAACACCAAGAAGACACCCGCCCCCCCGCCAAGATAACAATGGAGGGGAAGAGGGTGCAGAGCACACCCTGGCACTTCAGCTCCCTGACACGTGGAAAATAGGAAAAGGTGTTAAATATTTCAGACAACCAGGTTGTAATCCAAAGGTCCTGGCAGGACAGTGAGTGCTGGCTCCTGTTAGCCGAAGGGCAGATGCTGATAAAAATATCAGCAAGGAATGGCTAATCGGGTCAGCGGTAATGTTTTGGCCATAAGGCCTTTTTCCTTAAGTGGTTGGAGAAAAATGGAATCAAATTGGAAACTGTTGGACCTGATGTGAGCCGGCGTGGCGGGGGAGGGGGAGGAAAAGCTGCATTTGGTCCCCTGTGTGGAGCAGGCACAGGACCGGGCAGTGGGGAGCGGCCACTGAGACGATGCCATGGGAGGGGTGAGCAGGTCAAGGCTTGACCCCAGACGGACACCTGCTCGTGCAGGGGGCGGGGCTAACGGCACACTCCCGTCCAATCAGGGGGAGGGAGCAGCCCACGCCGTTGACTCATTTGCATGCGAACTGTGCTTCCAGGAAAACTTAATCCAAATCGTCCTTGAGTCGGTGCAGATGGAGGGAGCTGGGTGCCCCCTCCTCTGCTGTCGCGCCCTCCTGTCGCCTTGGACCCAGCTCGCATGGCAGTGAGCAGACCTCGCGCTGGGGCCCCGTTTGTATCTGCCGTTCCACTCAAAGAGAATGAAATGCAAATAGCCATTGCTCTTTTGAACAGAAATACGTCTTCTGCCTGCTCCTGGCCCAGGTCCTGCAGAAATATCACAGAACGTAACCTGCTCAGCGCTTCCCGTTTCCCGACCCCCATCTTCTGCCATCCTGAAGTAGGTGCCGCAGAGATGCGTCCGTATCCTTGCTTCCCCCTTCCCCAATTTTGTGCTGAGCTGGGTGGGTCCTCAGGGAGCTGCAAACCGAGTGTGCCCTCGGTGGGTTCTTTAGAGAGAGGAGCCCTTCTCAGCTGCACTCATCCAGGCCAGTTATTCCCAATCAGATGGGCCACCTGACCGAGGGTCACCGCCTCTCCTCCTGGAAGGAAGCTGCTTGTCCTGGAGCCCGTGAGGGGTGCTTCCCTTCCAAGGAGGAGCACAGGTGGGGTGGACTCCTGGATGGCTTGAGCCCCTTCCCTCGGGGCGTTCCAACCCACCAGCAACTCTGCACACACACCCGTGAGCACTTGCAACAGGCCACAGCCCCAAGCCCTTCCCAGGTAGAATTTCTGGCACCACTGGGGCCAGGCAGGGAGCAATGCCTGCTGACCCCCAAGCTCCCATCCTGTCCTGCGGGGCCTGCTCGCCTGCTGGCAGGGTCTCCATGGTGCAGGCGCGAGATGAAGAGAGGCGGGGGGTAAGGACAAGAACATTCCGTGGGGGGTGACTTTGCAGGTGACTTCACCTCCTCATGGCTGAAAGAGGAGAAGACTAATACTGGCTCCTTCCTCACTGGAAGGCTGCGGAACAGGAGGCTGGCAGCCCAGTCCTAGGAACAAGGGAGGGACTCACACGCTGCTTTGTCTGTTCCACAAGGACTGGTGGCAGGCTGCCCTTTGCCAGCCACTGGCCCAGATCCTGGGGCCTCGGCAGGGAACAGAACATTTCCCCGGGAGCCCATGGACAGGATCCAAAGCAGCACGGGAGGAGGGTGAGGTGGCGGGTTCCACACTGGGGAAGGCCCCTCTGAGGGGGGCTCACAGCTGCGCTCCCAAACGCTCGCCCAGCTCCCATGCGAGCCGCCCTCCGCACTGCGTTGATGGCCTTGGCGCCCGTCAGCCCCGGCACCTGGGCGCGGCATCATTGCGAGAGATGCCCTCAGAGTAGATTGCTGCAGAACTGGTAGGCTTCTGGACTTGAATAACAGGTTTAATTCATAGACAACTATCAAAACCCAGAAGTTTTAAATTGCAGGCCTGTGTCCCCAGCCAAGGACGTGGAAAAGCTTTATCTAGAAACTCAGGTTTCACCTCCTCGGTAGGTTCATTAGGAAGTTTAACCTAGGAGCATACCCAGATAAACAGTTTAACCCTGGGTTTGTTTTCAGTAGGCAATTAGGGGAGTCTTGTCTTGGCACTGCTGCAGGGCTGGCCTTTGGGTGAAGCCTCCCAGGGCAGTGTCCTGCAGTTGCAATCAGTCAAGCCCAGGGTGCAGTTTGAACCTAAGCTGCATTAGTAAAGCGTCTCTGGATGCAGCTGGAAGGGAGGTGCCGATCTGGGAGGGTCTGGGGTCTGAGGAAGCCCCTCTCTGAAGCTGCTCGAGTGGGGGGTGGGACTGTCACCAGGACTTACCAGGTGGAGTCTATTTGATGTGGTAGAATCTGAATCTATGTCTTTGCTGGCCCACGAGTAAGAACTTCCTGTTGTATTTGGAAATTTGAGAAGAGAGAGTGGCCTTTTGGACTGTAGCTCAGAGAGGATTTCCCTGAGATGGAATGTTCTGGAAAGTCCTTTGAATTGTGCCGGGAAGGCTGCAGAGATGTCTCCTGTAGGGCCCCTGCAGCTCCACGCTGGAGAGAAGGATGCTTGGAGGAAATGACAGGCCTGGAGGCCCGTCAAGGCCCTGAGAGGAGGTGGAGGATAGGCCAGCTGCGGAGGGGACAGGAGGGGCCCAGGAGCCTGCACACAGTGGCAAAACTCAACTGAATGTCAATGCTGCAAGCGAAGGAAGGAGAGGAAGTAGGTCATGGAGGGAATGAAAAGCTGGCGAATGCTGGTCCCACCCTCCCTGCCCTGCGTGACCGCCTTCCTCAGTAGCATGTCCTCCTCGGTGCTTCTCCTGTGGCCTTGGCTGTGGTGGTCCCACTCACCCTTCCAAAGGCCCCCAGCTCCAGCTTTCCCTTCAGAGAGCCTCCCTCTGTTCTCAGGGTGAGGCTTTTGAGGACAACATAATTCAGTCAACATTTATTGAGCACCAACTGTATGCCAGCTTGGTTCTAGGAGCTGACACTAGGGCAGGGAACAGCATGGACAGATCATGTGCCTTCGGGGCAGACAATAAACATAATGGTCTCCCAGGGAGGAGGGCTTCAAGGAGAACAGAGCAGAAGTGTGAGAGGCCAGGGTGCTGCTCCTTACTGGGGGCACGGGTGGTAGACATCTCAGCAGAGTCCTGAACCAAGTGAGGGTGGACCCGTGGCCACCGGGGAGATGCATGTTCAAAGCTCAGGCCCATCCTGTGCAGAGGGTGGGCCCAAGACAGCAAGGAGGCCATGTGGTTGGGGAGTCAGGAGCAAGGGGCATGGGAAGGGACGAGGTCTGCAAGCTGCTGACACCCAGGACCTGAGCTAAGCACGTGCAAATGTTCAGTCAATCCATTTTGAAAGAAATCACCTTAAGGAAAAATCATCGTAAGAAATCATCATGGAGCTGGTAGAATTATGGGCTCTTGAGTCAGACGCTCCTGGTTGGAATCTGGCTCTGCTCCTGACTGGCATCATGGCCTTGGGCAAGTCCCTTCCTCTCTCCGAGACTTCCATTTTCTCATCTGTAAAATGGGTCCCAAGTTATAGAACTGCTTCAGAAGATTGTTCATGAGGAATAACTGTGACCTCAAAAGCATAATGCTTTTATGCTTTTGACCAGTCACAAGAGGTCACAGATTGTATGATATCCCTCAACGAAATGTCCAGAACAGGTAAATCCAATGGGGCAGAAGGCAGGCTAGTGGCCGCCCAGGGAATCATGGGTGGCTCGTTAGTGAATACTGGCTCTCTTCTTAGGGAGATGAAAATGTTCTGGAACTATAGAGAGGTGATGGTTGTACAACACTGAACGTCCCAAATGTCCCTGAATCACATACTTTAGAATGGTTAATTGATGTTATGTGAGTTTCTCCATTAAAACATTAAAAATAAATGAACAAACTTGCCTCCAGAAAAAGAGTGAACTTAGAAAAGTCCCTGCACTTGGTAAACATTCCCGGATGCTGGAGTCTAGCAGCTATGGGTCCCAAGTCTATCTGGGTCACTCACCAGCCAATAAGGGAGCAAGCTGCCCCATCTGGAAAATGGGGATGCCGCTGACATCTACATCCCAGGCTTGCTGTGGAGATTAGTGAGGTGGCGTCTACACATCCTCAATGTGATGTGGAGATGTGAGGAGCCACAACTTGTTACGAGGTGCTCCGCACGCAAGCATGCAGGGAGGCAGTGTACCCAGCGGCCACAGCTCAGACTGGGCTGTTCCACTGACTTGAGCTTACAAAGTCTGCTGTTCCTGTGGACAGAACCTTGAGGAGTTCACTAACGGCTTTGAGCCCCAGTTTCTATACTTGTCAAATGGGGCATAAGAGTGGTACCTATGTCCCCGGTGTGCCCACTCGTGAAATGCAGTGAGGATGCCGTGATGCTCCTAGGGGGTCAGGCTCAGGCACATGAAATGATCATTCTGTGCATCATGAGATCCACATGAGAAAGTCTGGCCCAATCATATGTGTTATCGCCATGATGCTGGTCCATTAGTTTAAAATGGATGCTTTTCCTTTTTTAAAATAACCTTGTTCTTGTGATTTTATAATTAGTGTTTTTCTTTTTTTTTAAGATTTATTTATTTTAGAACAAGAGAGAACATGAGTGGAGGGGAGGGGCAGAGGGAGAGGAAGAGAGAGAGAGAAGCAGACTCCCTGCTGAGTACGGACCTGATGTGGGGCTCAATCTCATGACTGAGAGATCATGATCTGAGCCAAAATCAAGAGTTGGACAGGGCGCCTGGGTGGCTCAGTTGTTAAGCGTCTGCCTTTGGCTCAGGTCATGATCCCAGGGTCCTGGGATCGAGTCCCACATCGGGCTCTCTGCTCCGTGGGAAGCCTGCTTCTCCCTCTCCCACTCCCCCTGCTTGTGTTCCTGCTCTATGTCTTTCTCTGTCAAATAAATAAATAAAATCTTAAAAAAAAAAAGAGTTGGACACTGAATCGACTGAGCCACCCAGGCGCCCCTAATTAGTGTTTTTTTTTATTTATAGAAATAGTATATTTTCATTGTAAAAAAAAGGCAGACATGTATAAAGTAAAGAACACTTTCTTTCCCCTGATTCCTCGCCTAAAATAATCATTATGGCCAATTTGTTGCATATCCTTCTAGATTTACTTCTCTTGTTAAATGTAAATAGGCTCATATGATATGGATTGTTATATTTTTGTTGAGTTAGGGTGTGTCTTACACTTCCCTCCTGTACCAACACCCTCAATCTACCTTACTTCTTTTAAAAGCTGCAGAATGTTGGCATACCACAATTTGTTAAGCCTTCCTCTGTTTGTGGACATTTATGTGGTGTCCAGTGTTCTTCTGTTATAAGTAATTCAGCAGCAGGAAATCTTGCCCATATATCTTTGCACTTATACTAGTATTTACTCCGAAGAAATTCCTGAACCAAGATGTTTGGCTTCTCTGGGCCTCAGTTTCCCCAATTTGTGCGCGGCAAATACTAATTTTTATCTTGCAAGATACTATAACATCACATCTGCCAAATACTTAGGACTGTTGGTTGCACGTAGTAGGCACTTGATAAATGATACTTTGGTTTTTATTTTAAACCGGAAGGCATTAAATCTAGCTCTGCTACCCATTGCAAGTTCACATGTAAGCTTGGGCCCCAAGGAGATATTTTAGGTATTTTAGTTAGCTTACTTTCTGCTAATCTACAGTTGGCCCTTCTTCCATCCTTGAAGCGATGACAGTTTGGGTGCTCTTCTCCCCTGGGGTCCCGGGGTCCCTGCAGCCCTTTCCTCCTCAAACAAGAGGCTCTGCGGGCTCTGTAGGCCTCCTTAGGGATCTCACTGCTGGCTTCTCGCCACAGCTCAGCATCCAGCATGCAGTTGCAGGTGGAGACTGGCCCCGAGCACCGTGAGGGAGAAAAGGGGTGAGTCTAGCCTCCAAAATGGACACGTTGGAACCTCTGATATCTCATGGTAATAGTACAGGTTAAAACAGTGTGGGCACTTATTATATGCCACACTGCATACTAAGCACGTGGGTTAGCGCTTTTAATCCAAGTCCCCAGTGTAGCGACGGGGAACCCAAGGCTTGCCCAGGCCGCGTGGGCCCGGAGCGCGGAGCAGGGGTATGGGTGTCGATGGGGAGTGTGGCCTCTGGTCACTGGCCACTCCCTCCTCACAACTCTGGGTGCCAAAGTGGGAGCAGAAAGATTCTTTCTGAGGCCCCCACAGGGTGATTGCCAGTATTAGCCTGTGTGTGTGTGTGTGTCCAGCTCATGTGAAATCCAGAGGAGGGCAGAGAGCCATTCCAGAGGACTGGCCTCTGAGCTATTGAGATCCACCGACCACTGAGGCAGGGCTCCGACCATCTGGAGGGGCTGGGGTACGTACGCGTGGTCCTCACAGAGTAACTGGGGCTGCTGCTATGAAGGTGGCATGTCTGGGACCTAGACACCCCGCCGCTCCAGCCGGGCATTCGGGCACGGTCGCCTCTCTGTCCTTCGGCCGTAGGATCATGGAGCATGCTCTCTCTTTCTGAGCACCAGGATAACCTCCCTCGTCCTTCATTCCCTCTTCTCGGCAATTTCCTTCTGAGCACACACCAACCTCTGACAACAGAGCCTCAAGTTTGGGTCCCAGTTGGCTACTATGTTTAACGAAGCCCTGCATGGTCACCTTGTACGAGTGGACAAAGTCCACCCAGAGGAAACCCTTGGCTTGTGCCCACATCCAGGGCGCAGGGACCCCCGGGTCACCCAGAAGGCCCAGACTCCCCCAGGGCGTTCACCTTCTGCGGGACCCTTGGGGCCCTGCACCCGGGACGCAGGCATGGTGGGAACAATACAGGGGCTTCAGACTTCTCCTCCCACCTCCCCCACCAGAAGGGGGTCAGGGCCCCACTGCTGCCACCGTCATGAAACCAGTGTCCGGAATTGTCAGGAAAACAAAAGCCGGTCGCATCCTGAGCCCTTTTAATCACCTAATGGCGGGGACATCCGACGCCGGGGCTCAGGTTCCAAGGCGAGGCCTCAGCCGGGCCACTGTAACTACAGCCAAGTTTGGCCCAGCTTCTCCGTATTACAGCCGCAACACGGACGCACACAATTGAAGTATTTGAGAACAATGAAATATGCATGGCTATCAGTGACAGCCCCATAAAGTGCAGCAATTAGCCGCGTAATCCGAGAGAGGGAGCCGGCCCTCGGCAGCCCGTGGCTCCCCATTAGTTAAATGCATTTTGTACGTCCTCATCCCATCAAATCAACTAACACTTCCTTTAATTGGTTCATGAATTATACAGCCGTCCCGCATTATAATTTAATCGCCTGTAAACATTCATAGGCCCCACTGTAAAGCGTATCGCGCTCATTAATTCGTTAATTTCAGCAGATGGAAGGGGAGATCGGATGAACGGTGGCAGAACAGAGCGCCTTGGGCAATGGAATAAGGAAAAAAAGGTGGGGGGCCGTTTAGGTTTTTTAAGGGCTGTCAGAAACTCAATCTGTGAGCTGTCAGCCGCCTGGACCCAGCGCCCACCCCCTCCACTCCACCAACCGCGGGAAGTGACTGGCGGATTCATATGGAGGCTTGTCAACCGTCTTTAAACATCAAGCCAGCGGGTAAACCGAGCCCAATGTAAATTAATTCTTGTCTTACGGGCCCCCCTTTCTCTGTCCCCATGAATATTTCATGGCGGGCAGCATAAATATTAATTCTAATAGCTCTGCACAGTGGTTATTATTTCTGTTTTATGACAAATATTCATAAAATATTCAGGACCCTTTTTTAGAACATTTACACACTTGATTGTGAATTTTCCCAGTTTCCCGAGGACACTGTAAACATATTGGGGTTCTCTTGATGGACTTTTCCCCGTTAATTAATACCCCTGGTGATTAATATTTAATCAGACTTAGGTTTTTCGAGAAGTAAACACCTATTAGATTGGAGGGTGGGAGGGGATTGGTTTTCCCCTTCAGTCTGTAAAATCGGAGATTTCTGCTCCCGTGAGTCTGTTTCTCTTTGACACCTGGGTGATCTGACAAAGGCTAACCCCCTTGCCTTTTTATCTTGAAAACAATATCTATCTTTTTTGCATGTGTCTGTTCTCCTCTTACTTTTTAACCCAGAGCTCTGGCAGCAACCCAGCTTACTGTAATGAAATTCTTCGGAAGATGCCACTGCAGTGTTTATGCAAGGATTTAACATAATTTTGGAGTAATTAAAGTGTGGGTTTAACAAACACGGTGGCGGAGTCCTTAGGCAAGGCAGCTGTGATTGGGGATGAAGGAGCTTCTGGAATCCACGTGATTTGTCTTTAACCCTGAAAGGCAGCTGTGCTCGGCATCCCCGCGAGGCCCCAAGGAGGGGGTCCCAGCCCCGGGGAGCCGGGGGGCCACACAGATGAGGTGGTGGCTTCGGCCCATGGGGGGTCTGAGGCGGGGTCCTGCGAGCCTTGAGGCTGGGGTGCCACCCCACCCCACTGCACTGGCTCTCCTCCTAAATTGCTTCAGGGTTCACTTTCCTGTGCCCTGATTCTCAGCAGAAGCCTCGTGATTCTCTAAAACCGCAGGGCATGAAGCCGAATTATGTTACAAATAGGAAGGCAGCAGGGAGGGCAGGAAGGAGGGTCCTAGAGCGGCCAGACCTGGAGCCCAGCCTACAGCCATCACCGAACCTCCTGGGGGCCGGAGAGGTTTTCATCCTTGACATGGGCAGGATCACAGGACTTGGGTCGTGTGCTTCCTGTGAGGATTACATGGGACACGTGTGTGTAACACGCTTCGTACAGGCGCCTGGCATGCAGTAAGTACGTAAACGTTGGCAGGGACTGTGATGATGATGGGGGTGGTAGCTAATGAGAGCCAAAGGCTTAACATCGAAGCCACGTAGTAAACCACGTTTAGAGGAAGAGATCCCTGGAGGAAAACCCCAGCCATGGAAGGGGTTAAAATAGAAGCTTCTCTGCAGTCCCTTAAAACATATAGTGGAAAAGTCCAGAACGGAGATTCTGACCGTGGGCAGAGAAGCGGCGAGGCTGAAGACGCTTCACCAGGGACACATTTTAACACAGTGTTTGTCAGCGACGGAGAGTGGCTCTGAGAAAGGGAACCCCGAAATGAATTCACCTGACCCTCCCTCCGCTCCCTGTCTTGGGGGGACCGGTGACAAGGAGACACACTCGTTTCGCAGGGGGCCCAAGGGTCCAGATCTTCCACACCCTGCTGTCTGGTCCTTGAAGCAAATTCCTGCTCCCAGAGCAGCGCCAGGGGCTGGCCCGGCAGCAGGTTGGGCTGTGAGCAAAGGCACACAGGGAGGCCCCCTTGGCGTCTGCCCCGGTCCCTGACTCGAGTCCCTTTCAGCTGACCTGCTCGAAGCGGAGAAAGATGCCGTTGACTCCAGGTGGCTCTGAACCTGCGACTCCCAGGGAGCCACAGCTAAACCACGCGTCGGAGTCTGTGGTTTATGCTGAGCAGCGGGAGGCCAAGACCTACCTATCCCCTTCCCTTCCTTCCTCCCTCCATCCCTTCCTTCCTTCTTTCTTTCCTCCTCATTTAGCAAATTCACAACAGATTGAGGCAGTCAGCTGCACGAACGAGAGCGGGCTGCCTGGGTTTGAACCCCTGCTTGGCTACTGTGTCGGGTTCTCCAGAGAAACAGAACCAATAGGATGTGTATTGTATACAGAGAAAAAAGATTTATTATAGGGACTTGGCTCATGCAATATAGAGACTGGCAACTCCCAAGATCTTGGGGTGAGTTAGCAAAAGCTGGAAGGCTTGAGACCCAGGAAGAGCCAGAAGACAGGACGACTTTGATTTGAAGGAGTCTGAAGTGGGGTCCCACGAGCCTTGAGGATGAGGTTGCATAAATGTTGATCCCACCCCCACCTCATTAGATCTGAAGAAGCCCTTATCCCCACTTGAAGGCCATTAGAGAGGAGGAATTCTCCCTTATTCAGGGGAAGGTCAGCTTTTTGTTCTATTCATGCCTTCAACTGATTGGATGAGGCCCACCCACAGCAGGAAGGCAGTCTGCTTCCTTCTGTTCAGCAATGTAAATGTTAATCTCCAAAACACTCTCACAGCTACACCCAGAAAAATATTTGACCAAATATCTGGTACCCTGTGACCCATTCAACTTGATACATAAAATCAGCCATGAGGGGCCGGGGAGCCGTGGGGTCAGGAGGCCAGCCCAACCTAGCAGGGAGCTCCAGAGCAAGGCTCACCCACTGAGGGTGGCTGCACTGGGCAGGACAGCCAGGCCCAGAACAGTATGACCTTGTTCAGAAGCTTGGGTTAAAACGTCCATCAGCTGGTGAAAGGCTAAACAAAATGAGGATTGCCCATACAATGGAACACCACTTGGTCATAAGAGGGAATGAGGCTCTGATGTGCGCTATGGTGCGGGTGAATATTGGGAACATTAGGCTGCATGGAAGGTTCTAGGCCTGCAGGCCCACGTGGATATTCTGTTATTAGTATGCATTATATGCCTTATATGGATTATTGTGTTTAATCCGTGAAATAACCTTGTGGGGTACTCCTCTTCTTTTCTGTAGTCTCCTAAATGAAGACTTGGAAGGCCGCATATGGTATGGTTGTATTTATATGAAATGTCCAAAACAGGCAAATCAGTAGACCAGAATCCAGGGGCTCAGGGAGGGGAACGGAAAGGACTGCCTGTGGGCAGAGTGTTCCTTTGCAGGTGATGAAAATGCCTTAAACTTAGATCGTGCTGATGGTCGCACAACTCTGTGAATATGGTAAAAATCATTACATTGTACACTTTCAAGGGGTGAATTATATCTCAGTAAATATGTCAGAAACATGGACACAGGGCTCGAGTCCCTGGAGATATTTACAGCTGGAGGCTGTCAGCGGACCACACTCCTTACAGCTGAGCCGCAGATTCTTTCTTAAAGGGAGATCTGATGGAGCACCCATGTGTCAGCCACGCCACGGGGCACTGACGGAGTGTCCTCCGGCTCGGATGTTCTTTCGGGACTGCTGCTGACCAGTGGATCTGGACCGGTGTCCACACTGGTGGACTTCGGTGCCGATCAGTGTTGACCAATGTTCCCGCTGTCAGAGGGGCCCTGAGCCAGCAGGTGTTTGGTGTAGCCACAAGCGAACGCTCTGGGTACAAGCTAGAAGGTATGGTGTGGTCAGCCAGTGCCCGAGGAAGATGGTGGGTTTCCAGGAACATTCAGGAACTTCGTGTCATGAGCGCACAGAGGAGACCAGCTGGGTCGTGAGCCAGGCCCCCCTCAAACACAGACCCGGAGCTAAAGGGCGGCCAGGGGAGACGGGAGTGATCTGTGTGGACCCGGAGCACACTCGTGGACCCGTGTGGCCGCACCTGGAGCGGGTGGCTGGCTGGCTGGGGTGTGGGCGCGGGTGGCCCGGGTGGGTGCGCAGAGTCGGGGATGAGTTTGGGCACGAGTTTGGACCTGGGGCCTGCCTGCAGTTGCTGGCACGGAGGGTGTCCTGGCCTGGCGCACCCAGGCCCGTCTTGTCCTGCTGCTCTTGCTAGCCTTCCACTCGCCTCCTGTCATTTTTACCTTCGGCTCATTCGCCTTTCTCTTTGGGAAAAGTTTGCTGAACTTTCTGGCTTCGCGTGATTTGCATTTCACAATTGTCGAGGGAGCGTCTGGGTGGCTGTTTGCAAAGGAATTACTCTCTTTCTTCCCAGTGGAGAAGGAGGCAGAAATTTTAAGACAACTTTAAAATGGAGCCCGATTATGCAGGAATTTGATCCCTGGGTCCTTCTCCTCAAACCAGACTGCCGCGTTTTGTGCGGCGCTTGGTAAGCTGCCAGGCGAGCTCGCTAATTTACCAGTTAATGACAGTCCTCGAGAGTGTTCCTCTTGCCCCTGGAGAGATTTTAGACCCAGCCAGGGTAGATTTGCCATTATCAATTATGCACAGTTTTAAACAAGAAATGGCCAGCAGGAGCCTCTTTTTTGAAGGAGTGGGGAGTGGGAAGTGAGGGCAGCCTGCAGCTGCCACCTGAGGCCAGGAGGCCTGAGGCCAGGAGGCACGATGCATGGGTTTTCAAATGAGGTGGAGATGTCTGGCCTTTCGTGTTCAAATTGGACACATGTCAGAGTAAAAAATACACAGAGCGAAAATTGTACAGCTCTGGCCATGGCCTGTTCCAGACGCCGGGGAGGGTGTGTGTCCAAACTCTCTCCGGCGCACATCTCACAACAGCTTTGATGGGGACCTGCGGCCTGCACCTGTGGCTCAGGACCGGGGGGCCGGTCCCCATGCTGGGGTGCTTCTCTGTCAGGCCTCCCCTGGCATCGCGGCCAACATCCGCCCGCTCACTGCATGCTTATCTGGCCCTTAGCACATGTCCTGCACAAAGGTTGCAGACAAGGCAGCCCCAGCACCTATCCTCAGACAGCTCAGGCCTCATGTGTTCTGAGGTGTGAATCCTCCTGCAGGTGACCCAACTTCCATTTTTTTTTAGATTTTTGATAGTCTATGCATGATTCACTTGCTCCTTCTCCCCAGCCCCCGAAGCAGTTGTCTATAGACACGGATGCTGCCTCTCTCCGCCCTTAGACTAGAAGGAGGTCTTGTCCTGACAAGTCCGTAAAAAGTAGTCACTCCCGTTTTGTGCCCTACGAGCGCCCCACGGGCTGCCGTCGTCCGAGGACTGTTTTGAAACAGCTTCAATGTTGCGTGACCTCTCTGGACATCACGTGCACACATCTCGTTAAAGATGAGCAGACCATCCCAAGTGTTGATGCGTGGTGTCGTTTTGCATTCTCTCTGGTTCCCTGCATCAGTGGTGGCCGTTGCAAAGATCCCCCAGAGGGAAGACCCCTCGATGATACTGAAGCCCGAGAGCTGCTGCACCATACACAGAAGAGTGAGCTCTGCGAGTGTCCCAGCCCCCAAAAGAGGCTGAGGCCAGGTCTTCACGGAAAGCTGGGAGAGCACCACTGCCTCCCAGTGGGCTCAGCGCCCCCCTCCAGGCTCTGAAAGAACTGCGGAAGGAGGAGTTCCACAGTTGTGTTGTGTTGGCACCTTTGCTGAAAAGTAATTGGCCATATTGGTGAGAGTCTATTACTGGGCTCTGTTCTGCTCCTTTAATCTGTGTGTCGAACCTTTCACTAACACTCTTATTATCCTGACTACTGTAGCTTTGTAGTAAGCCTTGAAATCAATTTGTTCTCTTTCCACATCGTTTTACTGAATACAGTTCTCTTCCAGAAACACTCCCCATATAACTTTGAGAGTTAACTTGTGTAGAATCTTCGAAAAACCTTGTTGGAATTTTGGTGGGAATTGCACCGAATCTATAATTTGGGGAGGATTAACATTTTAACAATATCGAATCTCTGAGTCCATGGATATGGTATAACTCCCCATTTAGTTAAATCTGATTTCTTTCATCAGTGTTTTGTCATTTTCTGCACACAGAACTTATTTTGTTAGCTTTACATGTATTTCATTTTTATACTATTGTAAATGGTACTTTTTAAAAAAGAGATTTATTTATTTGAGAGAGAGAACGAGGGAGGAGGGGCAGAGGGAGAGAGAGAAGCAGTCTCTCCACTGAGCAGGGAGCCTGATGTGGGGCTTGATCCCAGGACACTGAGATCATGACCTGAGCTGAAAGCGGATGCTTAACTGACTGAACCACCCCAGTTGTTTGTTGCTGGTACCTTGAAAGTCAATTTATTTTTTGTACATTGATTTTGTATCCTGTGAATTCACTAAACATACTTATTATAGTAACCTTTTTGAAGATTCTTTGGTACTTCTATTTAGATGATTATGTCATCTACAAATAGAGACATTTTATTTCTTCCCTTTCAATTTGTATGCACGTTATTCCCTTTTCTTGTCATATTGCATTAACCAGGATTTCTGGTATGATGCTGAATAGGAGTGGTGAGGATGGACAAATCTTGCCTTGTTCCCAGTCTTAGGGGAAAGCATTCAGTCTTTCACCATTAAATATGATGTTACCTGTAGTTTTTTTGTAAATATCCTTTATTGGGTTGCAGAAGTTACCATCTATTTCTACTTCGCTTAGAGTATTTATCAGGAATTGATGTAAAATCTTGTTAAATGCTTTTCCTGCATCTGTTAAGATGATTGTATAGTTTTTCTTCTTTAATATAGTAGGGTAGAGTACACTGATTGATTTTTGAATGTTTTGACTTTCATTCCCAGGCAAAACCACACTTAGTTGTAATGTATTATTATTTTTATATATTGCTAGATTCAGTTTGTTAACATTTTATTGAGTGTTTTTGCTTCCATATTCTTGAGTGATATTGGTCTATGATTTCCCATAGAGTCTCTGTCTGGTTTTGGGTATCAGAGAAAGGCTGCTTAATAAAGTAAATTCTATTCTCTCCTTCTCTGTTTTCTTAACGTTTGTGTAGCATTGGCATTATAGTTAGTTTAGAATTAGTACTATCCTATGGTTCATATTCTTTGGTCTATCCATTTATTTGTACACATGTGTATATTAAGAACCTCATTGAATTGTAAGCTTATTCAAGGCCAGAGAACCACCCCTCCCCCTGCCTTCACCATCATGTGTATAAACTACACCATAGCACTTATTTTTTATTGAGATAAAATATACTTAATGTAAAATTTACTCTTTTAGCCATTTTTAAGTATACGGTCCGATAGCAGTAAGTACATTCACAGTGTTGTGTGGCCTCACCACCATCCATCCCCAGAACTTCTTTCATCTTCCTCAACTGAAATTCTGTCCCCATTAAACACTAACTCCCCATCCCAACCCCCATCCCCTGGTGCTCACCATTCTATGTTCTGTCTCTGTGAATTTGATTCCTCTACATACGTCACAGAAATGGAACGAAACAATAGTCATCCTTTTGTGTCTGACATTTCACTTAGTGTAATGCCTTCAAGGTTCATCCACATTGTAGCAGGTGTCAGGATTTCTTTCCCTTTTAAGGCTGAATAATACTTTATTGTGTGTATACACCACATTTTGTTTATCTAGTCAACCATTGCTGGACGTCTGGGGTATTACCACCTTTCGGCTACTGTGAATAATGCCTCTGTGAACTTGGGTAGGCAAATGTCTGTTCCAGTGCCCACTTTCCCTCATTTTGGATATACACTCAGAAGTGGACTAGCTGAATCATAGGGTCCTATGTTTACTTTTTCGAGGAACCACCATAGCCTTTTCCACAGTGGATACACCATTTTACCTTCCCACTAGCAATGCACAAGCGTTCCACTTTCTCTGTATCCTCGCCAACACTTGTTATTTGCTGGGTTTTTTCTAATAGCCTTCCAAATGAGTGTGAAGTGGTATCTCACTGTAGTTATATCATGGTGCTTTGTATAGAGTTTTGCCCCTAGTGGAGGCTTATTGCTTGAAATCAAGAGGTTAATAAGGGCAGGGCCCTGCCTCTCTGCAGTAGTGGACGCCATATTTATTTAAAGTCAGTTATTGTATATCATAGCTCTCATTTACCAAATCCATGCGTGGATCCAGAGAAAGTTCCATAGAATTTAGCTCTGGAGCAGGTGGTAAGCTTCTGGTCCTTTGAGAAAGATGGCTTTCTTTGCTCCCCAAACAGAGCCCCAGGCAGCATGGCCAGAGGGTGTCAAGAGATCCCAGCTGCCATTGGGTATCAGGCACCAATGCCCTGGGTGACGGAGTATGAGGCCTGACCTCTCTGGGACTCAGTTTCCCCCTCTTGTACACTGAGCAGATAGGATCAGAGTGCTGGTTCTCAGCCTTGACTACACTGTAGTTGCTTGGGGAGGTTTTAAAAATCTCCATTCCCACGCCTCACCTTGGGTCAATTCTAGCTGAATCTCTAGGGGGGCGGGGACCAGGCCCCAGTATTCTCGAAGCTCCTCTGATGGTTCCAGGGTGTGGCCAGGGGTGACACCTGGGATTAGAGCCGTGGTTCCCATCCCTGCTTGAGCACTCGAGTCACCTGAGCTGCTGATTTACAAATACGGGTCCCCCGGCCCCTTCCCTGGAGGTTTTGGTTTGGTAGCTCTGAGAGGGGTGCCCAGAATCTGTATTTCAGACAAGTCCTCCCGATGATTCTCAACACCAGACACATCTTGGAAACATGGAAAGGGGGCAGCAGTTCTTCAACCTGGTTGTGTGTATGAGTCACTGTGGATCTTGTAAAAATGTAGACTCCCAAGTCAGTGGGTGGGTGGTCGGCGGTCCTGGGCTCCTAGGTGGTGCTGGTGCTGCTCATCGGGGACCCCACCTTGCGTAGTGAGGGAGTAGAGGCCTCCCAGGAGGCCTCCACTGGCCTGAAGCTCTGCAAGCCCCCAAGCAGGTGCAGCCCCTGCCCCTGGTGAGTCCTAGCTCCCCCATGCCCCCTGCAGGGCTGCTGCTGCCCACCACCCTGCTGTAGGTATTCTTGGCTGTCTTTGCTGTCTCCGTTCTCCCTCTCCTGGCTGTGTGCCTGGAAATGAGCAGCAGAATGCAAGACCCCGGCCAGGCGAGGCACACACAGGACTGCCTCTCTGCAGAGCTGCCCGGGCTCCCCACTCCACCCCGCCACCCGGCTCTGGCACCGTGGCTCCAGGAGCCTGGCGAACCAGAAGCTTCCAGCATGGAAGCACAGCTCCTTCTCCAGTGAGGCTTTTCCCAGAGACGTGTTTCAAGTACCGATTTGGTGTCCTTGTGCTTCTGATCTTGCCAGCCTTTCACGAGCCATTCCCTTGAATGACGACAAGCAGTCTTGATATGCTGGGTTAAAAATCTTTCAATTGGGGCTTGTTTGTTTATGAAACAGCATCAATTATCAGGGATTTCCAAACTGGCTTCCTTTCTACTGGCATCGGCATCCAGAGCGGCGCCGCCAGCCGCCAGCCGCGGTGACAGCCGTGTTTTGGTGTTGCTGTTGGGCCTCGCAAGTCTCGGGGGTGGGAAGGGGGGCCCGGCGTGTTTGGAGCGCAAGGGATAAAAGCTCGTTGAAACACCTGTGCTCCCGTGTTCAGACGCGCCCCGATCTCGCATGTTTTATTTGGTGGCTGTTACTTTGCAGCACATTGTGAACGGAAATCATTATCAAGAACGTGTGCCGGGAAGAAGTGGGTTTTCATGGCTCCTGGCCCCCCAGGCTGCAGGGGAAACCACAGTGCTCGCTCTGCAGAGGGACAGCTGCGGCTTTCATCAGGAACCAGCGAGGGGCTTCTTGGCCGCTGGGCAGAAGCAAACCTAAGCAAACAGTGTGGGCAAAGTGAGGCAGAGAGAAGAAAGGCAGGGGGAGAATTTGCCTTGAAGGAGAGAGAGCGTTTGGCTCAGGGACTCACATTTTTAAAAAATTTACACATTTTCCAGAAGCAAGTGGCATCGAAGAGACTAGGAGTATTAGGTGTCCTTTGGGAGACAACTGCAGGAAACCCAGCTCAAACCAGCTTAAGCAAAATAAGAGGTTTATATATTCATGTCAGAGAAACATTGAGAGGTGTGTCAGCTTCAGGTATAGCTTGATCCAGGGCCCCAAACAGTGTCTCTCCTCTCTCTCGGGGAGGGCTTCATTCTCAGGTAGGCTCTCTCTGGGTGGAGGCCCCAGGCAGCCCCAGGTCCCATACCATCAGCTTTGCAGCCCCAGCAAAAAGGAAGCTCCTTTCTAGAAAGCCATGGTGCAGCCTCTCATTGGTCTGGCTTGGATCAACTTGCATACTGATCCAGTTCCTGTGGGCAGGAGGAACCAGCAGTCAGATTGGCCACACCTGGGCCTTCCTCACACGCAGCCCTGCAGCCCTGGGGTGAGTTAACTTCAAACATGGCACAGGGATGAGAGAGGACCAGGGTGGCTCCCAAGGGAAATCAGGACCATTGGCAGGCATCGATAAGCCCAGGGAAGCAGCAAGTGTCCTCGTGCGGCATGTGGAGCAGTCCCCTGTGCCCCCTTCTCAGTCGGCCGTAGCATGTCCTTCATGTCAGTAAAACAGGAGGCTTTGACTCACATCAGTGACTCAGAACCATCTTGAAGGATTGGTACCCCTCGGGGTGCCTGGGTGGTTCAGTCAATTAAGCATCTGCCTTTGGCTTGGGTCGTGATCCCAGGGTTCTGGGATCAAGCCCCATATCAGTCCCCCTGCTCAATGGGGAGTCTGCTTCTCCCCCCCCCATTTGTGCTCCCTCTCAGTTGTGCTCTTTCTCAAATAAATAAAATCTTTAAAAAAGAAATTGGCACCCCTTCAGGGCACCAGGGTGGCTCAATCAGTTAGGGGACCGACTCTTGATTTCAGCTCAGGTCATGATCTCTGGGTCATGAGATCCAGCCCCGCTCAGCAGGGAGTCTGCTGGAGATTCTTTCCCTCTGCCCCTCCCCTGCTCTCTCTCTCTCTCTTTCTCTCTCAAGTAAATAAATAAAAAAAAGAATTGGCAGCCCTTCTTAATATCCAAGATGTCTAAAGAACTCCCACAACTCAATACCAAAGAAACAAATAATCCGATTAAAAATGAGCAGAGGACCTAAACAGACATTTTTGTGAAGAAGACAGTCAGATGGTGGACAGACATATGAACAGATGCTCAACATCACTCATCATCAGAGAAATACAAATCAAAACCACAAGGAGATACCACCTCACACCTGTCATTATGGCTAAAATCAAAAACACAAGAAACAATAGGTGTTGGCAAGGATGCGGAGAAAGGGGTCCCCCGTGCACTGTTGGTGGGAGTGTGCACTGGCATGGCCACTCTGGAAAACAGAATGGAAATTCTTTAAAAAGTTAAAAATAGAACTACCAGAGGACCCAGTCGTTCTACTTCTGGGTATTTACCTGAAGACAGCCCAAGTGTCCATCAGTAGATGCCTGGATAAAGAAGACATGGTGTATAGATACACTATGGAATATTACTCAGCCAGAAAAAAAGAAGGAAACTCTGCCATTCATGACAACCGGATGGACCTAGAAGGAAGGAGGCTAAGTGAAATAGGTCAGAGAAAGACAAATACCATATTATCTCACTCACGTGTGGAATCTAAACAAAAGAAAACAAAACAAATGAACGAACAAACAAAACCCAGAAACAGACTCATAACTACAGAGAACAAACCAGTGGTTGCCAGAGGGTTCCAGGGAAGTGGGGGATGGGCGAAATGGGCAGAGGGGATTGAGAGGCGCAAGCCTCCAGTTATAAAATAAATAAGTCCCAGGGATGAGACATACAGCCTAGGGAATACAGTCAATAGTACTGTAATAACTTCTGGTGGTGACTACATGTACCGTAGGAACAGTTCATAATGTGTATATAATTGTTGAATCACTATGTTGTGCACCTGAAACTCATATAACATTGTGTGTCAACTATGCTTCAGTTAAAATTTTTAAAAAGTCATTTATTTTTAAAAAAATGGCGCCCTTTTGAGAATTTGAGACCCATGGACCCATCCCCTCCCAGAAAATACACATGGTCAACCATTTGCCTCTAATTCCTAGGGGACACGGGCCCTGCAAGGGTGCTGGCGCGGAGTCGCTGGCCCGGGTGCCCCCAGGCAGCAGATCCCAGGCTCAGGGGAATACTGAGCTCCCTCTGGTGCCTGCCGAGTCAGCATTTCTGGGCCAGGGTGAAGGCCTTCTTTGTTCTCTAACTTGGAGGAGACAGAGTGGCCATCTTGAAGAGGCTCCACCCCAAGAGCAAAGGCAAGAAATCTCATTTGTGTGCATTTTTCTCGCACTTAGAGCTGCTGCTTGCCTGGGTTTACTTACTTGGAAGTGAAACGAACAAGGCTTCGGGCGCACGGGGAGTGCTTGTTGTCACTGATGTTGTCTCCAGGGGGAGGTGCACACATCGGTCATCGAACCCAGACGTCCATGATGATGAGCCCATTGAGTCCTGTGTTTCAGTTCCACACGGCAGGCTGGTAAACTCGGGAGCTTACTGCAATGCTTGGCGTACAGCAGGCATCCAATAAATGCACGTATGGATTAATTAAAGGATGAATGAGTGAGCAGTAAGTGAGCAATGGAATATTCCAGAAGTTAATTCTTTAAAAACAAACTGGGATGGTTTCACACTAGGAGACAGGGCCTGGATTAGAGCTGTGAGCAGGCGCCGTGAACGCGTGGCCCTTCACCCCCACCCACCTGTCGCACCCAGAGTGCGTGCCCTTCGCCTCTGTCCCCTCTGCCAACCCTGGCACCGCTGACATTGGGGCCGGGTAACTCTTGTGGCAGGGGCTGTCCCACACCTAGGATGTTGAGCCCTCTCCCTGTCTCCACCACTGTCTGCTAGTAGCTCCCCTCCCCCATTGTGACGACCACAAATGTCCCATAGATTGCCAAATGTCTTCTTGGGGCAAAATCACCCTAGATTGAGAACCCCGTCCTCACGTTTTATATAAAAAAAAGGGTCCCGTTGCCAAAAAGCAGGGACTCGGCCATTTGCACTAAGGATTTAGGAGAGACCGGGCTTATCAGAAGTGGGCTCTGTGTCTTTTCTGCTGGGCTCTGGTCTGGGCTGTTTACTTCAAAGGCCCTGCTCCCTTGGGTCTGGGGCTCCTCTGTGAAGGAGAAGATGGGGGAGCTGAGAACCCCAGCTCTGCGGGGGGCCTGAACTTTCGGGAAGGCTGTCCCATGACGAGAGGGATGACGTTATAGCCCTACCTGCCGCGTTTGAGCGCCGAGGGTGCGCAAACCCCGCACTAAGCGTGGCACACGCTTCCTGCCGTCGGATCTTCAACACCAGGCAACTGTCATTAGCCCATTTTGCAGCTGAGCAAACTGAGTCTGAGAGAGGCTGTGTGAGTGGCCCGAGGTCACACGGCAGGTCAGTGGTGGAGGTGGATTCTAACCCAAGCTTCCGTGGCAGGGAGGCCTCTGTCTGCATCTCTCCCTGGTGACCTTGGAGAGCTTGGTACCCGGAGCCCCTGAAAGGTCGCTCCTGAGGCTCCACCCCCGTGCGGGGAAGATGCTGGCCCTGGTCTCAAGTGCCCAGAGTCCAGCCCGGGGTCCCCTCCAGCTGACCGTGGTGCTGTTCTCTCCCCGTAGGGTGTTTTTCCTGAATGTGCCATTCGATTCTGTCATTGAGCGGCTGACCCTGAGGAGAATCGATCCTGTCACGGGAGAAAGGTTGGTGCCAGGCTCCAGGTGGCCGGCCGTCTGAGGGCTCCGGGGGCCGGGCCCTGCTGGGGAGCCTGCCCTGTCCGTCCAGCTGACTGATGATGCCACAGCAGGATGGGTCTGGGCATGACACTGACAGAAGACTCTAGAAAGGGGGTTCCTCCAGTCGGTTCCCCTGGGCAGTGTCCGTGGACCCCCCGCCTGGGAGAGTAGCCAGGGACGGACGTCCGAGGCGAAAGGTGTGCCCACTCTGTCCCGAGTAGCAGTTCTGACCCGCGCATGTGACATGGCTGGATTGGGTGGGCGACCCCGAGACGCTGTCACGGTGATGCGCACGGCCGAGGAGACTCCTATAGAAACATGCCCGTGGGAACCAGTCCACCGGGGCGCCCACCCTGAGTCCCAGGAGGTGAATTCTGAGTTTTATCCTGCGGTCGACCAAGTACAATCACTGTGTTGGTGCTGAAACGCAGTCGAAAGTCCCCTCAATCACAAAGAGGTAGAAGCTTCCATCCTCGCTGGCACCCAGGGCCACGTTTCTGGGTAGGGGGACTCAGGAGTGGAGTGGGGAGGGCCGGGAAAGAAACACCAGGATTTTTCTAAACTACAGGTTGATTTCTCGTCCTTACGCCGAGGGACGGTCTCACTGACCCATGTCAAGTCCAATGGCCTTCACACTGCCCTGCCCCTGGGGTCCCTCCCTGTAGTGACCGTCTGTGGCCCTTCCTGTCCTCTCCGCTCACATTCGCTGTTACGATGTCCCACTCCCCCATTCGGCTGCAAGCTCTAGGAGCACAGAGCCAACACTGTCTTGCCTCACATTGCCAGGAGCAGACATATTGCCAGACAAATAGCAGATGCTTGATAAATACTGTTCAGAGGGAAGAAGAAAAGGGAGAAAGGAAGGGGAGGAAAGAAAGAAAGGAATTGGGGACTTAATATATTCTATTCTGTCCACCTGTCACTGACCTGCATCCTCCCCAGGGGAGGGACATGCTTTGCGTCTCCGGGGCACCAGGGCCCAGCTGCGGGTGTGCAGTAAATGTTTGCTGGTGGTGGGCACGGTGACCAACTGGGTCAACAGTGGGACAGAAGGCCCCTTCTTCTCCTGCCCTCCGGGCCAGACCATAGGTCACCTGCTTCCCCCGCTCTCTCGTAGGTACCACCTCATGTACAAGCCCCCTCCAACCATGGAAATCAAGGCCCGCCTCCTGCAGAACCCAAAGGATACTGAAGAGCAAGTCAAGCTCAAAATGGATCTGTTCTACAGGAATTCCTTGGAGCTGGAGGAGTTCTATAAGCACACCATCCCCCTCAATGCGGACCAGGACCCATACACAGTGTTTGAATACATAGAGAGTGGGATCATTAACCCTCTGCCCAAGAAAGTCCCCTGATGGGCTCTGAGCAAGGAGCGTCCTGCAGGGAAACAAAGTTAATGCCCTCCCCAACCTCCTGGAACCTCAGCCGAGCCAATAAAGAGTGCTGGGTGCGGTCTTATGTGTCCTCAAGGTGAGGTGGCGAGAAGGTGGCCTTGTTTTGGGGTCTGGGGACACGGGATGGACAAAGCCCAGGGAGGCAGTGGAGTGCAGCAGGGCTCCGGGACCCACGCGCCGGGTGCCCTTGGATGAGGCACGGACCCTCAGAGCCTCCCCTACAACCAGAGCCGGGGTCATGCCAGTTCCTGCTCGTGGGGCGCAAGGGAAGCTCTCAGCCCCGTGCTGGGCACACAGCAAGTGCTCAAGAAATGTAGTTTTTAAACGCCCCCCTCTAGAGCAGCCCCGTCCCGCAGTGCTGGGCACGCACTCTCTGCACCGCCCAGCACGGCAGCCACGAGCCATAGACGGTTACCATCTAATTGCACTTAATTTTTACTAATTTAAATATAAATATATTATAAATATAAATTTATATTACAAATATAAATAGTTAACAGGCGGCTTCCTGGCTGCCACATGGGACCGTGCGGTTCTAGACACACTTGACTGTTGCTTAAGATGCGCTGGAACCCGGGCACCTGGGTGGCTCAGTCGGTTAAGCGTCTGACTCTTAATTTCCGCTCAGGTCATGGTCTCAGGGTTGTGCAATTGAGCCCCATGTTGGGCTCCGTGCTGGGCGTGGAGACTGCTTAAGATTTTCTCTCTCTCCCTCTCTCTAAAAAAAAAATAATAAAGTGCCAGAACCCCTTAGAAGGCCTGCTCTCAGGTCCCAGGGAAGCAGCCCCTCTGGGCCTGCAGAGCCCGCAGTCCACAGGCGTGGACACCAGGGGGACAGGACGGCCGCATCCTCTGCTGATGGAGCTCTTGATCCTCTTCCATGAGCTCCCTCCTCCTCCCACCTCCCAGGTGATCTCCGCATCAATAGAAGAGGACACTGCAGCCACAGAGGGTGAGTGACTTGCTTCAGGTCCCCTGGAGCCACCTACACCTGAACCTGGTGCTCTGGGACTCTCTGCCTGTGGGGCCTCGGGAGGGCCAGGTCAGCCTGGGCCCCAGACTGCGGTTCCAGCCTCTTGGCTCTGAGGATGCTCAGGTACTCTGGGCCTCATACCCCTTCTAGCCTGAGGTAGCCCAAACCCCTCCAGCCACGATCTGACCCTGATCCCGGCCAGGCCTCACAGGCCTGGGTCCTTTCTCCAGGGGTGACTTCTGCTGGGCGACTCAGCCATTAACCCTCTCTCCCTGCCCTGTTCAGACACTGGGTCCCACCTCCTGAAACTCCATCAGAGGCCTTCCCCTCCCAGACCCCACTTCTTCCCAACCCCCACAGGGAAGGGGGTGTCTACCCTGAAAGTACCCTGACAGTGGGCTCCTGCCCATTGTCCCAGTTACAGACCACATGACCTCAGGTTGCAAACACTCCACGCGTGATGAGACTCTGCTAGCTTACACCCAGCAGCCCCAGATTGGAGGAGACAGTAAAGCAGAAAGGTGGCCAGCCCTGGCCTGGCTAGGATTGCTTCCCTTACCCCCACTCTACTCCTCTGCATGTCATTTCGGATCCCACTTTACCAGAACTCTCCCACGAAACACCATTTGGATGTAAATCCTTAGCCAAAGACACAAAACATTCATTCACGTATTAACGCTCATTTTGTGGACGCCCTGCTCTCGGGGCCCGGCCACACCACTAGCTCAGAGGCTCTGCACGCTCTGTGCCTGCTCTGCGAGGCCGCTGATGTGCGCCCGGAGCATGGGCCGCGGAACCAAGCAGCCTGGGTCCCCACGCTGCTGTGTGGTCTTGGGCAAGTTACCTAACCTGTCTGGATCCTTGTAAAATGAGCAAAATAGTCATTGCCTCGTAGGCAATGCTGAGCAAGTATTGGGGATTAGTTAATGCAGATTAAGGCCCAAAACAGGGCAGGGCACAGAGTACATGTGGGATGAAAGCACTGGCTCTGTCTCACCTGATTCACAACTCCCCCAGAGGTCGGTGCTGGGAGAAGTGAAATGACTTGCCCAAGGCTGCACGTGGCAAGTGGCAGCAGGGGGTCGGCCCCCAAGTGCCTCTGCGGGTCCCCGAACTCCGCGTGGGCCCGGGGTGGGCACCTGCTGTCCCCACTGTCACTGCCGGGCTGGTCCCTGCGGGTCCCTGCCGCCTTCCGCGCCCGCCAGCATCCCGGATTCGTCGGCGCCTGTGGGCCGGGGACAGCGCAGGCTTCATTGAGATGCACTGGCGCGCGCGGGGGTCCCCGGCGCGCCCCTCGGGTGTGCGGCGGGCTGGGGCGCAGCGCGGGGTCGGCCCAACACGCTGGGGCTCGTGTAGATCGCTCCCCCGGAAAGGAGCGAACGGCCTCGTCCCCGCCCCGCCGCCGCCCCTCGCGTCGCCCTGCGTAGCAGAGCTTCCCGGCTCCTCGGTCGTCGCTGGGGGGCTGCGCGGCGGCCAGGCCCCTCGAACGGCAGCCGCGCTCCAGCTCCCCGCCTGATGGCGCGGCCGGCCTGGGCAGTACGGGCGTCCAGGTCCAGCCCCGCGACGCTGCATCTGGGCCTTCGCGGCCCAGAGAGGCCCAGGCCCGAGGCTGGAGGGCAAGCGTCTGGCTAGCTTCTCGATCCGCGGCTGTGCTTGAAGTTACCCACCGAGTCTGATTAGAGGTCACTTGCGAGGGAGCAAGTCGCTTTCGACCTTGTCTTCATTAGCGTAGCTGCTGGGGTCATTTCCAGTCTCTTTTATCGGAACGTTGTCACCGCAGGCTCTCGCTGCCGCTCGGCTCCCAGCGCGGCTCAGGTCTGCCTTTGTGCCTGTCCCCTCCCTTCCCTACTCCCCTGGCAGTAGAGATCCGGGGGTGCCAAGGCCCCTTGGGGTGTCTGCCGGCCCCACCCACAGCCTCCACAGGGGCTTCCACTGTGGGACCGGGGTTACACCTGCTGGTCACTCTGAGCGGGCCGACCAGCTTCTCTGTCCCGGGAATTTGGGAGGACAACCAAGGGCAGCTGATGACTCTCTTCTTACTGCTTGCAGGAAGGAGAGCATATTTGGGGTCCTCCTGGCGCAGTGAAGCACAGCAGGGCAACAGAGCGTGAAGCAGGCACGTGACCACCTCACGCACTCAGCAAGTCCCTCAGGCTTCCTGTGTGCCGGGCACTGGGGAGACAGGAGACAAGGGGGAAGGATGGACTCTCTGCCATTGCGAAGCTTCTGCTTCACAAAGATGAAGAAAGAGAGACGAGGGACAAAGAGACACCATCTTATTTCCAGTGGTTCCTGACTCCCATCTCTGCCCTCGGGTCCCCTGTCCTCCCAGCATGCTCCCCTTCTTTGGCCTCGGGCATCAGACCAGTTTCTCTGGCACAGTGGTGCGGTCAGGACTAGAGTAGACGGGTGCCCAGGAGCCGGGGAAGCGGGCAGGAGAGACTTCAATGAAGCCAGTGCTCAGGGCAGTCCCCCAGGGGAGGAGAAGGGGCTTCAGAAGCTGAGCTGAGGCACATATGAGGATTCAGAGGAACGGGAACAGTGACACATTAGTTGACCATGGAACATGCTTCCATTTTAAAAAATAGATAATTATAAATATTTTTATTATTGCAATGTTACTTACAAAATACCCGAACAACACAACAGAAGCATATCACATTGGACACGGAACTCCCATTCTTGCCAGGATAAAACCCTTAATTGCCATTCACTAGAGATAAGTAGAGGCAGAAGTTTGGGGTGGATGAATGGATGGGTGGGTTGGGTGGGCAGATGGATACATAGGTGGGTGTGAACACCAATGTGTTTTTAAAAAAATTGTAGCAAGAACATTAAGCACGAGGTCTACCCTCTTAACAGATTTTTCGGTGTACAATACAGTGTAGGTGAGTATAGGCACGATGTCGTACGGCAGATCTCCAGAAGCTTTTTTTTTTTTAAGATTTTATTTATTTGAGAAAGAGAGAGAGCATGAGTGGGTGGGGGGCGGGGGGGGGGGTGGAGGGAGAAGCAGACTCCCTGATGAGTGGGGAGCCCGATGCAGGGCTCGATCCCAGGACCCCAGGATCATGACCTGGGCCGAAGGCAGAAGCTTAACTGGCTGAGCCACCCAGGCGCCCCCTCCAGAACTTTCTTATTGCATAAGTGAAACTTTACACCCGGTGAACAGCAAGTCCTCACGCCCCCTTCCCCAGCCCTGCACCTGCCATTCTGTGTCTGTGAGTTTGACTATTTCAGGGAGCTCACATGAAGGAGATTATGCAGTTATCTGTCTTCTCGAAACTGGCTATTTCTCTTAGTGTCATGTCCTTCCGTGTGTCGCATGTGGTGACTTTCTTTAGCAAAACAGTTCTTATTTTTTTCACCAGCGGTCTGGGTCTGCCAGACAAGCTCTGACCTGTGGGGCTGGCCGTTCCTTCCGCTGGGTAAGAGGGCTGAGCTCAGGTTCACGGCCATCAGACACTTGTACTTAACTGTGAACTGGGTTTTGGTGATGCCCCAAGCGGTAGAGTTTTTTCTATTTCCTTTGCAAATCTTTTCTATTTCCTTTGCAAATCTTTTCCAGCTGATACTGGGCCCAGAGGCCAGAATGAGGATGTGACGTGTAATTTCCATGTAAATAGCCAGGGGAGCACCTGCCCCTTTATTCTCAGAAATGGCAGAACGCTCCACTGATCTCCAGGTACAGAGGAAGGACCCCAAAAGCAGACCTGTTCACAGGCCCGGGCAGGACGTACCAGGACCTTGCACCTGCTGCCCCGGCTTCCTGGGGAGCTTGCACCTGGAGGGGTGCAGCCACGAGGACCTCATCTGCAGTGACAATGTCATGCTCTCCACAAGGCCACCAGAAGACAGAACTTCTGTCCTCACACGCAGTGGAGGGAGATGCGCGAAAAGAAACCTTCTAGCCACTTAGGAAGCAACTTTATTGAGATAGAATTCACACATCATAGAGTTCATCCTGTCATGCAATCATCTCCCTGAATTTTAGAACATTCTGTCACCCCAAAAAGAAACCCTGCACCCATCAGCACTCACTCCCCATCTCCCCATGTCCAGCCCCACCGGCAGCCACTAATGTACTTTCTCTCTCTGGACACTCCCTCTAAATGGGATCCTCCAGTTTGTGCCCGGGGTGTCTGGCTTCTTTCACTCAGCACGTGTTCAAGGTTCAGCCGTGGCGTGGCGGGTGTCAGCTGCTGGTGTGGGGCGTTCTCTCCTGCACTTACTGGCCATTCCTAGATCTTACTTTGAGAAATATCTGTTCAGATCCTTTGCCTATTTAAAAATTGAGTTGTGTCTTTTTTAAAAAAAAAAGATTTTATTTACTTATTTGAGAGAGAGAGAGAGAAAGCACAAGCAGGGGAAGTGGCAGCAGAGGGAGAGGGAGAAGCAGGCTCCCCGCCTAGCAGGGAGCCCGATGAGGGACTTGATCCCAGGACACTGGGATCATCACCTGAGCCGAAGGCAGACGCTCAACCGACTGAGCCACCCAGGTGCCCCTGAGTTGTCTTTTTATTATTGAATTATGAGTTCCTTATATGTTCTCGATCTAAGTCCTTTATCAGATGTAGGACCTGGAACTATGTCTCCTGTTCCTGGGTTGTCTGTTCCCTTTCTGGATGGGCTACTGTGTGTCACACAAAAATTCGTGTTGATGAGGTTCCATTCATTTTGTTCTTTTCTTTTTTTTATTTTTTTTTCTTTTTAAAGATTTTATTTATTTATTTGACAGAGACAGAGACAGCGAGAGCAGGAACACAAGCAGGGGGAGTGGGAGAGGGAGAAGCAGGCTTCCCGCTGAGCAGGGAGCCCGATGTGGGACTCGATCCCAAGACTCCGGGATCATGACCTGAGCCAAAGGCAGCCACTTAACGACTGAGCCACCCAGGCGCCCTCATTTTTTTCTTTTATCACTCGTAGTTCTGGATCCAAAGTCACAAAGACTTGACTCTCTTATTTTCTCCTAAGAGTTCTATAGTCTTGGCTCTTATGTTTGGGCCAGTGGGTCATCATGAGTTACTTTTGCCAGAGGGTGTGAGGATGAGCCACCTTCATTCTTTCACATGCGGATATTCTAGCCACTTAAGAAGGTGACTTGTCAGGGGCGCCTGGGTGGCTCAGTCCGTTAAGCGGCTGCTTTCGGCTCAGGTCATGATCCTGGGGTCTTGGGATCGAGCCCCACATCCGGCTCCCTGCTCAGCGGAGAGCCTGCTTCTCCCTCTCCATCTGCCTGTCAGTCTGCCTACTTGTGCTCTCTCTCTGTCAAATAAATAAATAAAATCTTTAAAAAAAAAAAAAAAAAGAAGGTGACTTGTCCCTGAGCAGCCCCCGGGAGAGGTGTTCTGTCCAGGGCAGCCAGTCAGCGTCTGAGGATCCTCTGGAATGCTGGCTAAAATGAAGAGTCCTGGGCTCCATCCCCAGAGAGCGTGATTCAGCAAGTTTGCGGAAGGCCTGGAGACCTGTTTTTCTAGCAGACATCCCTTTGTTGATCAGTGTCTGTGGGCCTGAACCTGGAGGATCGCTGCATTGTTTTTCTGGAAGATCCTCACAGAACACGAAAATTCAAAAGAAGCTGGAGACTTCCATTTCTGGCAACGTGGCAGATTAGATATCCTGATGACCCCTCTTAAAGCCCCCGTGGCAATACTCTGAATGAAATATGGAAAAAAAAAAAACCCTTCTAAAATTATAACCGAGGTGGCAAGAAAAAGTGGAAATATACAGAGATGGAAAACAATAAGAAAGTACTGATCCTGAGACAGGTGAGGCCAGCACTGCCCGGGGAGTGTCTGCTGAGTGCTGGTGGCCAGAGCAGCTTCGGGAGGAAAGGTCTCTGCGTGGGAGACTGGGAGAGACAGCGCGGAGTCCCCACAGGCAGGGGAAAGACGGGGAAACAGGCTTTGCAGTGCATTTAATACGGCGGGGCTGGGGGCCCAGAATAGGTAAGGAGCTCCTACGGATTCCCGAACCCCACGCAGCCAAGTAGAAAAGTGGAAACGGACAGGAGCAGGTAGTTAACAGAAGAAAACAGGAGTGGTCAATTAACATGTGAACAATGCTCACCCTCATCAGTAATCACGGAAATGCCATCAATCACAGCGAGACCTGCTCTGCCCGCTAGCCACTTCCCACCGAAAAGCGCAAAGCGTTGAGGGAACGCTCTCGAAGGTACCGGGGATGGGGCGGTGGGAGGGAAAACCGGTCTGGAGACGTGTGATGCTGTTACTCCCCCCGTCCCCCCTCCCTGCTCCACGTGCCCACCCTCAGACCTGGACCCAGCGGTTCCTCTCCCGATGTCCCCAGGGGAACTGCACAGAAAGACTCATGCAGGGAGGTTCATGGTCCTATTCATCATCTTAGCCCCAAACTGGAAACAACACAAGTCTCCATCAGTTGGTTTTAAGTTTTAGTTTAAATTCCAGTTAGTTAACATACAGTGTTATATTGGTTTCAGGTGTATGATATATCGATTCAACACTTCCATACCTCACCCCTCGCTCATCACGGCAGGTGCGCTCCTGAATCCCCATCACCTGCTTCCCCCATCCCTCTGGTCACCAGCAGGGTGTTCTCTATGGTTAACAGTCTGTTTCTGGGTTTGCCTCTCACTCCCTCTTTTCCCTTTGCCCGTTTGCTCTGTTTCTTAAATTCCACCTACGAGATCATACGGTGTTTGTCCTTCTCTCACTGACTTATTTCACTTAGCGTCATACCCTCTAGATCCATCCATTGTTAATAGAAATCAGAAACAGTGAGGTCACCCGTGGGGGTTCCTGGCTGAGGCCGGGCGCCAGGGGGCCTTCTGGGGTGAGGCCTGTGTTGTGTGTCATGGTGCATAGTGGTCACACTCAAATCGTAGCCACACACGTATGGTTTGTGGCCTCTGTGGGATGTGTTACATGGTCATGGTTAAAATGGAATACATTTGAAATCGGCCTAAGTAGCAACACACACGTGACTGAAGAAACAGGAGAAAGATGCAATCAGGTGTTTTGCAGAAGGAAACGTGAAAAGCCAATTCAACACACGGAGACAGCTCAGCCGTGTCAGCGGCCGGGAAGTGGCCACAGTGACCGGGTGGTGACACTCCGACACTGGCAGTGATGGGAGACCTGCCCAGGCCCATTGTTGAGAGAACAGAGAACGTGCAGCGGAGGAAGCTGGGCAGGGCTGCGTGGGTGGGGAAGGTGCCATCGCCGTGGAGGCCGGTCGGGGTCACCTGGAGAAGTGTGGCGGGTGCTGGTGAGCTGATGGGCTCAGCGGGCGGCCCCCCAAGTTCCTGCCTCCGTGTGCGCACCCAGGCCTGGGCCCCACTTCCCGCGGCGGTTTCGCAGCTACGTGCAGATGGCGGAGCTCAGAGCAGCAGAGTCGAGTCCCTGGAGTGTCACCCCTGACGTGGGGCCTCCAGCACCGTCACCGCCTGGACGTTGTTAGGGTGACGGTCATCCTTACGAGCCACCGGAGTTCCAGTGTAGCTTCTGGTGAGTCTCACATCTCAGCTGGAGGCAGCGGTTTCCGGGCCTTCGAGAAGCCTGGCCCAGCTGCGGGGGCCCGACGCTCAGTAGATCCATCGCGAAGGTGGACTCCGGATTGGGGGAGGGCCCGCAGAGAGGCTTGGTAAGCCCCCTGGCTCCCCATTTTTGGTTAAAATCAGACACTACCCTCATTGTCTGCCCTCCGGGCCCATTAGCCACGGAGTCCGTGTGACAAGGCTGTCGCCTGCCGGGTGTGGTGAGCAGAGCTCCCGAGCCTTAGACCCGCCGGCCGGGCCTCCGCTCTGCCCGAATCCCGCCCTGACACCCACAAGTCCGGTTCCTTGGCAGCAACTGACAAGTCCCTCCTGGCCTAGGGGACAGTCACCACCGAGCTGCTCACTGACCCCAGGGTCCCGCCGTTGTCTTGAGCCCAGAGTGTCCTCTGGGGTCTCCTGGGGAACGTGGGCACTGGGGGGCTCCGGCCTCCCAGAACCCGTCCCAGTGCGCTAGCGACGTCTGCCCTCCCGGGGAGGGGGTGCTGGCACTGAGCACCGTCATCCTTACGCAGGGCCCTGTCCAGGTGTCCCCGCCGAGGCCCCCAGAGCGCTTCCACATCCTAGGCTCCCCGTGTCGCGGCTTCTGCTCTCCTCCCTCTCGGGCCCAACTCCCTGGTTCCTGCCAGCACCGGTCCCGGGGCCTGTGTGAGGCGGCGCTGTCGTCCCACCGCAGGGACTGTCCCTCCCACGTGGGCAAGGCTGAGACTCACCCTAGTATTGACCCGGAAGGGCTGGGGGGGGGTGGCGGACGAGGGGACATGCCATCCTGTGAGGCTGCAGGGGACCCGAGCGTGGCCCCCCGGCCACCGGAGATGCTCTCCTTCAGCCAGGGGGACGGAACCGGTCTGCGGGCCGCTGGGGTCCGGGGGATCCGGGGCATCTGGGCGTCCGGCATTCTCAAGTCCCCGTCCCACATCTGAGGTCGTCTCAGGAGGCTGACGTGAGGTTGGAGGCCTTGCCCGCGAGCACGCTGGCCGGCAGCTCCCGGACGGCCCCCCAGCACCGGGCCACCTCTGACCTCACCGGCCTCTCCAGAATCCCAACGGCCTGCCCTGTAGGGCTGCCTCTGGCCCCGCTCGCTTAGGTTTCCCTCCCCGGGAACAGGCCGTGAGTAAGGACTCCGGTGCGGGCAGGTTGGGGGGGGCGCGGGGGAGCGCGGCCTCAGGCCCCCCGATGCCGATGGATCCCAAGGCAGGAGGCTACACGGCCAGCGCTCCGCTGGGTAACTGCAGCTGCTGACAAATGGGATGGGAGGATGAATACAAATCTTAGAAGCAGAGAGGAAAAAAAAAGACATTACATGTAGGGGGAAAATAAAACAATGGAGGCCTGAGAACAGTGGAACTAGAATTTTAATGTGCTCAGGGGTTAGGGAGAAATAGAATTTTTTTTCCTCACTATATCCTGTGAAAATATTCTCCAAAGATGAGACTGGGGAAAAAAATGCATATAAACCACTTTTTTTTTTTTTTAAAGATTTTTATTTATTTGAGAGAGTGAGAGAGAGAGCATGAGAGGAGAGAGGGTCAGAAGGAGAAGCAGACTCCCCGCTGAGCAGGGAGCCCGATGCGGGACTCAATCCCAGGACTCTGGGATCATCACCTGAGCCGAAGGCAGTCGCCCAACCAGATGAGCCACCCAGGCGCCCACTTTTTTTTTTTTTTTTTTTAAGAGAATTAAATACATTTATCAGGCAAACAAAAGCAGAGAATTCATCACCAGCAATGCGATGATGGTACTGGGAGGCGATCAAGATTAGATGCAGTCATGAAGGTGGGGCCCTCAAGACAGGATTGGGGCTGTTCACCCAGGGGCCCAGAGAGGAGCCCCAGAATGAAACCCTCTCGTTGGCACCTCGATCTTGCCCTCCCAGCCTCCAGAACTGTGAAGAACAAAGCTCTGGTGTTTGTAAGCCCCCCAACACCCATGGTATTTTGTCACGGCTGCTGGAGCTAAGGCAAGTGAGTGTTTAAATCACAGTTAACTTTGTCGGGTTGATCACGTGTGTAGAAATCTGTGCCAACATGGCACGAAGCCTGGGGACGTGAATGGGACATCAGCTACCTTTTCCATTCTTTCAAACTTTCTGGATTTTTTATATTGGTAATTTTTAAAGTATTTTATGTTTCTCACTTATAAGCAACGTTTGTTATCAGTCTGACAATCCTTGCTTTATTTGGATCACTTGTTCATTTACATTTAATGTAATCAGTGCTGCGTTTGGGTGTAAATCCATTACCTTATTTGCTTTTCATTTCCCCAGCCTAGTCTGTATTAAATTTTTCTTTCTTGCATTTTGGGTTATTTAAAACGATGCTCTAATTTCCCCCCTTTATTAGCTTAATTATAGACCCTTTTATTCTTCAAGTGGTGACTCTAGAGAAAACTTTGGAGTCTCGCATGGATTCGCTTTTCCTGTTCCTAGGCCACGCGAGGGTTCAGGGAACCGAGCGCCTCTCCGGCCGCTCATGTCCTGTCCCCATCCGTGGCCGCCGCCCGCTTGCCCTCCTGCACTCTCGCTCCTGCCGCTCCTCAAACCTGCCTTCCCCGCCCTTTAGAATCTCCTCTAGTGCTGGTCTGCTGGTGATGCGTCATTTCCTACTTTTGCCTGAAAACGTCACTTTCATCCTTAAAGGCCATTTTTGCGGCGTTCCGCCTTCTAGGGTGGTGGCTCCTTTCTCGCCCCGCGTTAGCGTCTGCAGCCTTCCCACTGTGCCCGTCGCCGTCGGGAAGTCCTCCTTGGGGTCTTACTACCGCTCCTTGCAAGGGAACTTGTCTTTTTTCTTTGTTTTCAAGTTTTCCCTTTGCCTTCGACTTTGAGCAGTTTCACTATTACTCTGAGGTGCTAAGTTATTCGGTTTCTCATCCTATTCCGGGTCCAGCTTTCCTGGTGGCTCCGTAGGACCGAGTTACAGGTGCATCCCTGCGGAAACCCCGGATCCGCACTTCATTTAGGAACTCGCCAGACACTATCTAAAGGACACTGTTGAGAACATGTGGCTTAACGTACTACTGACGCTCTCCTGCTGATTTCCCCTTACATTCCTCACCCCGTGTTCTGGAATAAACCGAAGGCACACTGCACTGATTCTGACGGAGTTCCCACTGGCCGGTTCCCTAACGTCCGTAGCTCCTTCCGCCCCCGCCGCTCAGGCCTGGGCCTTACTTACCTTGGCTGCTGATGGTCTCGGCCCTAAGGCGGTTTCTAAACTTTGCTACAAACCACGTGCACCTGGTAAGATATGCAAACAATATACAAATAATTCTGTTATTTATTTATTTTGAATAAGAAAGTGACCAAGAGGCTACCAGTGGCTCTGCATACAAACACGACACATTCGAGGTGACCCCACGCTTACAGAACATGACGCCATGTGTTGCATCCCACAACGGCACTGGCCGTCCCAGCAACCTGACTGGACTCTGAGCACTAGAACCATACGAGCCATGGAGGGGTATCCAAAATGGGGAAAAGTGAAAAACCAGTGATCTTTCATTAACTGGAAAATTGGCCAACCAGCTAACTGGTAAAGAAACTGAGTACCTGTTACCGTTTTCTTTAGCGGTAACTCAAGTAAGATTCCCCACGGGGCCGTGTATGGACACACACACCCCCTCCAAAATCTCCATTTCATTTTTTCTATAATTTCCACTTCAAACGTTTTCCAGCAACCTTTGTCCTAAGTATTAAATAAAAGCTCAGGACACTGGTGAAGGATCTTCAGGGAAAGAAGGCTAGATAGTGCTAAGGATATGGCATGGTCCGGTTCAACCCAGGACACTCCGTTCAAACCCAAGAAGGAATCTGGCCCTCCTCGGGCAGGTCCTTAGTCTTTGTGGTTTTGAATGTGCTGGAAGAAGGGAGCCATGCTCCATCTTAGAGGTGGCAGGAAGTCACTCATTCTACGCACCGGGAGCACCTGCTCTCTGCAAGGCACTTTACGTTAGGTGCTGCAGGGGCTACCAGGATGAAGCAGACAGTTCCTGCCCTCGAGGAGCTTACAATCTAATAAGGAACACTATGTACATATATACAGTGCAGACAGGCAGCCAACTTTACCGGGGGCGGGGTATCCCAAGGAAAAGGTATTCTTATTCGTAAAAGTTTTATTTAAACACCAAAAGTCTAAAACACACCACCTAATCAGATGGTAAGAATTAAGAAACTATCTCCTTTCTATACCTTAAGCTTTTAGACGCCCGTTCTTTTTATTTAAAAAAATGTCCTATGTAAACATACATATAATTCAAAGCTGAGCACAAAGATTAGCACAGGCATTGGGTAAACATAAAATATCACTATACACAACACACTTCGTTTTCTATACAGTCTTATTTCTGTATAAACAGGTTTGATATTCATGTTCCTTTCATAAAGTACAAATCTGAGTCAAAGTCTTGAAAAAGACCTAATAATCCATTTTCGCTTTTCATTTTGCATTCGTACCAAAACCAAACCGCCCTAACCCCCACCAGCCTGTTCAGCAAATGTGAAACGGATAAAGTAGGAAGTGCTCAAGCCGTCACCACCTCTTACGTGGTCCAGTCCGACCACCTGACAGGGTCTTTCTATGCAAGTAACAGGAGTTCATGACGGTGAGGTGAGCAAATTTTGACTGCAGAGATCAACAAGATTTAGAGTTCTGCAATTTAAATCTTCCCCAACCCACTGACAACATTTCACCTGGACAGCCTACACCTTTATGCTGGCAGGAGAGCATCATCTTTCCTTTTTTTCAATTCCTGCCACGCCTGGGATGAATGGCACCCCCAAGTTGGAAATTCATATAATATTGCTCTGAATAAGCTCACTGACTAGGACCTCAGACTATATTAAGACCCCCCCCCCCGAGTATAATTATAACAAAAAATGCAAGATAAGAAAAGCTGAATCACCTAATCAGATGAAGAGGTTGAGGGAGTCCTACACCAAAAGGACTAATTTCTTTATAGGATGTTTTTATAGTCATTCTCCCATTAAACTGATTGGTGTCCCCGGCAAGTTTTCAGAAACAGCCCTGTTCTAAAACAAAGGACACATGCAAATGGGAGGCTGCATCCCGTCTACCAGACTCGGCCTGGCTTCAAGTCCTGATACTGATTTTTATCAGCACCTTGGAAACGAGCTCCCCATCTTCTGAAAAACCCTGCTTTTTCATCAGGATAGTGATGCTACAGTACTTTAGATCATTAGAAGCAACTCTAGATTCTGCAAATTGGACCTAATTCAACTTAAGGAGAGTCAGATTTCACCTGCTCTATAATCATTTTAAATAGACGTGAAGATCTTAACTCCAAGAACCGTTTTCAGCTTCCAGAAAGAGCAGTTCCAAGTTTACTAACTATGAGATCTGAGACACAGCTTACTCTGCTTGAAGCTGCCGATACTTGCGCTAATAATGAAAATGAAAACGCTTCAGTTAGATATTTTAGAGGCATTTTTAAAACGGACAACCTGGAGGGGAAAGGTTCGATTCTCCAGACACCCTGTAGTCGTCCTGAATTGTTCAACTCCACCCACACAGGAAGGAAGCGTCTGAGCCTAACAGTATATCAGGACCCATTACTACAGGAGCCACACGAAGGCCCACCACACTGCATGGTGGGCTAACTGAAGACGTTCATTGATTTCTCTGGCTATTGGCTGTTTTTGCTGCCCCGTCTCTAAAAAGAAAAAGGGCAGGATCTACCTTTCCCTTAAAAAACAGTCTGGCTGACTTAACCAGCAGTTTTGCTTGTCAGGGACGTTGTTGGCTTGGGGAGGGCGGCGGGTAGTGGCGAGGAGCTCCAATTTAGCAGACTCTGGCCCCAAAGGCCAGCCAAGAGTTACTGAGCACTCTGCCAGGGAAATTAAGAGTTTTGAAGAAAACTGGATATAATTTACCAAGTTAACAACCAACACTCTTACCATTAGAGAGAAAAATCACTGTGCTATCGTCTCTTTTAGGAAGGGAGACCTACTGTGTGATGTAATTTTTAGAAATTTTATCACTGATCTACTGTTCTTTCAAACATGAAATCTGCTAGCTCTGGACATGTCCTGAAGCTGAGAAAAGAAGAGGAAGGGAAATCAAGAGGACCTCACCAGGAAGGAAAAGCGAGAGAGAGTAGAGGGGTCAGGAGCGAGCAGGCTGAACAGGGCCTGGGATGGTAATCTTGGTTTCATTCCAGGAGCTGTGGTAATTCACCAAACTCTGAAGCAGTTTGTCTTTAGCTGCCAGGGGGGCAGGTATTTCGTAAAACCAGCACTGTGTTCCTCTTAACAAGCACCAATAAGCACCAACTTCTGCTTCTTAGCTGATAGTGTTGTAATTACAACAAAATATTTTTATATTTATTACCCTTTAACGTTCCTTTCACCTAATTAACCTGTGACACTCGCGAATAGGTCCAACCCACATGCTTCCACATTAACATCCCCAAAACCTTCTTAGAGAGAAGCAGAAAGATGTCACACTCAACCACAAGCTTCGCCAGTGGTTCTAATAACTCCTGACACTGAAAAATAATTGGTAGTTTTGGCAGATGTAATAGTAGGTAGAGACTGCTTGAAGTCTGGGTGGTGGACACATGAGGATTTCAGAATGAATATCAAGCATAACAAGCTATCAATTTCTTATCTGGAGTAATGGGGACAAATTAACCCCAGGCAGAGAAAGCGTGATACAGGTGTGGATATCAGAGTCCCCGAATGCAACCGTGTTGTAGCTGAGAAGGTCTAACTGCTTAGTCTTTGCTCCCGACTCCCAGGCAGCACGGCAACTTGGCCTCTACCGTTTCTGCCGCTTCTGAAACCGTTCTTACAGTGACAGCGGAGATAAACTTGAAATCCACCAAACAGATCAGGCACATTTTAGGAAGCGTGGAGGGCATGACAAGTTTAAGCCAGGAGAGGCAGTGAGCTGGAAGATTCCGGGTGTCACCCCTGCTTTCCCAAAGTCCCACTGACTGGCACTCCGTCATCAGGTGCATGGACCCTTAGTGAAATCAGAAGCCGGCTGTGTGTACGATGCTGCCATGCACGAGGGGGGCGGGCAGGAGAAGGGGGAGGCCTCCCCACTCCGGGCACAGAAACTCAGGCTGAGGTGTTGGGTGGATTTCAGAGTCTGAAGAATGCCTAGCCCCATGCAGAGAGAAGCCATGTTCTAGAAAAACAGTTGCCATGTTTATTCCTACAGAGACATACAAAATAATTCGGGAGACCCTTTTAGTTAACTGCCAAGAGGTACAGTTCCCCCAAAATGTACAACTGCTCTAAATAAGAACTTAATGTAAGTTTTAAATGGCAGCAGCACAAAATTCCCCAATAAGAACAACTCAAACACTGACCCTGATTAGGAACAAAGAATAAGTGACACTAAGCATCCCATGATAAGGACACTGTCATAATTCCTTGACATGATCTCCACGTTTACCGTCGTGGTTCCTGTGACGCGAGCAAGTGCAACCGTACAACCTCGGAGCTGTGCTTCTCATGATTCTAATGCCGCCCGCCCCTCTTTCTTGAAAACCAATTTAATGTGCTGGGCCCTAGAATCTGGGTCAACACTATTCTCAAAATGACCGAGATGAGAAAGATAAGCGAAGACTCCAACAAATACAGAATTAAACCCAGAAGACAACACACGATTTGAATAGGAAACAGAAGACATGTCAGGCAGGCTGTTCGGAGGCCTGAAGGGCTCTCAGTGCCGTGCCTGCGACCCCGCGGACACAGCGGCCTGTGGTCGTGTCCGGGAGTGTCCTGTCCACATGGCAAGTGTTTCTAAAGCAAGGACAAACGTCTTTCACTGAGGAATCACAACAAAGGCAGGAATAAATGTTGGAATAAAGGCAACACAGACAGCATGTAACAGGAGTGAGAATTTCACATTTTATACTCGCCATCCTCCTTCCCAGAAGTATGCACCATTTCCACACGCGTGCAGCACAGGCCTGTTGATTAGCACCAATCCCTAGGACGCTATTTTCGCAATCCAAGAACACTGTAATATCCGAATGTCCATTTTTAATTTTAGATTTTAAGACCAATTAATGCCTAATATCTCCTCTTAAAAGCCCATAGGAAAATACCTGTATTATAAAACATCAAGGACCCTTGCTGAGAAGAAATCCCCAGGCTCTCGTCAACGGAGCCGCACACAGCTGTGGCAGCGGACCACAAGCACCTCCAGGCTTGGGCTGCCCATCGCTTTCTGTAAGTTTTCTGGAAGTCTCTAGATGGACTGCACGTTCTTATAGAGGATACAAATGAAATGTCTGGACATGTCAACATTAAAAACACTGAAAGTTTTAGGGAGAAAATACTCTTTTTCTTCTATGTACAAATATCTCATCTGGGCTATGACAGTCAGTCGGAAGCAGGGAGGTGACACGGGTGAATGGGAGCCCCCGGCATCCTGGACATATTAAGGAGTTAGGACTGGAAATCTGATAATGTGGGAGCTCATCAAAAATAAGTCACAGTTATTTACTTACAAGAATCACCTGATCTTTTGACACGTTAAAACCAACTTTAGTCTTGGCCTCAACCTCTTAAAAATACAGTTTTATGAACATGGTTTCAGTACGCAGGAGAACAAGAATCCGTGGGATACACATCTGGGGCTATCTGTGGAGAACCAAGTATCAGGACCAAGCGCTGTTTTAGACACTCGGAATGTCTGGGGGCACACCGAACACCAGTGACAGGTGATTTACACTCTGGGGAGCCACAAGGCAGTTCCAGATCAAGGCAAGCATTAAAGCCTAACTCGGTCCAGCAAGGCCCTTAGCCCAACTCTCTAGAAGAGACCATTCTGTTCCCAGAAAGGATAGGGCATTCTTTTTGTTCAAGTTGCTTCAGTCAGAGCACTTGAAAAATAAGTGTTCCTCACTGGGTAGGGAGTGGGGGGCTAGCGTTCCTCTCAAAATGACTTACAGTCTCTGCACTCAGTCGTTTTAAAGATCTCCTTCAGTCCCTGGAGATGGAGACTGTACTTCAGAAATGAGTTCCCAGGGCCCTATTTACACTCCTGAAGAGGGCCTTCCCACTCGAAGGCCAGGCTTAGCCAGCGCATCCCACGTCTTCAGGCCAGAGGGTATTTCCGCAACAGAGCATGCGCCCTTTCTAGCTCCCCACCACTGACGTTCAGAAGACAGGAGAATCGCAGAAAGGGCAGGGGCTTTGCAGTAACCTCTTAATCCAGTCAGGATCTGCGAGAGGAAGACAAGTGGCATTGAGTGTCAGCTTCAGAGAAGGCAGGCAGACGGGCTGAGCCCTAGCGGGGCTGCCGTGTAAAGGGACAGGCACCTGGGTCCGGCTCTGTGTTCTCAAAGCACTTGCTCCCACGTTCCAGACGAGGCTGGACTGAATCTGTGCTTCCCAAAGCTACGTGTGTGATGACATTTTCATCCCTCTGTGAGGGAACAGGAACATAAGGGTCATGAATCAGTGATTCATAAAGCTCAATTTATTCAGCTGAAAGGACTATACTTTGTTCCGAGATGATATCCTTCATACACTGTTAATGTGAAAATACTCTTTTATAAAATTACAGTAATGGTAATTTTTTAAATGCATGACTTGGAGCAGAACGTGAGTATACTGGGTCGACACCTTCTCCCCTTTAAGAAACTCCCCTGGTCTGTGAGCGCCCCGTTCTACGGCTGCCCTCCAGATCCCGCAGATTCTCTTCTCCCCCAAAACTGTATGTAGCTTAACTCAAAGTCAACTGGCAGGTGTGTTTCTTTGATTCGTCTCGATCTTTTCCTGATTTTTTGTCTAAATAGCATACCGACTCTCAATCGCAGTGAGTGTTTAGGTATTCCCCAAATTTGTTTCAAAATAATGCAGTAAGAGGAGAAAAATGAGTGGGTGACTATGGACGAAAACTGAAAGGCCATGAGCTTACAATGGCTGAAGTTGAATGATGGGCATATGAGGGTTTTTACACTCTTTTCTCTACTTTTGTATGTGATTGCATTTTCCATGGTAATAAGTTAGAACACAAGCTGCCAACACTGACTTCTCAAAACGAGACAGCTTCAGCTGGTTTAGAGTAAATATAAAAAAAGGGGGCAGAGTTTTATGTGGAATGTTTTCTGTTTTAGTTCATCGAGACCATAAATTCCCCCCAAACATGTCTAGTTAGCTCATTTGGTTGGGGTGCGATGTGACTGAGCCTCAGGTCATGAATCTGACGTTCGTGTGACTATTTAAGTCACTAACTCCTGGCTCGTGTCTATGATCTTATTTCAAACTCATCATCTCAGAAATGTGGGCTCTGTCACCGGAGCTTTCAGGAAAGAGAATATAGACCAACCCGAAAAATCCCATCGTGGCTATTGGAAGAATGACCCCGAGTGCATATGCGAATATTCTGGCTTAGCAACGCTGTCCTTGTATACCTTATCATTTGCAGAATTTCTGTCCAAATATAATCTCTATCTGCCATCTAAAACAAGCTCTGACATTTTCTTGAATGAATGATCTGTCTGCAGGGACAGAAGAGCAAACTGCTGCCCTCCTTACGCACTAAAATGCAATGTGTACTTTCACACGACCTATTCCAATTCTCATTTTTTAATGAGTTGTGGCTTCATGATCATACTGTCAAGAGCAGAAGGAGCCTGCTGACGGTCCCCAGCGGCCTCAGACGAAGCAGGCTGGAGGCCGACCCTCCTGAGGCTGGGAGAGCACTCACCGTCGGGAGCTGGGTGGCGGGCGATGCTGTCGTGGAGCAAACACCTCCGGTATACCAAGCTCTGGCAGGACTGGTAGGTTAAGAAGCACCTGAGAGAAGACAGACTGTATCATGAGGAGGAAGCCACAGACGGGAACTACCAAACCACACACTAACCAGGAAAGCAGAGAAACAGTTCTCAAGCCCATGGCAACAGTGTAACCCTCTGCACAAAGCTGGCCAGACCCAGCCCACACTTAGGAAGGGCCGGCTGCTGAGCCAAGAGATACAAAGCTTCCAATCCAGTCACTGCAACTTCTTTTTTGGCCATTTGCAAGTCTGAGAAATAGTTTATTCTGCCCATGCTTTGAGTTTTTGACATGTTAAAAAAGATGAACGTGTATTATATGGAAAATGACTCTTGTATGTGATTTTTAAGATGAGGTATAAGCACTATCTTTAAGAGTCTGACAGTACAGTGGGAAAACCTGAAAGATACAGAAGACAAAATTAATGGTACAAAAAATGAGTTGGGACATGAACAAATGTTCACAGGCTCAGCTCCATCCTGTGACCACTCACCACTGGGCATCCACCGGGACCAGGCTAGTGAGGGAAGGTGAGATGCTAGGAGATGGTAGAGAGAGCATTGTGGGTTGTGTAGGTAAGGTTTCCCAAAAGATCACAGTTTTTCAGCTGAGTAACTAAGGAGCAGAGAAATACAGAGAGGAAGGGGGTGGGGGGAAAGAGTCCAAGTAGGATTACCTCGAGTAAAGACCTAGAAGAAAGGCTATACCTGAATGAGAGCAAGCACCCATTCTCACATGAAGAAATTATACCGAGACATTCTGGCAGTAAGTCCATCCAGCAAACATGAAGATCATTTCTGTGAAAGAACCCTTCGAGAGACAATGATGCATAGTGGTGACACATGGGAACTCTGGAGCCGGACTGCCAGGCTCTCAGCTCTGCCAATCACCATCTATATGACTCTGGGCAAATTATTCATCTCCCCCAGGCCCCACTTTCCTCACCTGTAAAAACAGAAACGATCGCAGTGCCCCCATGCATGCTTGTTGTGCTCAACAGATGTTAGATGTTATTACTACAAGCCTACTACTACTACAAACTTGCTTCCCATTCTTCCCCTAAAAATCAAATTAGAAAAAAGCATAAGAACACAGTAAAAATCAGAAGAAATCCAAATATCTATCAATAAGGAAGTAAATAACAGAACATCTATACTGTGAAAACCTCTACAGCCATTAAAAATGGGATCTGGGGGCACTTGGTGACTCAGCTGGTTGAGCGTCTGACTTGATTTTGATTCAGGTCATGATCTCAGGCTCGTGGCACCCAGCCCTGCGTCGGGCTCCATGCTCAGCAGACAGTCTGCTCGAGATTCTCTCTCTCTGCCCCTGACCCTGTTCACACCACACCCCTATAAAATAATCTTAAAAAAAAGGGGGGGAATCTATGTAGTAATGTGAAAAAAAATGTCCACAATATTTTGAGAAGAGAATTGTCAAGTTGTTAAGATAGGATGTGTAGTAGGGTGTCTGGGTGGCTCAGTCAGTTGAGTGGCCGACTCTGATTTCGGCTCAGGTCATGATCTCAGGATCTTGGGACTGAGCCCCAGGTCAGGCTCTGTGCTCAGCATGAAGTCTCCTTGAAGATTCTCTCTCTCTCTCTCTGTCCCTCTGCCTCTGCCCCTGCCTGCATGCTTGCTCTCTCTTTTGAATAAATCTTAAAAAAAATAAAAGATAGGATGTGTAGCACAATCCTGTTTCTGTTAAAAATAAATTTAAAATATTAAATGGGTGGGGACACCTGGGCAGTCAGTTGGGCATCTGGCTCTTGGTTTTGGCTCAGGTTGTGATCTCAGGGTCATGAGATTGAGCTGAATCGGGCTCTGCACTGACCGCAGAGTCTGCTTGGGTTTCTCTCTTCCTCTACCCCTCCCACTGAGTGCATGCACTCTCTCTAAAATAAATATTTTTTAAAAATTAAATGGGTGCCTACCATGAACCAGGCATTGTTCTAGGAATAGCTGTGAAAAAAAACAACAAAATTCCCTGTCCCCATGGAGCTTTCTCCTCCAGAGGAGAGGGAGAAACAAAAAGTAAAACATAGGCAGTGGTGATGGCTGCCTGGGAGGCCGAAAGGCAAAGAAAAGCGACGAGAAACACTGGGAGGGCAGGGGATGCCAGCAGGGTGTTACAGCTCTAGCTCTAGCATGGCCACGAAGGAAGGCCTAATCGATAAAGGGACATTGAGGAAGCCACGTGGACACCTGCTGGGAGAGCAATCCAGGCAGACACCCTGAAGTAGGAGGGGTGTACCTGAGGAACAATGAGGCCAGTGCGCTGAGAGTGAAGTAAGCAAGGTGGAGAAACATAGGAGATGAGATCAGAACGGGGACGGGGGCCAGGTTGTGTAGCTCTGATCACTAAAGGGGTTTTGGCTTTTACTCATCAGAAATGGGCAGCCTCTGGAGAGTTCTGAGCAGAGAGGGGTGGAATGGATGAAGTCTTAACAGGACCACAATTGTGGCCACGTTGTGTACAGACTGGAAGGGGCAAGGAAGGCAGCAGGAGCACCTGCGGGGAGGGAACTATAATAATCTGGGCAAGAGAAGATAGTGTCTCGCACGAGGACTACAGAGGTGGAGGTAGCGAGAAAAGGCTGGATTCAAATTTGAAATGCCTATTAATCTTCCAAGCAGAGACAGTGAACTGGGGGTCAGACATAAAAGTCTGGATTTAAGGGTAGAGAGGTTCAGGCTAAAGCTATCCATTTAAGCCACCAGCGTACAGGTATGTGACTGCCAAGGAAGTGCTGACAAAAGAAAAACAGGTTCAAGATGGAAATCAAGGAGATGAAAGAGAATCAGCAAAGACAACGGAGGAGGAGGTAGAGGCAGGGAGAAAACCAGGGGGGACTGTGTGTGGGAAGCCGGGAGATGATGGGCCTTCAAGGAAGAAGAGGGGGAGTGACCACTGGTGTCAAAGGCAGCTCACAGGTCTGTAAGATCTGAGCACCCCAAGATGCCCTCTTACAGTGAGACGGGACAGCGAGAGAAGGATGACTTCCACCTTAAAGCAAAAAAAAGTGCATTCGCTCTTCTTTTATATTCCACTAGCTTAAACAGATACTACTTTTGTAATAATTTTTAAAAATTTAATGCTACCTCAAAGGAAAACAATATTACCAAAATAAAGAAATCCCTCTTGGGGCACCTCAGTGGCTCAGTTGGTTAAACATCTGCCTTCGGCTCGGGTCGTGATCTCAGGGTCCTGGGATCGAGCCCCGCATCGGGCTCCCGGCTCAGTGGGGAGTCTGCTTCTCCCTCTCTCCGCTCATGCTCTCTCTCTCAAATAAATAAAATCTTAAAAAATTAAAAAAAAAAAAAAAAAAGCCCTATCTCAAGCAGTAAAAAAAAAAAAAAGGGCTCTTTAAAGAGTGTCCTGCCTTAGACTGATAAAAAAGAGTCTACATCTTGCTTTTTAACAGCAGCTTTTCTCCAACCTAGTGGCACAGGCAACATATATTTTGGATAAACACTTTATAGGGGCTTGTGCTACACAAAACTGGAAAATGAGCAAAATCAGGGTCTGGCTTAAAATGGCTTACCGGAGCCAAATGTGGCCATTGGAGCAGACTGCCTGTTTGCGATCTGTGAATGGCAAGATCTCTTTACACAAACTGCAGTGCTCAGGGAAAGTCTGTTTGTTCATCTTCTTTGAGATGTGTCCAATCAGCACCTAGTGAGACAAAGCAGTAGCAACGTTCAGCGGTCTGAGTGCGAGACTTCCTGCAGACAAAGCCTCCGGGCACGACGGAGGGATGAAAGCGTATGCTGGGTCGTACACAAGCCAGGAGATTTGCATTTCCACGTAGGCTGCTCATACTGTCTGGACGCAACAAAGCTAGACCCTCACCGTGTGTCGACTGGCTGAGTAGGATAAATTCATTCAGGGACCCTGTGACAACACGGTGAACCCCAACCACTAAAGGAAAAACTGTTCTGAAAACCAAAATCTTATCACTTGCCTTGTTTTAGCAGCTCCTGAAACATGGAGTTCAGAGTTCTGTTGGAAAACAAAGTATTTAGCTCTTCTTTATAACGTATTGACTTTAAGAAGGAAAAAGATCATCTCTATGGGCCAAGTATTATGTGAAATACCAACTTTGTAGAATTGTACAAATATCCATTCTTTAAGAGAGGCTTACAAAGTACAAATATAATCAGGATTAAAAAAGAAAATTTCCCTTTCTGATAGCCCCAAGACCCACGACCAATCTAGCCTAGCAGCCTGCAGCCTGCGATCCACTGAGCCTCACTGCAGAAGCAGGGTGGGCCCCACTGTGGCAGCGAGGAGTGGTAGAGAGAGAGGTCGACAGGGCAGGCTCTAGACCCTGACCCTACTTCAGCTTTGCTTTTCTCTGTTTTATTAGGATTACACCACTTTAAAAACAAAAGTCTAAAAAACGATCTATTTCATTATTTTGTTGAAAAAACCTTCACTGGCTACATCATTTGGAGGCATGGGAAACACCAAGCCTCAAGAACTCTCATCTTAAAAACAAAAAAAAAACAAAAAAAAAACTCTCATCTTACTAGGAGATAATGTCCTTCGAGGTTTTTAATCCATTTATACTTAAGTTCTTGTGAAAGAACTCTCCACTTCAACCATTCACTAATATTAGTTCACTGAAGTTTTGAAGGTATCTTAATAGCTCAGAAGAGTGTCTTACCTACACTGTATATAATTTACAAACCTAAAGCCCATTGGCTTTTGGCTTTTTGTTTTTTTAGCCTTAAGAATTCTAATTTATGGTCCCTTCCAGCAGGGATTTTGCCATGACAAAATCTGCTTAGAATTCCTCCAGGAGAGATGCACTAAAATTTTACATGAGGAGAACTGCTTCTATGTGCTGTCACTAGCCTCAACCATGCAGGCCCACCTGTGTTAGTATAATTCACACATCCCCAAAGGGGGAGACATTATTCCTTCCAAGGGGCAAATACTGGTTCTTGGGGGGACAAAAATTCTTACCCTTTTTAGGCATAAAGTGCATTTAAGTATGTATCACAAATATATACAAAATATAGCTGTATTATTATTAGAATGTCACAGGCAGGAACAATTAGGAAAAAAAGCCTAAAAACGCTGGGCGGGGGGGGAGAGGGGGGCGGTGGTGGCGATAATAAAAACTGTTGGTCTAACTGCACCAACACACCAGGCTGAGAATCTCAGAAACAATTCATAATTACTAGTACATCAATGCACTAGGTTTGAAAAGGTTCATTTTATGCACATAAAATGGGATTTTTTAAGACATGAAATGCAGTGTTTCTAATCAAAACTCGGTTATATCAATAAGCAGAGGTACCATCTTCCCTTCTTTAAACTAGCTCTGCCGGGGCCCCGTCACTATGCTGGTGGTTCCCGCGCTCATGCCACACGTGGACAAGTACCTAAACCATTCCCGCCAGCTCCCACCACATATTTCCTAAAATGTTTTGTCAATCTTCCACTGACTCTTGTAATATTCCTGCTAGGTCCTGTGAAACAGTGACCACCAGGAAACTTCTGCACGATTCAGACCACAATGAAACAATTTTTAAAAGTTGACTTTCAAAGATGAAAAGTCAGTTACATGAAAAGGACATCGTAACTATTCTTGAGATTACTGCAAATATCCTGTGAGTAATGATTTTGGGGGTGGACACACACACACACACGCACACACACACACACACACACACACACGATTTTCCAATAAGAAAATGCAACAAGGAATTTGTGAGTGGTTTAACATTAGGCATGATGATATTTTATTACCTTCAATTTTAAGTAAGACTCTAGGCAGTGAGAATAAGTGCCATAACAATAAAAAGGAACACGGACTTTTGTGGTTTTGAATATTTTAGTATAAACTATGTTCCTTGCAACACAAGTTCTTCAGGTTTATTTTTATTTTTTTGTTGTTGTTCTTCAGGATTTTAGCAGCTGTTAGTTCACAAAGAAAGGTTCCCTGATGTCAGGATAACAACGAGCTACATAAAGTTAAATGGTGTCTTTTCTGCAGGAATTCTCAGAATCCTTAGAAGGCTAAGGGACACTGGGAACCTCGAAGAGGAGGACAGAGTATACAGCATTTCCTCAAGCTTGGAACCCTAGTGTTCTATCAGGGAACTTGAATTCTGTGGAATACATTTTGGATAAGACTCTAAGATGCTTCTAAATCAAAATAAAGATTATGCCCAGTTTTGTAAAACATTATGAGTAATAATTTGCTTACTTTAACATGCCCTCCCTGACTACATAAAAAGATCTCAACTCCTCCCAAGTGTGACCAATCCCTGTGCTACCTCCAATCCCCATTCTCCCAGAACCTTTTGCAAAAAGGAAGGGAAGAAAGCACGGTGTCACCCCACCCCTGCTGTGACCGCCCAATCACATACTACTTGCTAACTGAAGCCTCCTCCAGCTCATCCACGGCCTGGGGAATCTCAGCCCATAAACCTTGCCTATCAATAAAGGCCATGGTGAGAGGAAGAATCAAAATATTCTTTGTGTGATTTGAATGTGTCCTCTGCATTATTCCATGTTTCCTATTTATTCTCCTGCACCTCATGCCAATCAACTACCTACAAAATATCAAAGCAAAAGTTGGGTTAGGAATGCCACTTAGACCATTTCTCCCACATGAAGGAAGCAGACATTTTACAGTTTTAGTGTTTTCTGCTAACAAAATACCTACCCGTGCTGTTCGGTCATCATACTCCTCGTCAGACATCAGGAAGTTACAGAGGCCCCTGGTGGGGATGCTAGTGTTCTCTGTGATCCAGGTATGCAGGTACACCTCACCTAAGACTCGCTTCATGTGCTCCCTGGTCAAGTGCATTTCCACAGCTTCGATTTTCCCTTGGATCTCCAGGAGCTTCTCTTCCATTGGCTCACGGCCCCCGGCATCTCCAGCCTGGGTCAGGGAATCGTCGGTGGGGTCCTCCGGGTCGCCCTCTCTGCTCCGCTCCTGCAGGCCCTGCCTATTCGCCTGTTTGGAAGACGTGCCTTCCTCCTGCTGTTCTTCCTCAGCATTGCCCATTCCAGGGGAGTCAACTAATAAGATTTTGGAGTCCTCATGGGTGGGTTTCCATAATGCTTCTGAAGGGGTTTTCTGCATTGACTGATATAAAATCCTCAGGAGGAAAAGTTTGAAACGCCAAAAATAGGTGGCCCCGCTGCTTTCAATCTTTTTTTCCAAAGCTTCTTGTAAAAATTGAGGGATATGTTTATCTTTTAAAATCTTCCAGCGTACAAGATCTATTAAATCTACCTGCTTGAAGAGATTTTGAACTGAAGATTCCAGGAGCTGAGCAGCTGCCTCTTCAAAGGTCTTAAGAGTAACAAACTGGACCTGGTGGTTTTTGTTCACAGGATGGAGGCCGTTGACCATGCCCTCAGTTGTAATGACGGCCAGATATGCGCCGCAGGGGCTCACTGCTATCCCGTGTGTCCTCACTGAGCCAAACACATCTGAGAGTTTAATTAACTGGTGTTCAAACTTTAATGCGACATCGGTGAAAATGGGAATCAGCTGCCTCACCTTCCCATCACTGGAACAAGTATATACTGTTCCATTCTGCTTGTCTGCAGTCATGGAGACAATCGGCAGTGAGTGAAGGCCTGTGACATGGGAATTGTGGACATTGAGACCTGCTTTGGAGATCAGAAGAAGACACCAAAACACATAGGATCCTCTCGCAGCCACCACTAAGCTACAACTACACTTCTGGTAAGGGTGATAAAGCGGAACACATTTAATGCTGTGCACTGGCAACTGGTCCATTTCTTTCCACAAGACAACGGGCTGCCTTAAAGTGAAATAGCCTTTCACTGCTTTGAGATTGACAGGAAGAATTTTTACAGGTCCAAAAGCACTCCCCACAATAAGGCCGCTCATTTTCCGATTATTGTGCTCATATTCCCACCAAAACAAAACACTAGGAGAGTTGATTCCTGACTCAATCGTGTTGCACGAAGAGATGGATTCCTTTCCTACAAAGGGCAGCTGAAACTGCCACACAGCAATGTTACCGTTCTCAAAGAGGACTGCCAGGAGCACACTGCCCACATCCCGGCACTCGTTGTTATGCTTGACCTGCTGAGTGGTACAGATGCCCGACCACTCCATTCTGACCGGTGTCTGCATGCTGTGTCTCCTCTGAAACTCCGCGAAGTCCCCGAGGTTCCCCTCTGGAGCCTCATTTTTAGAGAGCCTGTAACTGGTCTCATAAAGACGTTCTCCGTAAATCTCAGTCAGATCGACCAGCTGGACCCACTGCAGTCTGTTGAGGTTGGCCTGGATGGTCAGGCGATTGTCCATGGTCAGTGCCGCCAGGAGGCACCTGCCATTTGCATCGCAGCCCATGGGGGACCAGCTGGTGTACTTGAATCCCCTCATTGGTGGCAATGCCTTCCCCTCAGGGTTGAACACCCTATCCAACATGAAAGTCTGACTGACTGTGGGGTCTTTCGAGGTGGCAAATTTCTCCTTACACTCAGCAACCTCTGCTTTTGAGCCAACCTGAAAAGAAGAGATACGAAAACTATCAGATAAATACTGCACTCTAAGAGGAATACATTTACATTACTTAGGGTACTAACTGATTAATCAGTATTAACTGGGTCAGAATTTTGTATCAATCCTGTTAATTTTGAAAGACACGCATTTAAAAGATCAAGTACATGTCTGAAAGTTAAGGAGTACTTACTCAGGAAGTAAAAATTTTTTCAAGGATCAGAATAAATGTTGCCATTATTCAAAGCCTGGTTCCCGCATTCTTCTTAGAACTGCCATAAGCAATAGCCATGACAGAGATGTACTTGATCCTTAAGAGTCAACAGGGCATTTAGCTGAACTAGTCACAAAACCATAAACATGTTCAGTATTCATTAAAACACATACCCATATACATCTTTGATACAATTGGATATTTGGATTTTTACAAGGCCTTTGTGATACAAATGTGAGCTTTAAGTTTCTATTTAAAATTTCACTTAGAAACTATGCTGAAAGCCAACTTCCAACCACTCTGTCCACTGCTTCTATAGAGTAATGTCCACTCTGATTAGACTACTTGCCATTCCTTGAGTATTCCCTCCTTGGCCTCCCTTGGGCCCCTTGTCTGGAATGCTGTCTTCCTATCTAAATCCCATCCATCCTACCAGGTCTAATTCTCTCTCTGAAGCCTTCTGAGATCTTTCTGGCTTTCACCCATCTCTCCCTTCTCCAAGTTTGTGACATATATCAGCACTGCTGTTTATTTAGTGCCTGGATGTACAATGGCAAGCTCTTTAAAAAGATTTTAAAGGGACATTAAAGACAAAGAAAGAGATAAATGACCAAAAGAAAGAGATCCAGAGCCAGGAAGGTTAAAGCCAAAACAAAGCAGAAGTCAACTGAAGTATGTCTTCTGATATGTGCAAAGCAGGAAGAGGAAAGCACTTGACCCTACTGTCTTTAGAGATATTGATCCAGAGAAAGAAAGCAGAATCTTTCAGATTTAGTGACAATCTCCTTTTACGTAGAGGCTGATCTTCAAACTGGAAAGGGTAGTTATTACATGATTACAAAGGAATTCAAGCCTAAGACATATACGGATACAATAAAAGTCACGCTAAATGAGTTTAAGTCCCCAAGCCCAGAGGAATTACACTCCAGGACACAGGATAAACTGTGAAGATGTTGAACTCCAAACGACTGACTAGTCCTTGATAAAGCTTGGATAACTAGGAATGTATCAGAAAACCAGAATACAATAAACAGTTGTACGGCTCAGCTCATTTTTAATGGCTCAGTCGTTAAGTGTCTGCCTTCGGCTCAGGTCATGATCCCAGGGTCCTGGGATCGAGCCCTGCATCGGGCTCCCTGCTCTGTGGGAAGCCTGCTTCTCCCTCTCCCACTCCCCCTGCTTGTGTTCCCTCTCTCGCAATGTCTCTGTCAAATTAAAAAAAAAAAAATCTTTAAAATATCCCCTAAACGGAAAATAGATAACAAATATTACAGACCATTAAGCCTGCTAGGAAATAAAATCCCTCAGTTGTTAACAATGAAAGGTTTGTGAAGTGCCTGGGTGGCTCAGTTAGTTAGGTGTCCGACTCTAGTTTCGGCTCAGGTCATGACCTCAGGGGTTGTAGGGTTGAGTCTCGTGTTGGACTCTGTGCTCAGCGGGGAGTCTACTTGGGATTCTCTCTCTCCTTCTCCCCCAGCACAGTCGCATGCGCACTCTCTCTCTCTATTTTAGGAAGAGAAAGCATGAGTGGGGGGGGGGGGGGGGGCGCGTGCAGAGGGAAAGGGATAAACAGACTCCCAGTGAGTAGGGAGCCTGGAGCCAGATGCCAGGCTAGATCCCAGACCTTGGGATCATGACTTGAGCCGAAGGCAGATGCTTAACTGACTGAGCCACCCAGGCGCTCCTAAACAAATAAATCAGAAAGAAAGAATGAAAGAAAGAAAGAAAAGGAAAGAAAGAAGAAAGAAAGAAAGAAAGAAAGAAAGAAGAAAGAAAGAAAGAAAGAAAGAAAGAAAGAAAGAAAGAGAAAGAAAGAAAGAAAGAAAGAAAGAAAGAAAGAAAGAAAGAAAGAAAGAAAAAGAAACATTTGTGTGGACAGAAGTGATCATTAGAAACCAGCATAGGATAATCGGAAAAATCTAATCTTACTGTCTTTTCTGCTGAAACTGCTAAATGACATAATAAGCATAGAAAAGTAGATATAAAGTTATCCAACAAATGAATGAGATGACTAACTTTTCCTAAAGTGTGTTACGTAGAACACTACTCCCCTAAATTGTCCCTTGAAAAAGAGTTCTGTGGCCAAATAAGTCTTGGGAACGTTGTATGTTACACCTCACTTCTCCTTGAAGGGTCTCAGGAACACATTAAATGCCTTGGCCAGGGAGCTGCTGACTTAACCAGAGTTTTCCAAACTTTTTTTTTTTTTTTAAAACAATAGAACCTTGTTGGGTAGTGTCATCCTATATTATCCTAAAGAATACTCTGAAAATGGTGTCTTAGGCAGTATGTCTTGATTTAGAAAGGCATTTAAGGTAGCCTCTTGGATACACTAATGGACATGCTGGAGAAAAACAGACTGGAACGCCCAACTAAACAGAGGGGCAGCTGGCCAGCCTGTTAACAAAATCATGCTCATCAAAGCCCAGAGTTTTGTATGGGTAGATAAAATTTGAAATATGACAGAATGAAGCCTAACATCTGAAAATCTGTGCTATGATGCCAGACTACCTGGGTTCAAATCCTGGCTCTATCACACACTAGCTCTGTGACCCTGCACAAATTACTTAAACTTTCTGGCCCTAATTTTCTCATTTATAAAAAGAGAACAATAATACATGTCTCATAGCGTTAGGAAAGTTAAATAAGTCAATATATGTAAAGCATCTTTTAAGTAGGCTCCACGCCCAACTTGGGACTTGAACTCACCACCCTGAGATAAAAAAGTCCCTACTGGCTGAGCTGCCAGACACCTGTAAAGCATCTATTAATAAGTGTCAATAAATGTTAGTGATGAGGAGGAGGAGCAGAAGGAGGAGGATAAATACTCTCTGGGAATTAAGTAAAAGTTAATGAGACCTAATAAAAGTATGTAAGATGCAGGGTAGATATAAAATTGTCCACCAAATAAAGGACAGATATAAAAATCACCAAATCTTATAACACTGTATACTAAGCAATAACCCTTAGAATAGGTAAATTTACTACAAATAAAAGCTACTCTAGAACTAAAAGTAAACGTCACAGGACCTATAACCCGAAATAGCAGCAGAAGGTGAAATAAAAGCAAACCTTGGTCTCACTCACCGTAGGAAGAATTCTTGACAGGATAGAGAGCAGCTTGGATTTAAACAGCAGGGAAAACCTGAATAGTTTTGTGTAGTAATTTCTCATATATTAGTTTGAATGAGTACACTGCCCCTCCAAGTCTCCATGTCACAAAACCAGCCATCAAATTTAAACACATACTGAGATGGCCAAGGAGCACATCACATAGGAGTCCAGCTCCCAGAGGACCACACCCAGCCAATCATTTAATTATATACTATCCTGTTTCCAATTGGCCACTATTACTACTAATAGCTAATTCCTTTGTAAGCACCTAATGAACAGAAATTCACTTGAAGCTATTCTACAAGAAGCTTCTTGAAGGTAGGAATAGGATTCCAAAGACAGCCCATAGTTATTTAACTGAATGTGGATGGAGTTAGTACTTTCTCATGCTCCTAACAATTCATGCAGAATAAAATTAGTTATACAAATATTATTAGAATTTGGGACTGTATCCAATTAGATGATTTGCTAAATCAGCAGTCCAATGGGAAGAAAAATTACAAATTATTCTTAAATCACAATTTTATTGCTCTTCATATCATTCACTTATATCAGTCTCCTTGATATCATAAACTCAGTGTCCAGGACAGTAACTTGCAAACAGCAGATCATATTTGAACTATTTTATATAACTGCATATTTTCTTGAAATTCATAATTTAATAATGGGGTCATAGAGCAAAAGCTTCAGAGGAGCTGAGCATTTAGCCTTCTAGCAGGGCCATACACTAACCTGATCCAGGCTGCAGAATGGCCACCTTTCATGTCAGAGCAAAGGCAAGCTGGACAGTTGTGAGCAGCTTAAATCCCTACGCACTGCCAGGGTAAAGCCATCCAAGTACTGGTACAGACTTCTGCACACTCCTACCACTGCAGCCCAGATTGACCCGACAGAGGCCTCTTTCAGAATTGCAGGGACAACTCGGCATTCATTCACCAAATGGTCCTAGTCTAGGAAGACTGCTAACTGATGGATGGTTTGTGTGATGCGCATACCAAAGAACAGTACAGGAGGGGAAGATGCCACTAATCAACTTCAGGCAGGCTATCTACCAATTACAAGCAGAATACAAAAGATTTCCTATTACTTATTAGACAGTTGCACAACCAATGAGAGTCCCAATTTTTATCAGAATATTATGGATATCTTCATATCCACAGCTACAGTATTAATCCAGACCCTTATTTCTTCATACCTGTATGACCAAATTTATTACTTTGCGTATTTACAGGCTGCAAAACACTGTACTAAGTGATTATCTGCGTGTACATATATACTTATCTATATATACACATACATACATATATGTATTTAATCCTTCAAAAAGTCTAGGGGCCCCTGAGTGGATCAGTTGGTCAGGCGTCAGACTCTTGATTTTGGCTCAGGTCAGGATCTCAGGGTCATGAGATCAAGCCCCATGTCAGGCTCCATGCTGGGCATGGAACCTGCTTAAGATTCTTTTCCTCTCCCTCTGCCCCTCCCCACCCCTTGTGCACATGCATTCTCTCTTTCTCTCTCAAAAAAAAAAAAAAAAGTCTAAACAACACAGGTTTTATCATCCCCCTTGTACAGACAGGCCTATCTTGCTATTTTGTGCCAAAGCCCAAATTTGTACCCTCTATTTTATACTGACCCCAATAATTGGTTTCTTGCCTCTAGGCCCACCAGATTCATATTTCTGAACCATCCCAGGCCAGTCCATGCTTATGAAACTGTTACAGCACCTTTGGGCTTCCTAAATTGAAGCCAACTTCTTCAGACTGACCTTCCTAAGTTCCCAAATTGGCCTCACCTCACTTTCTCTCTCTGGAAGAGATCGTCTGTTAATCATCATTACTTACATAAACAATAAAGTATGCCTGTGACTTAATTATGTAGGTGAATAAGATGGACAACTCATTCCTGTTACCTGGATGCCCCTTTCCTCTGCTCCTCTTACAAAACAAATCCTACGTTCTTTCAGGTCTCCTTCAGATTCACCACCAGATAACATTCCCTGATGTAAGTGCCTCCCCTCACTATTCCTTCCATTCTTTAAATTCTCTCTGCTAGGGGCGCCTATGTGGCTCAGTCGGTTAAGCATCCCGACTCTCAGTTTCAGCTCAGATCATGATCTCAGGGTCGTGGGATTGAGCCCCCCGACAGGCTCTGTGATGGGCATGGAGCCTGCTTAAGAATCTCTCTCTCCCTCTGCCCTTCCCCCCCCTTAAATAATCCTCTCTGCTGGGGCGCCTGGGTGGCTCAGTTAAGTGTCTGCCTTTGGCTCGGGTCATGATCCCAGGGTCCTGGGATAGAGCCCCAAATCGGGCTCTCTGCTCAGCAGGGAGCCTGATTCTTCTTCTCCCTCTGCCTGCCGCTCTGCCTACTTGTGCTTTCTCTCTCTCTCTGTCAAATAAAATCTTTAAAAAAAATTAAATTAAAAAAAAAAAAGAAATTCTCCCTGTTAAAGCATTAAATCTGGACCACGTTGGACACACACACTTAAAGTTTTCTCTAGTTCATGTACACATGAACATCCTTAGAAATGGTAAGGATATACCTTTTAAAGCCCCTTTCTTCTGCCTCCATCCGTTTCTCAATTTCACAGTATTACCACTATCCGTCTACCTGATGTGATTATACTCGAACCAATTTGTTCATATCTTCTCCAAGAAGATATTCAGGGTTTAGTCATATCAGTCTACCAGCGATTTAACTCAACAACGAACTGTTTAAAACTTTCAAGTGCGCTAAAAAAAAAAAAAAAGTGGTGTGGGCTCCCTATACCCTACCCACAGCTAATGATTCATATTTAAAATGGCAGTGCAGAAAAAAAGTTTAAAAACCTTTCATTTTCACATAAACACAATCTCTGGGCATAGATATATACCTTTATAATGCTTACCACTATCTGATATTACAGTTGTGCTTGGTTCATGACTTGCTAAAGAATGTAAGCTCCATGAGGGCAGGAACTTGGTTTTGTACACTGCTTTCTTTCCAGAACCTAGATCAGCACCTAGCTGATACGTGGCGCTATTCAAATACCTGCTAAATGAGTGAACACATACTCTCTACGGCTCACATATATGCGTAAAGATTTACAAAGGAGACAGGGAAAGTTTTTATACTTCTAAGCCACAAATGAACGATCTGATTTACTATTTGGGCAAAAAAATAAACTTGAAGATAGTGATATTGAAACAGTAAAACTAGGAACCCTAAAGTTCTGAAGGCAAACTTAATTTATACGAAGCTGAAAACACTAAATCTACAGAGGCCTTGAAGTTTAAGAACCGCATTTATTTCCAAAAGCTTTCCTTTTCACTCCAATCCCAAAGGTTTTCAGCTATGAAAGAAAAAACTAGACTGCCCAGCTGCTCCAGGTGCGAAGGAACATTCATATAATAAAGTCGCTAAGACAGCTGAGGCAATGCGAAGGACCAAATTTTCTTCTCCAAAGCAGAAGAGGCGCAAGAGGAGGGCACGTCACCGTAAACAAAGCCAGACAAGGGCCTCAGGGAGTCGATCCCAGACAATAGGAGCAACTGCAGAGGCAAGGTCTGGGGTTGGGTCAAAGGGGGTGGAGTCTCAGAAAGCACCACGGAGAGTAAGCAGCGCCAGCAGTGGGGCAGGCGCCGGGGCGAAGGCAGGACCTGGTCCGACGAAAGCTCCCGGATACCTGTGTGCGTCGGAAGGGGGTGGGTGATCTGGGAGACTGGGCGCAAACGGCTGCGGGAATTTTTGTTTTTTAAAATACGGCGACCCCAACCACTCAGCCCCAAGCTCTGGATGCGACGAGGGGAATCGCTGGTAGGCGCAGGCCAAGATTCCCCGGGGACCGGTATCGCGGCCGCGGGCGGGGGGCAGAAGGAGCCCCCAGGGCTGGGGCCCAGGGGCTGACTTACTTTGAGGAGGCAGCTGTTGAGAGGAGCGGGCACCGAGGTGCGGTGGATCACCAGGTCCTGGCCCGGGTTGTGCACGTCGCAGATGAGCTCCAGCACAGCGATGCTACGGGCCGTGGACACGGACACGCGGTGGTCCTCGGACCAGGCCAGCGGCTCCAAGCCGCTCACTGCATATTGCAGCTTCACGGCCGGCTCCCGCCGACTTACCAGGAAGCGGAACGCGGCACTGGGCCCGGGGGCCGCGTCTGCCGCTGACTCCTTCCCGCCCGCCTCGCCGCCCCCCTCGCCCTCCTCCTCCTCGGGCGGCGCAGGCCCGTCGGCTGCGGGGCCCACCCGGGCCTCGTCGGCGGAGCTCATTTCCCCTCAAGTGCAGAGGCCGGACTCCGGGGCGCGCCAACCCCGCGCCGCCGTCCCGTTGCCGCCTCTGGCGCCGCCGCCGCCACCGGCCCCCAGCGCCCTCCGCGGCGGCTTTCTCCCCTCAGGCCCGGAGCGCCGCCGAGCCAGGAAGGACCCCGCCGTTGCTAGGCGACCCAGCCTGCCAGGTGGCCAAGGCGCTGCCTGTCTGGAAAGCGAGCCTCCTCTGCGGGCAGGACGGAGCAGCGCCCGGACTCGGCGGAGGTGGTCGAGGGGAAGGGGGCCTCGAGGGCTCCGTGTCCGGGCGACCGAGCCCCAGGCCCGTGTAGAGACCTCCGGGTAACTAAAGTGCCGAGGAAGCGGTAGCCCGGCAGCAAACGAAGGAAACGTTGGCGAGGTGGCACACGGCCCCTTGTTTCTCAGAGGCACTCAGACAACTTCACTAGCATGAACTCCAGGGCTGGGTGTCATGTGGCATCGCCCGCCGCGGGCCAAGCCGCGAGGGACGCCAAAAGGAGCGGCCACGCAGTCCGGGGACCCCGGCGCCGTGGCCCGTTGGCCCTTCGGGACCCGGAAGGGGCGCGGCCGCAGGAGCCGGCGGGGCACCTACGCGGGGTCCTCGCGCGCCGCCCACGTGGGGCCGAGCCGAGCTGTGGGCCGGCTTCGAGAGGTCCGGCCGCGCTAGCCGGTGCCGGCGCCCGCCCGTGTCCGCCTCTGCCCGCTTCTCGCCGCGCGCCATGGCAGCCGCCGGCGGGCTGCGCCTCCACGTTCCGGAGTCCCCGGCCGCCGCCCCCAGGACGCTCGCGGGACCCCGCCGGGCCCAGGCGAGGCGGGTGAGTGATGACCCGGCTTCAGAGCCGTCCGCACCCGAGGCCGGGCCCGCCGCCTCGCCTCTGGGTAGGGTTTCGAACTACCGACAGAGTTAGGGGGGCAAGTGGGCTGTCTGGCAGCTTCTGGAGAAGTCGCTGAACCGCACGTGTCTGAGCTCGGAACACCACCCAGCCGGGAGGTTCTGGGCGGCCGCGGAGCGGGTGCGGAGGGGCGTCTGCTGCTTCGGGCTGCTGGTCGGAGGGCCCCGGAGGTCGGGTAAAGGATGGGAGGCTGATTCCAGCCCGAGTTAGGAACTGCCGCCGGGGTGTGAGTGGCAGCCCGGGCACTTGCCAGCCACACCTCCTAACTTCTCTCAGCCGCCGTTGCCTCATCTGAGGGTGGTTTGGTTCAGGAACGAGGACTGGACTAGAGGTCTTCTTCAAGAGCTTTCAAAAACGGCATGGATGCTCACCCAGCGTGCAGTGGGGGAAGAGAAGACGGAGCGCCGGTTTAACCCGCTCCCTGGGGAGGGGAAAGATGCTTTCAATTTAAACGAAGCCAGAGCTGAAAACTGGTTTCTAGGATGGTTGACCTCTCTCCTGGAATAGAGGAGGGCTGCAGGGCAGAAAAATCTGTTGTAGAATCCTGAGCTACCACAGAGGCCAGAAATTATACCACCTCGTGCCAGGGAAGGTGTGTGTTTTCTGCAGAAAGCAACAGGTAATTCCACTGACAGTTGCCGAAGTTCAGTTCAACCAGTGTGTTGAAGCTGATATTCCTCGAGTTCATATAAGGATTCTCTTTGGTGGTTTTTCAGTGATAGTCAAGCTTTAGGATTTAGAGGTTTGGGAGTAGGAGTTTTCAGCTAGCCAGTGGGGTCGCTGCTTCTGGGAGGAGGAGGGGGAAGTCCCGAAGAGCCACTGGGAGCATGGGATTTGGAGTAGGACAGACCTGGGATTAGATTCCCACCTTGCAACATGCTGGTTTTGTGAACTTGGGGGAGTTTTTTCACCGCTCTGAACCTCACTTTCCAATCTGTAAAACGATTGTAAAATGCAGGGTAGACATAAAATTGTTCACCAAATAAAGGATAGATAAAAACGACAAAACAGTGTCTACTTTATACAAAGTTATTGTGAGGAGTAAATGAAATAACATACATAAAGACTCTATATATTTTCTGGCCCATAGAAGCACTTAATAAATGCCAATGGTAAATAAAGTCGTATTGGCTTCATTTTGAGTAGTGGAATCCCTGTGTCGGGAGGTCAGTGGGGTGCTTGTGTCCTGGAGGTGCCTAGGAACACAGAGGAAGCGCTATTAACACCTCCTTGAGTGAGTTGAAGGAATAAAAATTGGATGTCTGGCTTTATGATCGCTTGAACCACTGTGTCAAAAGGATGTGTATTAGTAAGATGATGACAAGTGTCTGCAGTGCCCTCGTCTGCATCTGCATTTTTTGTTCGTCTTGAATGAGAATTACAGGTATGCCAATCAAATTTGCCAGTGGCCTGAATTTGGGACGGGTAACTAATATAGTGACTTTGGGAAGGCCTCGAGACCTTAAGTGATGCTATATGTAACAGTATGTAGTGTTTTCTTTTTAAAAATGTTTTTTGACAATTCAAGTAATCCAGGTTTATTGTAGGAAATAGGGGAAGTATGTTAAAGTGAAAAACCCCATAATTGCCATGCTCAGAGGTAACTCTGGTTAACATTTTGGTGTATATCCTTCTAGAAAACAAACAAGGGATGAAACTACACACGATGTTTTCCAACCAAACAGGGTACAGTTAATAAATAGTATTATAGCATAATCATCAGGAACCCTGGGTGTAGAGTCAGGGCCTGAGCAAAACCTGGATCCCCCAATGATCCTGGAACAAATTACCTCATATCTCTGCCTCAGTGTTCTCATCTTAAAATGGGACGATACCCGTACCTGTATTGATACATTAGATAACTCTTAAATACTTAGCATATTGCCTGGGGCCTGGTATATTTATTAATATCAGAGACATAGTATTTAGACTTTTAGGGCTAGATGGGCCTTAGAGATCATCTGCCAGAACCCGCTCGTTTTACAGGTACAGGAACAGAGACTCAGAGGGAGGTAATTTGTTTAACGTCGTAGAGCTGACTTTTTAGTAGATTCAGGTACGTCCTAGCTCATCTTTGCTCAGATGCCACCTCATGAAGCATTTCTGTTTCCTGGCCTCCTTTCCCCTTGCCGTAGGCCGTGCTAGTCTTGTTTTGTGCTTTTGTAATCCTTTGTACATTACCTCTTCTGAGTACAAATATAGGTTTGGGTTTGTGGTTTTATACTTTTGTCTCTTCCACTAATCTGTGATCTCCTCAAGGGCTTGGCTAATTTTCTAGCCTTGTATCCTCAGAACCAAGCTACTTGTTGACAGCTGCTAAGGGGTCAGTTTCTTAAATGAATGTATTGTGGATGCTGGGGCAGAAAAGCTAACAAACAGTGGAATAGTGTCCACATTATGGGAAGGGATAATTCCATGTGTGTCGTTCATCTTACAAGCATTTATTGAGCACTTACTTTGGGAAGATTTGAGCCCTACAGGGGATGCAGTGCCACGCAGGACAGACTTGTCCATTTCCTTATGGAGTTTACAGTCTAATGCGGAGGGCCGACACCACTTTTAACAGATTACATTTTATGCTTGTATATTGTACTGAGGGACAATATACAATTGTCATAATTGTACTGAGTGCTACAGCGAAGAAAAAGGGTGCCAGGAGAGCCAAGAGTAGGAGCCCTGGCCTGACTAGGTGGAGAGAAGAGGTCAGGAAAGGTTCTTCTGAGGACCCAGTAAGCCTAGATCTGAAGGATGAGTGAGTTAGCTAGCCAAAGGGGGGTTGCAGACATGGGTATGGCAATAGCATATGCAAAGGCCCTGAGGAGGGAGGGAGCATGGTGCATTCTAGGAATTAAGGAAGACCAGGACAGCTGAGGCTGGTGAGAAGGGCAGAGTCCAGCTTCTAGAGGGCTTTGTAGATCATATTATAGGTTTTTGATTTTAGCTTGAGAGCCGTGGAAAGCCTGTGAAATATTGTGCTTAATTCTGAGTACTTGCTTTTAGAGAACAGCGGACATGAGAATAAAAGGTGACTGGGATGAGAAAGGATTGAAAGCTCGTGTCCTATTTGGACTGTTTAGTCCAAAGAAGAAACAGAAAGTTAGATGATGTGTGAAGGAATGTGATGCACAAGAGGAAGTAAGCTTGTTTTGTGTTGCTGCAGAAAGCAAACAGACTAGCAGATAGATGATCAAGGTGGCGGATCTTGTCTGAGTGTCAGAAACAGCTTCCTCACCCCTAGAATTTCGTGTCTCAAGGGATGGAGAGCAGTAAAGGGAGGTGTGTAGGCAAGGCCTACTGCAAGGCCACCTGTCAGGGAGCTTGTAGTAGGAAGTCCATGCGCGGTGGGAGTGGCCTTTAGGCCTTTTTATGCTCTGAGAATCTGTAGTTCCATAAATCAAGGAACGTCAGCACATTTCATTGTGCCTTGCAAATGATTCAGCAGATCTGGAACTTGACTTTTATCTTTTTCTTTAATCTGAACATTCATAAATTTGGGATTTTGTAAGAATAGATTTGTAAAATGGAGCAGGTCAATACTTGTTTTATTAATAGTAAATACTCGAAATTGGTGTTTATTAAATTATTTAGATATAGGAGTCCTGTAGTTGTCAGGAACAAACAAGTGTTGTTATTGGTAGGTTAGCCTGAAGCTGACAATCACAGCCAAAAGCAAGCTGATGTGTAAATGGAATCCGTCATTTCCAGCAAAGGGGGAAATAACATTCCAAGAGAAACCAAAATGCCAGAATAATAAGCCCTGGCTACTCAGGGGATGTTTTTTATTCACGTGTAAATTGGAAGAGAAGGCCAAAGAAAACAGAATGTTTCTTCAAAGAAAATTGGCTGTTTCTTCTCCTGGGAGAAGTTTGGACATTACACATGTAGCCACATCCATGTTACAGAAATAGCAACAGGCAAGAAAATGCCGAGTGTTGTAGCCTGTAATTGGCGATCAGATGGGGACCTGAAAGGCAAGGAGAGTTGGAAATAATTGTAGTAGAAGTGATGGATGGAGCAGAATTCTCATTTGGAATGGAAACGGGAGTAGGAATCATCTCCAAGCCATCTGAATCTGGGGGAGCAGTGTGAGGGGGAGGATGACAGCGATCCAAGCACTCTGGGGTAGAGCAGTAATGAAGGTTTCTGCTTCCTGGGCATGGGCTGGGCTGCAGCCTCCCATGTATAGTCACCAACAGGCTTTGTTGGTGGAGAGAGAGGGTACGCTCCCCCCCTCCCCTGTTCTTTTTGTGTAGATGGACATCTAGGGATAAGGATTGACTTAGCATGCACACTTCACAAGGTGGGTTTCTCTTCCCTTAAAAGAGACTCCCATTTGTTCATGTTCAGCCCCACAAAGATTTCTCCCTTGATCCTTACCCTCATCTTGGTTGAGTTGATGGTGAGGATGGATGGTGAGGTCTAGTGTATGAAAGAGCTGAGATTTTTGTGTTTTCTGTTTTGTTTTTTTCTTTTTGGAAAAAAAAAAAAAAGCTGAGTCAAAGAATCTGATTGCAGACCCTAAACTGTTGCTTGACATATGGGGCATAATGATCTCTGCAGGGAGAGATGCAATTCTGTGGGCAGTCAGGCTTCACTCTGAGGTCTGTCTTCATGGACTAATGCATCTCTTGTTGCTCTTGCCTTTTGGGAACAACGCAGCAAGCAGAGGCCACCAAAAGAAAACACCAAGCATCCAGTGAGGCTCCCCCAGCGAAACAGAGGAACGAGGCATCATTTCTCCCGGCCAAGAAAGCTGTTGCTAAAGAACCACAAAGGACTTTTAAGGGGAAAGCACAGAAAACATTTTCTCCGAAGAAATCTTTGGTTGGTGTGAGTGATGGAACCCGAGAACAGAAACCGTGCGTTAGGACTTCATCGTTATTTAAAAACAACCCTGAAATCCCAGAGCTCCACAGGTATGTTCAGGGGCATGTGCGCTCAGGAATAGGAGGAGTTAAGTGTATTCTGCCTTTTTCTCTGTCGATTGGAACTGATACCTGGGTTTTTTTCATCATTTGCAGACCTGTAGTAAAGCAGGTGCAAGAAAAGGTGTTCACTTCAGATGCTTTTCATGAACTGGACCTCCACCCACATTTAGTAAGTATCTCTCAGTATCTTGTGTGGTTGGTTTTTTCAGTGTGGTTAATTTCTTGGGAATGTCTGGGAAATGACAGTTTTAGGAAGAAAAATCAAAGAATGGTTATTTCTGCTCCAAATTAACCTGAGTGAAGTCAGATCGATAAGATGCTCTTCTAGGACAATCCCAGTGAGCCTAGGTTACTGTTCACTGTCCTTACCTCCATCCCCATCCCCTTTTTAAAGAACTAAACACTTTCCTAACCTAATTCAAATTAGGCCTGGGGCTCCACTTATTGGACTCTAGGACAAGCTCCTAATTAGTGGGTAGATGGGACGTGGAGGCTGATCTGGGTGGCAGGGCTCACATTGACCATAGGAGAGGAAACTGAGCTGGCATCTTCATATCAAGGGCAGTCTGTCATTAAATTGAATGAAGGCGTTCTACAAACAAATGGATTTTTTTTTGTTTTTTTTTTGACTGTGAATGAAGTTTCCACTCTTATTTATGAGTAAGAGAAAAATGCATTAACTTTCAGGGAGTCTGGATTTCCTTTGCTCCTATGGTCACAGCTTACTCCTTTAGGGTTGCTTACATAAGCTGTTTTCTTACCTATGGGTTTGAGCAGGGACATCGAGCAGGTTTGTGCTGTGGACATTTGGGGATGGATAACTCTTTGTCATGGGCACTGTCCTGTGCATGGTAGGATGTTCAGCAGCACTCCATGACTACTCACTTGATACCAGTGGCATCCCCTGCCCCACTTGGGACAACAAAAATTGCTTTAGACATTGCCATGTGTGTGTGTGTCTGTGTGTAGGGGGGCGGGGGGGATGGTGGGCAGAACCACCCCCAGGTGACACTCACTGGTTGGAAGAACTTCAGCATGGCCACCGGTTTTATCCCGGTATCTTCTCCTTTGCATCCTCATTTGCATTAAATTTATTTGTGCCAAAAAATCGGTAGTTAAGAATATTTATTTTGTGTGTTCTCTTTTAGATTTCCACAATAAATACGGTCTTAAACATGACTAGTATGACCAGGTAAGGGTTCCAGACCAGTGTTGCTTTTGTTAAGACTTGAATGGGTATGACCAGTGAAATTTGAATTTTCTGTGGAGCACAGAGCAAATTTGTGTCTTCGTACTAGAGAACACTGCCGGATTGTTGCCCATCCAGGGCTTGACACATCACTTAACCCCCCAGTTCCCCCACTTGTTAAATGGAGAGACTGAGTCCTCAAGTACTTCTGTTGTCAGCTCTGAACCGGTCCAGAAGATGTCTGCATGTGATCCCGCTGCTGTCCATGCTACCCTGAAGATAATATGTCCACAATATAGAATTTATCTGGTCATTTTTTAGTAGTAAGAATTAGAGGCAAACAAAAAGATTGGAGTAAATACTTGGTCAGATATAATGGGATATTGAAAAAAAATTTTTTGAATGTTTAATAGTAATAACTCTTGGAAAATAGAATAGTAAAAGGTGTAGAGAAGAGATGAACTTCCTTTTTGTGAGTATGTATGCTTTATATTTTACATTTTACTAATCGTCACATTTTATTTATAGGTACAAGGTAATAAGAGTCTTGAAGAATAAAAGGAGGACCCCCCCCTTACCCATTTTTTTGGTTCAGTTTCATTAACCAAATTTAAATGAATTCTGTGCCCTTTTTGTTTGTTTTTAAATACACATGTGGACACACATCTTAGTGTGTGTATGATAGTCACACCTCGGTTTTTTGGAGACTGGGAAGCAGCTCCAGGCTATCTGGATGGCTCACAAGCTTCCTGGTACTCTCTTGCATGGGAATCTTTCTGTCCCGTCTTATTGTGTCTCCCTGCCCGTCACGGGAGGCCGGGGGGTGGGGGGAGGTGTGTGGTATACTCTCGTAGCTCCAGCTTGTCATCATGCCTGTGCCATTTGTCTTTTTAATCTGTTTGCTAGAGCCGCCAATACCTGGCTTGCCTCAGCATTTTCAGCTGAGTTCCAGAAATTTAACTGAGGTTTTATCCCTTCAATCATCAAAAGTTTCTCAGCACCTTCGCTTGAATGTTTAGGTGACTTCTGAGGTAGCAGTTGGCAGATGCAGCAAAGCATGGGGGCGGGTGTGATTTGTGTATCCTGCATCTCTGCCTGTAAACGGGAGAGGGTAAAATATTATAGTTCAGCATGTGTTCTTTCTTTTGTGTGGCCCAAGCGTTCAGAAGCAAAGTATTCCTGCGTTGCTGGAAGGCAGAGATGCTCTGGTGAGATCGCAGACGGGCTCAGGTCGGTCGTCACTTAACTTCTGCCCCCTTTCCCCTGATACCCAGGCCACACTCACATTGTAGGTTCCATAGTAAAGTGTCTGTCTGTGGCGGCAGTGGCTTTGTTCTGTTGGGGGAAGGAGGGAGGCCGTGCCTGCTCTTGATGAGAACCCTGAATTTGTTCCCCTAGTGAAAGGCAGGGGGTGGTTGGTGGTGCTGTGGTCGGGAACGATTGGGAGGTGGTCAGCCTCTGTCAGGGCTCTGCCCAGTCCCACCGTCTGTGGCCTGAGCTGCCCTCCTCACTCCAGTGGGGGATGAATATTTCTGATACTAAAGCACAGCTCTGGCATGAGCACACACTGTTTGGATGCCAGTTGTTTTGCTCTAATACGGAACACAGGTTTTGCATGTTCCAAAATTGTCTGTAGACTTGTTCTTCTGCCCCTCTTGTGCCCAGAATGGCAGGTTGGCTATTCACCACGCCTCCCAGCTCAGCCACCGTTGAGGTGGGTGGAAACCCGAAGCTTTTGCTTCATGGTTTCTCCACGGTCTTTAGAGGCTGGCTCAGGGTTCAGACAGGCTCCTAAGCATATCAGCGCCGTGCAGGTCGTTCACTTAGCCGTAAAGCTCATTTGCACGGTTAAGGAGGACTTTCAAGTTTTCTAGCTTTGAGGGGTAGTCCTCAAGTTGAGCTTTTGTGTAACTTGGGAAATGTGTCATTGTCTCCCTTGTTAGCTGGATAAAGGAGCTGAAGCTGCAGGTTTTTTGGGAAGTACTGGATTTACAAACAAAATTGGGGGTTGTGGCAGACGGGCAAATTCTGTTTTCGCCTCTCTTGGATGTAGGATGTGCGCTTTTCCTGTCCCCAGAGTTGAGTGCTACCCAAAGGTAGCAGAGCCCATTTTCTTTACTGTCTTTGCTTTTCTTACATCTGTAGGGTCTGTGATTTTAATTGCTTTTGTACTTTTTTAAAAGGTAAAACTCTTGCCTACTGCATCCCTGTGGTCCAGTCTCTTCAAGCAATGAAATCAAAAATACAGGTGAGTGTGGTGTTTTTCTGTTATTGCTCATAGTGCATAAGCAACATTGAATTGAACCAAAGCAGTAATTCTGGGACCAAAAGAATGTTTCCATTAAGCATTATTTTCTTCTTTTTGATTCATTTATTACATAAACACGTTGCATCTGAGGACTGTGCCCAGAGTAGAATAGAATAACTATATTTTGTAATCATCATGGCAGGTCTAATAGGAAACATTGTAAAATACATGTTCCTCGTGTCAGACGTTGTGCTGGATTCTTTGCCTGTGTTGTATATTCTTGAATCTTAAACCCCACCCCCAGCCCAGTGAGTTACAGGTATTACTGTTACCCTAAGTTTACAGAAAGAAATGGAAGCTTGGGGAGCAGTGGTGGAATACTTGTCTTTAGTTGGGAAACACATTTAGTTAGTGCCTGGGCCAGAGGGGCCAGAATTGGGTTCCCCGGGTCCTGTAGGAGGCACGTTAACTGCCAGGCCGCAGAGGCGCAGGCATCATCTGAAGACCCAGCCCAGGGTCCCACAAAGACGTCCCGGTTATCCTCAGTGGAGAGGACGTGGTGAGATCTGAAATAGGAAGTGAGGTGGGTGCACAAGCAGAGGAGAGGAGCTAATTGGTTACTTCTTTTTTCTCATCTTGGACAGACAGAATTAGGCATGTGTCCACCCTACTTGATACTGAGTGACAAGCAAGTAGTGATGGCATTGGATAATAGCCCACAGGCTGAAACAAACATCCATGAGTACAAACTGATAGAAGCAAATTATTGAGTAAATAGATAAGCAGACGGCAGAAGGACAGACCCTCTGCACAGTAGAATTCCAGCGGAGAAACATAGAAGTGATGGAGTAGAGCATCACCGTCTGGCCATTGCCTTAGTAATACTGTGTCACACGTCACAGATGCTGAAATGAGGGGGTGAAAGTCTGATGAAAAATGGGATATTTACCTAGTTAGTCTCAAAGGATCTCCCTACAAGATACGTCTTAATCACAAAGGGCAAAACAGTCACTTTACGATGGGGAGCCTGGCTGCTACCACCTTACCCAGGCGATCAGCGTGGGCATCCCCAGTGCTGGGACGTGTCGGCCTCATGCACCTCCAGATAGGTGCCCAGAGGACCCAGCGCCACTTTTGTGGTTGTCCTGCCCCAAAGGTGTCACCCGGATTTAATCCTGAGCAAATATCAGACAAACGCAAATCTAGAGACTTTCTCCAAAGCAACTGGCCAATACTGTTCGAAAGTATTAAGGTCATCCAAAACAGAAATGCTGAAGAACTACCCCAGGTTAAAAGAGATGAAGGAGGCGTGACAGTTCAGTGTGACATGTGGTCCTAAACTGGGTCCTGTCTGGGGAGGGGACGCTGCAAGGTCAGTCAGTGAAGTCAGAATACGGGCTGCAGATTAATTCAGAGTTTCACGTCAGTACTGATTCCCTGGTTTTGATCATCGTACTGGGATTTTGAGAATTAATAACCGTATAAGGAAGCTGGGAGAAGGGTATAAGAGAGTTCTTTGTACTATTTGTGTAATTTTTTTGTAAGCCTAAATTTATTTTGAAATGAGTTTTTAAATTGTACTTTAACTTTATTTAAATAATTTTAAATCAATAAAACAAATCCTACACAACATCCAAGTGATGGAGCCTTACATAGACATTAAAAGTGGTATTTTTTTCAATTTCTCTTTGTGAACTTGACAAGTCTTCTTGCATATGAAATTGAAAAAAGGCAGGGTACAAAACAGTATGTACAGTTTGATCTGATTTCATAAATAATACTCTGTGTGTGTGCATAAAAAGACAAGAAAGAAACTATTAATACTGGTTTCCTCTGAGTTGGGTAAGTAAGGAATTTATTTCCTACAGGTGACTGATTTTTTTTTCCCATTGGGCACTTTCCAGTAAGATAATTCATATAAAGGATTTAGCATTGTACTGGTACCTCGCTAGAGGAGAGAGGCCAGGTATTGCAATAATGTGGGAAAGTCTTATCCATTTATAAATTGTAGGAGAATTTCTTGCCAGCAGTGGATTTTTGTTTTTTTTTGTTTTTTGTAAGGTTGGAGAGTTGGGGAATATTTGAGCTGGCATGGGTCCTGTAGTTCCAGCCCAATTGTCTCATTTCATAGGTCGGTGACCTGAGGACAGGAGAGATTAGAGTATGTACCTAAGGGAGACCATGTGGTGGGCAGCTCTGCTCAAAGCCTGGGTGCGAGTGTGTCTTTAGGCAAACCCTTTCATCCCTCTGTGCCTCAGTGACTTCACCTGTTGTGCGTGTCTCCCAGGGTAACCCTGAGGCTCCTGAGCTAATGCACGTGGAGCGTGGAGAGCTGGTGTCCAGCTTTTAGTAACAGTACCTGCTCATGAAGCGGTAGTTGTCACCGTCCACGACATGGGCATGTGGCTAGTTTGAAAGGCAACGATTTGATTTGCTTATATCTAGATATGTTCACCAGCCATGTTGTCATTTTTATTTATTCCATCTATTTCAAAGATTGAAATATTCTGTAAAAAGAGTTTTCTAAGTCCAAATTTAGTTCATTTATTTCAAGTAATATTCAATAGAGGCCCTTGGAGTTCATTGTAAAATGATTTGACCTGTAAAAAACCTATCTGGAGGGAGCAGCAAACTCAAGGCACCCAGCAGAGTCGTAAATTACTTTGGTGTTGGAATGGGAACGGATTGCTTTTCTGTGTTTTCGCTCAGTTATTTGGGCTCTGATTTTTTTTAACAACACATCCATCCTTCTTTACTCACTTCTGCCCTGCGAGGAATTGATTTTTCTTTCTTCTTCTCTGTGTAGTAACACCTTTTGAAATGTCAGAATCTGCTAACGTCACACTGTGGCACGTTGATACTGTTGTATTAACATGTTTACCATTCCTCGCCTGGGCCTCGCAGACTTGATGTCGAGTACAGACGGCTCTAGTTTGAATTCCAAATCCTTTTCTCCTTGTGTGTAAATGTTTCCTATGCAAAACATGAAAACCATGCTTGTAATTGAATCTGCTCTAAACCTGCACTTAGCTTCTGCACCAACATTGTTTTGATTAATTCCTAAGCGTCTGTGAGCACTTTAGAGATGCAAGACACCACTGACTTTGAGACCTTGATCAGGTTACTTTTTTTGTTTTCTCTTACTATTATCTTTGTTATTATTTTTTTAGGTATAATGTATATGTTAAAAAATTAAAAAGAGTACCAAACAGTACATGGTGGGAAGTAAGTCTTACACCCCCTCTCCCCTACGTGGCACAGCTCTCTCGGGGTGTGGGGTGCCAGGTCCCCGGGGCTCATCTCTGCAGAGAGAGCAAGTGTGAGCGTACAGAGTTCCCTTCCCCCTTCAGCTTCTGTGTGTTTGTTTTTCTGTTGTGTTTGGTTTGATACACAAGTGGTTGCTTGCTGTGCATGATGTTTTGTACCTTGCTTTTGTTCGCTTGGTATGTTTGGGGATAGTTTCTTAGCAGTGCCCTGCCCATCTGCCTTGCTTTTTTAATGGCCGCCTAGTATCCTGCTGCCTGTCGCCACCATAAGTTACCGTATCAGTCCCTCGTTGGTAGAATTTACGTTATGGCAGTATTTTGCTACAAACAAGGCTCTTCTACATACTGCACAGTCTGTAAAATGTTTTATTTTTTATGTGTACTTATGGGTGCGTCTTTTAGAGAAATCCCCAGAAGTGGAAGTGGCATGTTTATTTGGTAGATGACACCGCAGTTGAATGTCCAGTGGGTGAAGCCACAGTGCGCTCCCCGCAGCAGGGCACCCAGGAGCCCCTGCTCGCCTGCGCCCTCATGACACTGTCGGCTGTGTTGGTTTTGCTCATTTGACAGATGGTGGAGTTGAACATCTCACATGTGTGAAAGCCATGTTTTGAATTCTTATTTCCAGAAATTGGCTATTTACGTTCTTTCTCCATTTTTCTACTTAAGTTGTTGTGGTCTTTTTTATTTTTATTTTTTATTTGAATCACAGACCTTTGTAAACTAAGGAAATTGGGCCTTTCTCTTATGTGTGGCGTGTTTTCCCTTCATTTTGTCATTTATACTTGATTTCGTTTAGGTATTATTTTCCCATTCTGAAGTTAACAATTTTTACATAATAGAATTTATTAGTGTTTTCTTTTATAGTTTCTGAGTTTTATGTCAAATCTGTAAAAAGGCTGACTTGATTCCACCTTGACTTTTCTGACTTTGTTCTTGAAGACTGAATAATTTATCTTTTCCCTACTGATACAAAATTATTTCCTGTAATTCTGTGCATACTTGATTCTGTTCTACTTGCTGTTGTAATCTCAATTTATATGCCAGTATCAATTTTTTTAAATTACGGTAGTTTTAAATTGTTTTAACATCTGATGTTTTTCAGACATATTTTGGTTATTCTTCATAGGAACTTTGAAATCAGCTTGTCTGAATATAAGTATTATATATGTTGTGTGCATATATGCATATTTGTGGCAGTTTTGTTAGGTTTGCATTACATTTGTGGGTTGACTTAGGGTTAGCGTATTTGTAATATGGAGGCATCGTATCCAAGAATAGGATACATTTTCCCATTTATTCAGATTTTATTTTATGCTCCTCAGAAGTGTTTTAAAATGTCTGTCATATAGATTTTGAACATTTTTTGTCAAGCTTCTTGTTGTTGCTGCTCTGCTGTGATTTTTTTTTTCCCCCTTCCATTGTGTTTTGTAACTTTTTTACATCAGAAGGCTGTAGATTGTGTATATTAATTTTGCATTCAGCTACTCCACTGAGTTGTCTCTTTTGTAGTAGATTTTCAATTGATTCTCTTCAGGTTGGTTTTTTTTGTTTTGTTTTTTTTTTAAGGATAAAATATCATCTAACAATGACAGGTTTTCCTCCTACTTTCCAGATTTATACATATTTCTTTCTCTTGTCTGATTGCATGGGCTGGAACCTTTAGAACAAGGTTGCATAATAATAAGGGTAGTGGGCATCGGAGTCCCTTTCTTAATGAGACTGCTGCTGATGTGTGCAAGTGGCCACCCTCAAGTTCTGTCCACCTGGAGGCCTGTGACCTTCATTCATCCACTCACATCATTTCTTTCCTTCTGTGTCAATAGCGCAGTGACGGCCCCTATGCCCTGGTACTGGTGCCGACAAGAGAGGTAAGCAGTCTCATCTTTGGGATGGGTTTTAAGCAGGTACTTTCCTCTTGGAAGTAAGATCCTTTTGAATTTAAAAGTGGGTTTTACCATTTTTCTCCCTGCTGCACCCTTACCTTTGCCTGGGGCCATCCTTTTGGTTCCCATCAAGAAGAAAAATTCAAGTACTCTTTTTGAAAATCATAAGCTAAGTATGGAAAAGCATTTCCTTATTGTCTAAAAACTAATGACACTATAAATTTCTGTACTTTTAAAAGGAATTAAAATAATTACATTTTCTACTTTTTTGGTTTGTTTTATAACTTAATTAAAAATTAGAGCAGTCGACCCTAAAATACTTTTTTTTAAAAGAGGCTACTGTACCAAAAATTTTACTTGTTCTTCAAAGTTAAGCTTCTTGACATTTTTCTTCTTTCTTGGTGGAAATCTCTTCTATCTGATCTATTTTATTTGCCTAGAGAGGCAAGTTTAGATTAGGGTTTCTGTTTTCTATATCAAATGCCAATCACTTCCTTGCAGAGAATTGATCATGGAGATGGAGGTCTCTCCTTAGCCTGTCATACAGCGTGCAGTACCCTAGCTCGGCTCAGTCCTGTGAAGGAGCAGGCATGAAGCTATTTAAATTTTTACAGCAGCAGACTTGCTACTTCCCTAAGATGCATCATGAATACTAAGCATATGGAAGCTATATACATATCTTTGGATAAAGGGATTATGTTGAGGCTTCTTGATAGTTGTTAATGGTTATAACCTACATTAATTTTCACTTTCTCTGGTTTCCACTGGGCTTGTTGGATTTTGTTCCTTTAATAAACTTTGGGAGTAACCACCTCTCAGTGCTCTATTTGGCATATTTGAAGGCTGCCTCCTACGACCTTTAAAGCAATGTGCCCAGAGGCTAGCCTGTTGACCGCTATTCCAGGTTACTCCCTCCTGCATATTCTGTTCCCTGTCTTCCTGAAGGGCAGACACATTCAGGGTGATGCTGTTCCGCTTCTCCATCCGTGTGCACTGTAGACTTGTACTTCTCTGTGTGGCACTCTGGGAATTTGAGCCAGCAGAGGGAGCACAAGACACTATTTTTGTACACGTCCAAGGAGTGGACGCAGGATCTCTGTCCACAGTCTCCAAACTGACAGGTTCCAGAAGGAGTGTAAGAACAAAGTGTATTGTTCTGAGTAGATGCTATATATCTGATTTTGTTTTTCTTAAATCTTAACTTAAGGTCCGAGTTGGAATCCTAATCATTTTACATTGTCTAAAGGTTTTTAAAAGGTTGGGGCTGAGGCAGGGCGGGGGGTGGGGGGGGCAGGTGGGAACAACCTCGTTCATTACCTGTAACTTTTCACTCTTCACAGCTGGCTCTGCAAAGCTTTGACACTGTCCAGAAACTGCTTAAGGTAAGGTCAGCCGTGACTTCAGTTTTATCTTTGTTTTCCTTGACTTTTTGAGAAAAGACAAGTCTACCAGTCTTATCGTTGTCTTCAAAAGGCAAGGAATTATTTCAGTTTTTCTGGATTCCCTGGGTTTCTCTGCTCTGCCCAGGTATAATTTGTAGGATTTTACTGATCTAGACTTTACTAACTGCTGATTTCTAGCTTAGTTGACTAGTGTTTCCTGTTGCTTATAGTCCTGTAGTTTGTTCACCATGGTCCCTGGCAAGCCACACGTGGAGACTCACAGGGACAACCACGAAGTGATCACATGGAAAGCTACGGGAAAGCCACACGTAGGGTTTAAGAAAGAAGCGAGAGAGGGCTTCAGAGCCAAAGCCTGCCAGCCTACCAAATGAGATCGAGAATTGATCTGTCTTTCTTTTGTCAGGGGTGGGGAGTAAGGAAGGTTTGTGCTTGGGTTTTATTGTACCCAGAAAGGTAAAAGGCAGTAGACTTAGGGAAATGTGTTTTCAACTCAGCCTCCATGGGGAAAGGCAGAGAAGCTACGGGAATCATTTAGAAAGCTCCCATTTCTCTCACTGTGCTAGAAGCTGTAGAGCTGTGATTTAAGTGACTGCTGCTAATATCCATAGCAGGGGCGATGTCTAGGAATTGTGTCTGCACAGTCACCCCTCCTACAATGAGAAGCCTGGGTCTTCCCTTCCAGCTTCTCTAAGGAAAAAGAATTTGGAATCAGTCTCTGTGTCTTCAGTAAAGGGGGCTTTGATGGGGCACCTGGGTGGCTCAGTTCATTAAGTGTCTGCCTTTGGCTCAGGTCATGATCCCAGGGTCCTGGGATTGAGCCCCGCATCAGGTTCCCTGCTCTGCGGGGAGTCTGCTTCTCCCTCTCTCATTCCCTGCCCCCCAGCTTGTGCTTTCTGGCTCTCTCTGTCAAATAAATAAATACAATCTTTAAAAGGGGGGGGCTTTGCACTCATTTTCGTCTGATATCATTCCGTAGCCATTTACCTGGATTGTGCCTGGAGTGTTGATGGGAGGAGAGAGAAGGAAATCAGAAAAGGCCAGGTATGGAGACCTTTGTTTGTTATCCATTCCTGTTTGGATCTGTCTGTTCTGCCTTCCTATTCAATCAGATTTGGTCCTTCTAAACCTGGAGAGAGCGTTATCTCAAACTGTGCTTCAGAGTCCCAGAGCGTAGGGACAGATTGAGGCAGCAGGGAGTGGTCACCTCTTGATGGTGTTGTCTTAAGAAATACTGATGAACCTACAAGGGGTTCCCTTCTGATGTGGTTGGTAGTGATGCTCACTATCCTCTTAAGTTCTGCCCCCACCCCAGCATCCCTTAGTCCCCCTTGTTTGGTGTCCATCCCTCTTGGCAGTTCTCTTTTGTCTACAGTGGGAGTTTAGGGTCTGGTTGTTTGTCTGTACAAAAACAAGATCATAAACTTACATAATGCTCTAAACTTTGCTTTTTATATCCCGAACACTGATTCCTAGTTTGGTATTAGAAGTGGTAATGGGGGTCAGGAGAAAATGTTGCAACAGGTAAATCCCAAATTGTCTGTATGCTTTTTGAAACATTTTTATTATATTGTATCTTAATGCTCAGTAGTAACACCCAGTCCCGTGTATAATTTGTAATCAGGAGTAAATATTAAACTTGAAACCTAAAAGTATTGGTTAGATTTGATTAAGCTATAAATAACAACAAACAACAGTGGCACAAACATATGGCAGTTTTTTTTTTTTTTTTTTTTTTTTTT
>NW_022589724.1:29645675-29713408 GCF_004348235.1 Phoca vitulina | reverse complement strand
ACGACTGAGCCCCCCAGGCCCCTTTTTTTTTTTTTTTTTTTTTTTTGGCAGTTTTCTTTTTCTTTCACATTTAAGAAGCCTGACGGTAGCCCATCCCAGGCTGGCATGGTTCTCTGGTATCAGGATCTAAGTCCCTTCTATCTTTTTGTACCACTAAGTGAGGCTTCCATTTTTAAGGGTACTCCATATTCTTAGGGAGTTGTTGGAGCTCCAGCCATTACATCTTGTTCCCTGCCAGGAGGAACAAAGATCATCATATGTCCTCCCTCCAGAGATACTTGTGGTTTTTGCATATTCCCTTTGTCCTTCTATCCCATGCTTGAACATAGGCACACGACCATACTTAACTTTAAAAGAGACTGGAAAATATACTCAGCTAAAAATTGGAAGCTTTAATTGCTATGGAAATACGGGATAAAGGATATTTGGGAGTAAGAACTGAGATTTATTCTCCCTAGTCTACAGGACAAAGCTAGGCCCGCATTGTATGGAGGTTACAAAAAAGATTCGGTATAAGAAAACATTCTAGCCATTAGATCACATTTGTGTGGGATAACTCATTTAGGTTGGAGGTTCCCTGGCACAGAAACCTTCAAGAACAGGCTAGATGACCATCTATCTGGAATGTTCTAGAAAGAAAGGACCAATGGATCAGATAAAGGGCATTGGATTATATAGTAAAGATTCCTTTCAAATTTTAAGATTTTATGAATTTAATATAATTTTGGATCTTAATAATTACATTCTATATGAAAGAAACTTTGGAGGAAAATGGAAACTCACATACATCTTTGTATCCATTTGTCATCGTGTTTGTCATGGCTTCACGCTGTGCATGTTGGTACTAGACATGAATCTGTCTCCTGTGCCTATTTCTGGTGTTTTCTATTGATATAGGCCCATTTGATTTATTTTCTTTTATGATACATAATTTTAAACAGACTCCGCAAAGGAATAAATATCCTTATCTCAACTCCTGGGCGACTGGTGGACCATATAAAATCCACAAAGAACATTCATTTTCGTCGGATACGGTGGCTCATTTTGGATGAAGCAGACAGGTGAGCCTCACCCAGAAGCATGAAAAGTAGCAGAAAAGAGCTGCTTCTGCTGGGTCATTGCAGTCTTTACTTTGCATGTGGAGTAAAATTCCCTCTCTTGAAACCACAGAATCTTGGATTTGGGTTTTGAAAAGGATATCACAGTGATACTCAACGCTATAAATGCTGAGTGCCAGAAACGACAGAACGTCTTGCTGTCGGCGACACTCACAGAAGGTGAGTTGAAAAGGAGTGCTCTTTGTTCTTAACCAGGAGGGAAGACGTAGATGTAATGGGTGTCATTTGTCCGCAGTGGTTCTCAGCGCTGGGGGCAGAAGCTGAGGAGGCAGGTGTCCCTAAAGCACTGCCTTTTCAGACTCCTGTCTTGCCTCCCTCTTCTAGTCACATCAGGCTCTCCCATGCTCCCCAGGGTGTGGGAGGGAGGGCAGGGCAGATCCAGAGCCACCTCAGTTAGGAGAGTGCTTCCGGTGCTCGTGGCAGGGTGAGAGGAAGAGAAGAGGCTGACTCCCGTCCATCCAGAGGTTTCATGAGGTTTTTTTGTGGGTGTTATCAGCCTACCTTTCTCTTAAAGAGCATTGACCCTTAAACAGAGACCTAAGTTCATTTCTGTCTTTCCATCTTCATGAGATGGACATTCTGAGCTCTCTTTCATAGACGGGGCACTGAGGCTTGGCAGAGTCACTCTCTCAACACAACCCAGCTCGCATGTTCTCAGATCTGGTTTACACGTTTTACTGGCCCTTTGACAGTATGCACATAACCAGTTCTTAAAATGTATCCTAAGTAACATTAATTTTGAGAGATAATCCATGATTCTGTGCTCAGAAGTTTGGGGAATGCCACACGTTTCCTCCTGCTCTTAGAAATTCCTGGTGTGTGTCAACACAATAAAGGTTCTGAGAAGGCCTGTAAACCTATAAAACCCTATGACAGAATTCTGTGACACCCTTTTATCAGTAGATAGAACTGTAGAACCCTTGCGGGGCGGGGTGGGGGAGACAGCTGTTAGTGTCCCTTTCAGTGGTCTTGCCCAGGTCAGAGTTGAGAAATGCTGGTGTGGAATCAGTGGGCCTCCTCCACCAGATTGAGCACAGGGCAGGCCCTTGCGGCCCTGGTGTTGCCCATAGGGAGTCTCTTCATCAGCCTGGACGTGTGGCGTGGGGGGTGCGCGTATGAGACTAGCCTCACGGTGTGCGCCCCTCACCTGTTTTGCCTCTTTCACTTTCGCTCCAAGGTGTGACACGGCTAGCTGATATCAGCTTGCTCAATCCGCTCAGGATTTCTGTCCTGGATGGACACTGTGGCGAGTCGGACCCAAAGGGCAGAGCAGTTCCTGAGGCCTCCCCTCTCCCAGCTGGTGGTGAGCCGGACAGCTTTGCGATTCCGGAGAGTCTTGATCAGCATGTGACACTGGTTCCCAGCAAACTGAGGCTCGTCTCCCTGGCGGCCTTCATCCTACAGCAGTGCAAGGTGGGCCCGCACACGAGGCCCGGCTCAGTCGAGGGAAGAAGGTCCCGTTTTCTTTGTGTCAGGTGTTGATAGCAGCGAACTGAGGCACCCTCACTTGCACACACGCACAAAAGTTTTCCAACTAAACCGTGTTCGCGAACGCAGACCTTACCAGTCAGCGGTTTCAGGGTTGTGGTGAAGAACCAGAGGTCAGGGATAGCTGCCACGTTCGACATGAAATCTGCCCTAATCCTCTTCTGGGCCTGAGAACCAGGAGCATCACAGGTAGCAGAAACATCTGAATGTGGGCAGACAGAGGGGCCCGGGCTTGTGGTTTTGAAAGAATCCCAGTATTTCTGTGTTTACGAGATCGCGTGCTAACTTTCCGTGGTATGTGGGAGAGTAGTGGGTGCGGGGCTGGAGGGTGAACCTCACGTCTGCTGCGCGCGGCGAGCGCTGCATGTGTGCAGGGAAGAGTAGCGCACGGCCCCAGCCTACGGCGTGTTTGTCTGTCTCAGGTTTGGGAAACCCGGTCAAAGTTACAGCTCTACCATTTTCCTCTCATCTCCTCTTTGTAGCATGTTGTTTCAAGGTTATTTTTGTAAAATCATTCAAAGCTGTCTGTCCCCGTTTCCAGATGGGGCTGGCAGGACTGTGTATTTTAGAGAAATACTCATTTTAGTGTCACCTGATCTTAAAAACGTGGTGGTTCTTTCCCCCTTTGTACTGATGTAGTTTGAAAAAGACCAGAAGATGATCGTCTTTTTCTCGAGTTGTGAGCTGGTGGAGTTCCACTACCACCTCTTCCTACAGACCCTGCAGAGCCGCTCCGGGGCCCCGGCGTCAGGGCAGCTGCCATCTGCCTCCACGCCATTAAAATTCCTGCGGCTGCACGGCAACATGGAGCAGGAGGTGAGCACCGCGCCGTCCCCGGGAGTGGAGGCAGGCGCGAGTCCTCCGGGGTCAGCGCGGCCTTCCCTCTCGGACCCCACTGGGCTGGGTGGGGACGCGCTGCAGGCGGGCGACCTGCCGGCACTGGAAGCAGACCCCACGGCTGCGTCGGTGGCGTGGGCAAGGGCGTCTATTGTTTCCGTGCGCTCTTGCTCTGGGAGCTGCCCTCTTCCACCTGAGAGAGCTCACAGGCCCGTCTTGGCCCGAGTCTGCCTCAACCAGCTGTTAAGGCAACAGAGTACCACTAAGTAGCTGGCACCAGGGAAGGGTTTTGCCTTTTTAGTACCCAGTGTGTAATTAGGGCTTGATGTCTTCAAATTAAGAGCATTAATGGAGCTAAATTGTGGATCCCATATGGTACTGCTGAGCGCGACTGCTGTCATTGTCAACAAGATACAGCGCTTTCACTCTTAACACCTTGGTTGGGAGAGGGGCTTCAGGGCCTCAGCTCTCTCTCGGTTCTGAGTTATACTGTTGTTCTGGAAGAAGAGAAGAGCGTCTCCCTGATTTTAGATTCTGAGCCGCATGGCCCTCATTCCGTTGAGGGGGTCGGCAGAGAGCAGACTGAGGGGAGCGCGCTGGCGTGGAAGGAGGACAAGCGGGCCCTGCAAGGGGGAGCCATGTTGCCCTAGAAGGAGGTGACCATGTGCGCAAGACGGTTAGGGAGAGACGACCAGGAATCGGAGCAAGACTTGAAATACACAACATCTTTAAAGCTGAAGGAGACATTAAAGTCATCAAGTCCAGCCCCCTTCTTGTGCCTGCTTTTGTCGTTTTAATAATTAAGAATGTGGAGCCTCAGAAAAGGGAGCTTGCTCAAGGTCACTCAAGGACATAGCTTCTTATTTACCACAAGATTGGATAGAATTTCCTGAGTAGTCCAGCCTTTGTGCTTGGTTTTCAACTTCAAGGTCCCTGATTCAGTTGAGTTTGTAGATTTCATAATTTAATGCCATTTACAGTGTTTGTTCCTCATCCTCTCGGTCTTTTTCACCCGAGGCCTTCTGCAGGGCGGGCAGGAGGGTGACGAGGGAGCTGGACATGGGCCCGGGAGGATCTAGGAATTTGAAGAGGCCATGTAAAAGCTTTGTAGTGAAATTATTTCAAACCGTTTGCCTCACGTTTGAAGGGCAGTGGTCCAGCAGGGCGCTCACGGCTGTATGCTCTGGTCCTGCCTCTGCCTTTACCGGCTGTGTGACCTCAGGAGAGCGTGTCACCTTCCCGTGCCCCAGTTAGCCCGTCTCTCAAAGGGAGGGGATACTAGTACGTACTTCACAGGTCGCTGTGGTGAGGCACTGAGTGAACGCAGAGTACGTGCTCCGCGTAGGACCTGGTTCGTGCGTGCTATGTGGATGAAGGTGCTGTTGCTACTGTTGTTCTCGCTCTTTCCCGAATGGTCGGTCTGCCACTTATGTTGTTCTGTTTGTTAAGTATTTAGCCTTCGTGGCCTTCTCATGAGATGGGTAGAAGATGGGAGGCAGTACCTCTGGATACTGTTCTACTGGCGTTCTCGTCCCACGCTAAGCTAAAACCAGCCCTGTCCCGTCTGCCTGGCCGCTGCTCCACGTGACCTTAGCATGGTCTCCCTGGTGGTTGATGTGGCCCTGACCACGTTTGTGAGTGTTAGGGAGCAGTTGCCATTTGAAGAAGTTGCTGCCTGATCGCTGTGAGGAATGCTCGGGTTTGGCAGTTTTTTCCTTACCCCAAATCTGAATACGTTTCGTCCAGTCCACAGGACATCTCACGGGCTTTTATGAACTTTCCTGATTTTTTTTTCTAATTTTCACTCTACAGTGTATCCATTAAACATGACCCTTCTAAAGACGGTGAAGCACTCTGGGCAAGTGCAGCTGTCCTCCTCGGGGCCTGGCCACCGGCTCTGGAACGCAGCTCCCTGGGTACAGGTGCCAGTCCGATCCTCTGCTGTGTGCACGTCCCTTGGGCAAGAAGTGACTTCACCTTTCTGTGCCTCAGTTCCTCCATCTGGAAATGGGGGTGGTGATAGTACTGCTCATGGGGTTTCGTGCGGATGAGGCGAAGTTCAGGCCCACAGACATAGGCCGTGCGTGCTGGTTATCATTACCCACCACGCCCAGTGAGGTGTGCCTGGGGCTTCCAGTCACGTGACCAAGGAGAGGCACGTGAAGGACCAGAATGAGGTACACCCCAGTGGCCTGATGGCTGTGCCCAAGCAGAAGGAGAGACGTCACTTTTTCCTTTTTCCCACATTTTTAGTGGTTTGGTTGTATTCCTTTTTCTGTTGCTGACAGACAGACATGGCCAAGTCTGAGCTGCTCACTGTGTGGTGACTCGGGCCACGGTGAGCGTGCCCTTGGCAGGCCTTTCGAGCGGACACACCCTGTGGTACAGCAAGACTGCCTTTAGGGTTTTACCCCAAGGGAGTGATGAAACACGTGTACAACAGATTATCTGTGACGGTGTTGATTCCAGCATTGGGTGTAATAGCAAACAATCGGAGACAACCACAGGTGCCCATCACGGAGCATTGACTGAGCTGAACGCAGATTTGTTGGCATGAAAGGACCTTCGTATCCTGTTGGTACACGAGCATGTTAGTAGTAGAAGTAGAGTACTGCCATTCCTTAAGAAGCCACGTCTTGGGTCACGTGCCCAGAAGGGGTTGCCTGCGATGGGCTTTGTTTGCTTTGAGTGGTGGGACGATTTGGTTTTCTTCCTCTGACTTAAAATATATAACTTTCTCCAGTTGAAATATATGATTTTATAATTTTTAAGTTTTCTTTAAAATTCATTTTTAAAAAATTGTTCTGCAGGAAAGGTGGTTGTTCTTCATGCCTCTGGACCACCTGTAGAAAAACGTGTTTAGAATAACTTCTGAGTTGAGAACCGGGAGTAACAGTAACTTGTGGCCTTGGGCCTTGCCTGCTCCTGGTATCGGCTGTTCCTGAAGGGTGTACCGCCCCCCCCGCCCCCAGCCCTGTCTCACTGAGATGTGCTGCCCCCAGCGCTCCACGACTTTGTTACAGTCGGAGAAGTCTAGTCCCGGAAGGACAGGTCTGACGGGAAGATGGGAAGGATCTACTTCTTCCTCTTTCTTGGTAAAGCCTCTCAGTGCCTAGAAGTAGATCTAGCAGTAGGAACCAGGGGAGTTATGAGAATCTAAGCCTACTTGCTGGGACTGACCTCGGAGTCGTAAGGCAGTGTTTTTCCTTGTTTTTGTAGGAAAGAACAGCAGTGTTTCAAGAATTCTCACATTCCAAGACAGGCGTCCTTCTTTGTACGGTATGTACCCCTCTGCACTCCACGGGGAGGCCAGGACCCCCTGCCTTTCCTCTTGCCAGGTTGCCTCGCGGCCAGCCCCACAGGGATCCGGGCTAGCAGGGGCTTCTGGGTGTGGCGGGTCGCCTTGCACTTCTGGTGTGTCACCTGACTGTGCCACCACGCAGAAGTCATGCCGATTTGCTCACTAATAGTGGCAGCTGTTGGTCTGAAAATGTGTGAATCTGGGCGATTTCTATCCACCAAAAACGTGTAAATTACAGCTATCGGGAGTAATTAGAGCTGAGAAAGTCTCTTCGCAACAGAACCACTCTCCTTGCCTCTGCTCGCCTTTTTTAAAAGGAAAATAGATGTGCTTGGACAGATTTTCTTTGCTGTTGTCTAAAACTGTTATTTGTATTATTTGCCCTGCAGTTTTTGGGGCCAGGTCACTCAGCCTCAGTCCTGGTGGGCTCGTGTGGCCGCCGCCTGCACCACAGAGCTGGCCTCTTGGATCGCCTCTCACGTGCTCTTTTGAGATTGAAAACTCACACCTTCGGTGCCCCCTTCTCTGGGGTTTCACTTCACCATGGTTGTCGCCAGCTCCCAAGATTAAAGTATCTTCCCTCCTTGTGCCATCTTGGATGGTATAACTTAATCCCCGCCTGGGTATCTGAGAAATCCCTGTCCACGCAGTCCTGAAGTTGCACTGAAACCGGGTCATCCAGTGGGCGAGTGCTGGATGAACAGACTGTTGGCTGTTGTCTAGGCCTCACTTTTTCATGCAGTTACTTTTTTTTTTTTTTTTAAGATTTTGTTTGTTTATTTGACAGAGAGAGAGAGAGAGAGCACAAGCAGGGGGAGTGACAGCAGAGGCAGAGGGGGGAAGCAGGCTCCCTGCAAAGCAGGGGGAGCCCGATGCAGGACTCGATCCCAGGACTCTGGGATCATGACCTGAGCCAAAGGCAGACGCTTAACCAACTGAGCCACCCAGGCGCCCATGCAGTTACATTTTAAGGAACCCCTGCTCTGCAGTCAGTTTTCAAGGTAAAAGGCATTGTCCTCTTCCCAGACACAGGGTTTATGAGTGAGTACGGCTTTGTTTCTTCTGCACGAGGTGGCTGTCCAGTCACCCATTTATCACAGGGTGCCAGTTCTCACACGAGTGTGGCAAACCGTGGCTCTGTGACTCGGTCGTGCAGATCTGGGAATGGTCACTACTGGCACGCCTGCCTCCTGAGGAAGACCAAGTCTGACCAGGGGCCCTCCCCTTTGTGAAGCCCATCCGCAAATCAGACGCTTGTGTTTGCGCTCAACCACCTGTAAAGGCCGGGTCTACAGTGAAGATGAGTCCAGATGATCTATTTGACAAAGAAATTTGTCAACAATCGTAATCATGTCCAGTAATACTTGCTGGATCCTGACCCCTTCCTGTCTCCTTGATCTCCACTTTCCCCCCTTGTTCCCTGCCCTCAGCCAGACAGGCTCCTCTTCCTGCTCCCTGAATGCAGCATCCCTCCTTTTTCTGGCCTTGGGGGCCTCGTATGTGCATTCCCTCTGCCTGGGAAGCCCGCCCTGACTTGGACTAGCCCCTCCTTAGGCCTCCGCTTCAATTTCAGTTTTTCAGGAAAGTTAACTCCGGGAACCCCAGTTTTTTCCCATTAGGCACTCCCACTGCACCCCGCACTTCTTTATGGCACTCATCACACCTGGTCTTAGGTGTCCTCCCCCCAAGATCATGAGCCCCTAGAGATGGACTGTGTCTTGTCTGCAGTCCCCTGTCAGTGTCTGGCACGGAGCAGGTGTGCATACACACTCAGTATTTGTGGACCGAACAGGTGGATAGTTGGGACTCAAGAAACGCAGCGTTGAAAACCACCACTATCTGCCTGCCTTTTTCTGAAGACTGAGAGAGGCTAAAGTTATGCTTGCTAGTGGGAGTAAGTCGTCTTTTTCATACACATGATGTACCTGAGGGGTGAATGTTACAGGTTGTCCATATCGAAACAGGAACAGTAGGAACCTTTGTGTGGGGGTTTAAGACAGGAACAAAATGTTTTATCTTTGACCTTTAAGATGTTGGGTTTGTCCCTGGTGGAATATTTTTAAGTCTCCTGGTGTTTTTTACAGACATGGGTCAGCTCTGGGTCTCAAAGAGGACTCCAGGGATTTGAAGTTCAGTGTTTTGGTTGGTTTTGGTTTTGGTCTTTTTAGTAGGTTTACATGGAAGTAAAGGTCATTCTTTTTTAAAGATAATTCTCAATGGGGTCAGAAGCCTATGACGACTTTTCTTGTTTCGTCTGGCTGATACCTACAGACAAAGTGAGGTCATCCAGACAAAGAGCACCCCTGACTTGGCAGAGAACAGCACCCCCACCCCTCTGCCCCCTGCCAGTCCCGAGTGCTGCACAGAAAGCTGACTCTCACTCTCTGATTTCACTATAGGTTCTTGGTGTGTGTTTGTTTGCTTGTTGAGGAACCTTCCAGTATGCTGGCCTGCCAGCCCAGCCTCACCTCTTCTTCACTGTGTGATGAAGATTACTAGGGAAGGGCCAGGGGGTGGAGGGACTCACTTCCGGCCATCTCTAAGCCTGGCTTCGAGCACATGGTCCCTGGTGATGAGGAGCTCTTCATTCACCCTCTCCAAATTCCTGCTAGCTCTGCCATGTTCATTTGCTTCAGCCTGAAGCTTCTGGTGCCCAAGAGCTGTAGGCACAGGAGACCCGCTGCAGTAGATCATGGCTAGGTTGGGGAGATGCTGTCACTCTGTGTCCTTTTAAGCAGCCTGTTGCTTGCCAGGCCCTCTGCATGCTCTCCAGGAGCCTCCGTAGTGTTAATGAGGAACGGGGGCCACGTCAGGACAAGGCAGATGGAGAACCGGCTTCTTTCGGTAAAGAGGAATCGTGTTGTTAATTGTGGCAGGGGGATTTTCCCTCCTCTTTATACCATACCTTTTGCCATTTTGATTTCTCATCCCAAGATCTTTTAATGAGCTCAGGAGACTGAACGTCTGTGTGAGAAGTTGGGAACTGTGGCGGAACCAGTCGGAAACTCCCAGTGCTGCTAGTTACTGGGAAAATCCCTCCCCCGATCCATTTTCCTCCCTGCCGACATTTCTGCTATTAGGAGCAGTTAAGGGTGTGTGTGTGTGTGTGTGTGTGTGTGTGTGTGTGTGTGTGTTTCTTTCTTTCATCTTAATCATGAACATCTTAAAGCAAGGACCTTTCTAGTTTTATGCAGCCGTTCAGGACCTGCTACCTGACTGTGTGTACTGTGGGTTCTCAGTAACTGTGTGAGGCCACGCTGGTGTGAAGCGTAGGCCAAAGTGAGAGGCCAGGCCGGGCAGGAGAGACCAGTTTGTGAAAGAGCGGTCCTTACTAAACATTCGAAATGTCAGTTTGTGTGCTCCGGAGAAGTAGATCGAAGAAGCCGCCAAGTCAAGAAGGGAGTGGGGATTAGCAGGAAGGAGCCGTTTGAAAGTTCAGAACCCACTTTCCTAAATGGAATAAAGAAATCAAAGGAATCAGGAGATACTGGGTTACCTACAAAATATTTCCTCCTGCTTCTGGTGAAGAACTCACCCTCAGCCAAAGGACGGGAAGTTGGGTTTCAACACCACTGTTACGTGGATTAGTTGGTAGAGGGAAGTACCACGGAGTGACTGGAAAATGATATTCCTGAGCTGTCTCCGGTCGTAAGGCCGACACTGGGCTTTCTCTTGTACACGTGGCGCTCCCTGCTCGTCCCCGGATAAACGGAGCGCGGTAACCTTTCTCCGGCACGGAGGGGCATTCCCAGCTCCCCTTGGTCTGCGGGCCGGTTCTCCATTGGACTGCCATCTCCGTTGGCCATCGAGTACGGGCTTTCTTTCAGAAGACACCTGAATCACCTGTGCTGCTTTTCTCCACCTTCTCAATTTTTTTTTTTGTCTTGAAGCGCACTGTTATGTCTGTGCAGTTCTTAATTTCCCTCCTCCTGGGGAATTTCCACTGTGCCAGGAGGCTGGGAGACAAAGGAGGCCAGGAGGTGAGACCGTGAGAGTCACGGGAATGTCAGTTCACCACTGACAATAAATGTAGACTTTGTTGGTTTTCTCTGGGGCATGCTTTTGAGGTAAAGTTTCTCTTTTCCACTTTATTTCATTCGTGTTAATGGCAAGATCATTTGGAGATGGTCGGCTGTTTACTCAGTTACGCTAACTCATGTTGCCAGTTTTTTGGCGGCTCCAGCCAAGATCTCTCGCCTCTGACAGCTTCTGCACTCTCTCCTTCCTCCTCTGATTACGCAGCCCAATCTGTCACCCGGACAACGGGGGCCTGTACCCTGCTGATGGCTTTCCACACACGGCAATAATGACTTTTGGCAGGCCGGGGAGGCGGCAGAGGCGAATTTGCTGCGTCCCTTGCTCAGAGAGCCGGCAGGCCCCCTCTCCCTGTTAGTAAAAGCACTTTGTGAGGTTCTTGGGTAAATAAATGAGTCATTTTAATCCAACTGACAGGCTGGCACCTGAGCAAGCTGCCTTCCATCTGTACTCCTTGGTCTCATGGAGGCAGCCAATTGTCAAGCCCTGGGCCTTCAAGGCCTCACTGTTGAGTGTCTTTCAGAACTGACTTTAGCAATTCTTTTGCCCTAATTAGCTCAAAGGAATACAGTTGGGCTGGGTCTAAGTTCTAAGACGACAGAGAACCGAAGCCTTTGCTGAGTCTTGGGCAGGTCACTTTCCTACCGATCCCATGCTGCTGGCTGGTGGTGTTCTGGAGGATGGAGCAGACCCCGGCTTCTCTGCAGTCCTCTGCCCCGGTTGGGTGGTGGGTGTGAGGAGAATCACACCACTGCCTAATCGCCACTGTGCTGATTCCTACTTCGTCATGGAAGGAAATCCTTGGATTTGTAATTCTCAGTGCACTTCCACATGCATAGTCTTGTTTGGTCTTCACAGCAACCTCATGAGATAAATAGGGCGAATCTTATAGCCATTGTATAGGTGGGTAAACTGAGGGTCAGGGAGGTGCGTTAACTTGCCCGGATGGTATGGCTGTAGAGGGATAGTGGAGTCCAGTTCTCTCTGTTCCTAGACCCTGAAGGTTATCCCTTTGTCTCATTCTCTATGGTAGCCTAGGCTGAGAATAGGAAGGAGGACTTGCAGAAATGGCCGGGTGAAGCCTGAGCAGGGGTGGCTGTCAGTGAGGGTCCCCCACCCCAAGACAAGAAGTGGTGGGAGATGGGAAGATGGTGTCTCGGCCAGTCCCCCGGACCCAGATCACCCAAGCAGAAAATAGAACCGTGAACGGTCCCATGAAGGCTGCTGGCATTCTTCCTTACTGTGGCTGAAAGTGTGCTCAGTGAGTTCCACGAACGTCATATGCTATTTTAGAGTTTCATTTGTGTTTCTTGGTTGAATTTACTAAACCGATGAGCATTAAATTTTTTACAAAGCCTGTCTGTAAAGCTCAGACAGCCCATTGTCTACATGCATCTCCCACTGCAGAGCGCTTAAATAAAATAAATCACTTCTTAACAAGAGCTTAGCAGATTTAAGAACCCGTCAGTTTTTCTAAAGACATCAACTGTGGTTAGTGTAGAAAGCAGTGCCTGCTCCCCTTTAAGACAGAGAACTCTCTAAATTGTGTTCTCAAAGGCATCAGCTCTGGAACATCAACCTTCAGTTTTCCGGGCAATGGGAGCTGTCTGAAAACACTTCGTGGGTGGTTGACACACTTAGTACATTAAACTCCCACTTAACACTTAATAAATGCAGCCTAGCCACTGTTCAGAGGAAACCCGCCAGCTCAGGTGTAGTCGGAGCGAAGGCAGACAAATCCCAGCCTGCCCTCAGCGGCCCCTCCCAGTGGGTTAGATGCTGGCGGGCCAGTGTCCTCCTCGGCTCCCACCCCTGACTCCGGGCAACAGGAGCGCGGGCATCTCAGCGTGCTTCCTGCAGAGACTCTGCGCAGGGTTATTGTTCTCCCGGAAAGCTCTCTGCATGCAAAGTAAGAGGAGAGAAAGGCGAGCTGTGCTTTACGGAAAAACGCCAACTATTAAATGGAAGAAGGGAATGACAGACTTGGGAAGCCATCGCTTGCTGCCACCAGGGCAACCGTTGGTGCGGACAGGCAGCGTCAGGCGACGCTAAGGCCTCTGGGCAAAAGGTTTTGGGAAACAGTCTCAAAGTTTCACTCCCCAGTTTACTGATTAGTTACGAAGGAGAAGGGTCCCTTCACCTGGATGCCACTTCCTCGGGGGATCGTGCACAGCTCCCCACAGCGCGGGCCAGGCTGCCCTCAGGCTCTCCTGGCGTCAGGTACTGGGAAGCACACCCACCGGAAGCTCCCCCGGAATCTTACCACGAGGACACAGTTAGACAAACACAAGATTCTGGGACGTCCTTCAAGACACCTGGACTCCTTCACGATTGAGTTGTCAAAAAACTAAATAAATATTAAGGGCAGGGATATCATTCTAGATTATGGAAGTCTAGAGGGATATAATAAAAACAGAATGCATGATCTGTGAGTCATTCCTGAGTTGGACAATAAAAACATCTATAAAAGTCAATCTTAGGTGCAGTTGGAGAGATTTGAATATGAGGTGATTATTAGAAAATAATGTTATTTGGGGCGCCTGGGTGGCTCAGTCGGTGAAGCGTCTGCCTTCAGCTCAGGTCATGATCCCGGGGTCCTGGGATTGAGCCCCACATCGGGCTCCCTGCTCAGCGGGGAGCCTGCTTCTCCCTCTCCTTCTGCCTGCAGCTCCCCCTGCACGCACGCACGCATGCGCGCACTCTCTCTCTGTCAAATAAATAAAATCTTTTAAAAAAAGTTATTTAATATTAAATTTCTTAGGTATGATGCTGGTATTGTGTTTGTGAGGAAGAGTGTCCTTTTACTTAGGAGAGATGTGAAAGTAGTTAGGAATAAAACATTATGGTATTTGCAACTTACTTTCGGATGGCTCAGAAAACGTGTAGAGAGAGAAAAAAAGCAGATGTGCAAAGATTAGTGGTTGATGAATCTAGATGAAGGATACACGAGTGCTTATTGTAGTATTCTTCCAGCTTTTCTGTTTAATTTTTTCTAGATAAAAATTTGGGAGGAAATACTAAGCATTCATTGAGAGAAAAAGCAAACAACAGAGGAAAACACAAAGAGAAACATAAAAATCACCTTAATCCCTCTCCCCGAAGATAACCACAGGTGATAGTTCTGGTGAGCCTCCTTCCAGGCGTAGGCTCCCTGGCAATCTTTCCGTTCCTCTCTCTCCATTTATCCATCTACCCATTTCATGTCTCATTTTTGGTACCCTCCTTTTTTTTCCTTGGATTTTTTTCTGGAAGAAACCAGACTGTCCCTGCTTTAGAATACTCCACATTCAGGATTTGACTTCTTTGGTTGGGCCAGTGTGCTCCTCCCTCCCCTGCACTTCCTGTAAACTAGGAGTTGGGGCTACGCACCTGGTTAGATTTGCTTTTGTTTTTGGCAAGAATACACCACAGGTGACACTCCGTACTTCCTGTGGCGTGACAGCTCCTTGTCTTTCTAGTTATGTCAAAACATTTACGTTGTTTCACAGTCAAGATTATCAAAGTCCCTTCAAGGAAGTCCAGCTTCCACCCTTGTCTGCCACCCCCGATCCCTTCCCCTGCAGGTCACTTTTTGCGAGCTTTTGGCTTTTCTCGTCCATTATTTCTTTTCGAAATATGAGCAAATATATTGGTATTTCCCTCATTTCTCACACAAAAACCTACTCTGCACACCCAGAACAGATCGTAGAGATTCTCCATGTCTGCACACTGGCACCTCCCTCCTGTCTCAGCTGTAGGACGCTCTGCTGAAGGAGGTCAGTACAGCCGTCTTTTAGTCCACCTGTCTCCTGCCAGACACTGGGGCTTTTTCTACACCTGCAATTACAGATTTTGCTGAAATGAGTAGCTTTGTGCATGCAGCATGTTGTATTTTTTGCCAGTGTGTCTTTGGGATGGATTTCTAGGAGTGAGATTGCATCTGGGTCAGAGGGCAAGTGCATATGTAATTTTGCTGCATACCACCAAATTTCCTACTGTAGGGTTTTATACTATTTTGCATTCCCACCAGCATCTTATGAGGGGTGCAGCCTCTTTTTCGATGGTGGAACAGCATAATATGGCCTTGGGAAAGTAAGAGGGACCTGGATTTGAGGGCCGCCTCTACTTCTTAGCTGTGTGTCTCTGGACAGGTTCCCTAATCTGTCCGAACCTTGGTTTCCCATCCATCAAATGGGAGTGATCGTTGTTCTATGGAGTTATTTGGAAGATCACTCGAGATGCAACCAGCGGGTGAAGTGGTGGAGTGTCTGGTGTATAGTAAGTGCTCAGGAAATGTTGACGGGGGGTATTCTCATTATGACTGCCGTGCTTGAACACGAATGCCCAGCGTCACTTTATCCCCGACAACCGAAAGGTACCCATTCTCGAGTCCCTGCCAGAATGGTCAGACAGACACTAGAGAGCAGAGAGCCTTTGCTTTTTGGGTGGCAACCAGCTGAAAAGAAATGTATCTCCTTTGCTTTTGCAGTTTTTATGTGTGGTTGATTAAGTCTCTGGCTGGTGGTGTAATTTAACTGTCAGAAGAGGTGGGACATTACTTGGTCTTTACAGCTACCTGAGGTTGATAAGTCCTCCGTAAAGACTTTGCACCTCACCTCCACAAGGGAATACTTTGGGGTGATCTTCCAGACGCACGTCTCAAAGCCATATCGCTGTTAGGCATTGCTGATAGGGAAGGGGTGGGGGTAATAGCCCATGAATGCATTGATCATAGAGTGGTTCTTCAGAGAAAATGTAAAAGTAATAATACATGCTAGAAATTTTCATAGTTCTTACGTGACGCAACTGATAATGACTTCAGGTCTCGGGCTAACAGTTTATGTTCTGGTAGAGTGGGTGGTGACTGCCTCACCAACACGTTCTGCAGGACTTACCCCCAAGGTAGAATTTTCAAGCACAGATGGACTTCAGTGGGTCCCTGAAGTTGTATGCCGGCGCATGCGTGTGTGTGTGTGCATGTATGCGTGCGTGCGTGTGTGCGTGCATGTATGCCCGCGTGCATGTGTGCGTGTGTGCGTGCATGTATGCGTGCGTGTGTGTATGCGTGCGTGTGTGCGTGCGTGTGTGTACGCGTGTGCACGTGTACCTGCCTGTGTACACTTGGGGGTGGTGAGGCCTCATACTTTGCATTAGATTATCAGGTGGATCCATGGCCCAAAAAAGGTTCAGAAACTCAGTCTTAAGCCATATTGTTTTCTGTTTTGAAGGATGTTGCAGCTCGGGGCTTAGATCTCCCTCAAGTCACGTGGATTGTTCAGGTAATTTTTTAGTTGTTAAGGTGTGAGCTCCACGCAGGAATATATGACTGTGAGTAGATGCGTTGGCTTTAAGTGGAATAATTATTATTAGCCTCTTGGGTGTTGCCCTGGTAACCAGGCAGCAACCAGCCTTACCTGCACAATTCTCCTGGTATCTTTCCCTAACCCAGCCCACCTAGCTGCTGCAGGGAAACAGCCAGGCTGAGCAGCCGTGGGAGGGAGGGGCAGGCTCCCCTGCTCCCAGACAAATGCATGTCACACACAAAGTTTCAGCAATCTGAAAATAACAGGAATTACCAGGGCCCTTGGGAGGTCTCATTGTGTCCAGAAGGAGATGGCTCAGCTGTCCTGAGAGCCGTGTCCATGTACATTGACCTGCAGGGGGCAATTAAGTCCCTGACAGCATCTTACACATACCTCTAGCCTTCGACGCTTTGCCACAGGGTACAGGTGTTAGCACTAGAATCTGCTGGTTTCAGTTTTGTTTTTTCTTTTCGTTAGTCTGCAGAATGGTAGTTTTAAGCCCTTCTGTGTGAGGGCCAGGGGACACGTGCCCCATTTACGTGAGTCATGGTTTATTCACATTTTAGTGGAATTGCATGCCTGTCACTGGCTAGGAAATTTGATCTGCTCACTGCAGAAGGCCACTTTTCGACTAGAGGCATTGAGTCTCCTTTCCTGATGGCCACGGAGCAAAGTAAAGATAAAAAGGCAGGATAATCTTAATATGGGGGGGCGGGGGCAGACACATAAAATTGGTTGTTCAGAGCTTTTCTGTATCATCAGATTGATTAGATTCGTGTGCCTGCCCCTCCCCTATACATTCTATTCCTTTTGGGCCTCTGATCTTTGAGTCGTGTAGCAGCAGAGAACAAAAAGGAAGAATGGTTAGATGGTCAGTTCCTTTTCATGGTGATGAAGTTATTGCCATAGAGAATATGAAATAATGCATTCTGCTGAGTTAGAGTCTGCCTTTTCCCTCGAGTCAGGAATGCTGTCCTTGGGAGCAGAAGCAAGTCCCTGTGGGAGGGGAACCGGCCTCTCAGCTGCCCCACAGCTCTGTGCCATTGGGATTGAGTGGGAGTGCAGTGAGGTGCTGGGGACCAGCTCTTGGCGGCCTGGCAGCTAGAGTGAAGTCTGATCAGAGCAGCCGGCCCCTTCCTCCTGACTCCGTCCAGTCCTCTGTGTCCTCCGCCTCACTGCTGGGTCTGCCACGGAAGCAGGCCACGGTCACGCGGCCATCCTACAGAGGGTGCCCCTGCCTGCCTCCAGCTCAACCTTGCACGGTCACCGCGGTGAAAAGATGCAGATAGGAAAATGAAGAGACCTGCGGAGAAGTAAAATTACAAAGGAGGTACTGGGACGGGAAGGCAGCTCACTCATCGGAAACTTGGCCGCTGTTCACGTTTGTGTGTCAGAGCTTCGTTATTTCCAACTTCAGGGTTGAGTGACTTCTCCTTGGGATTGCGTGAGGGTAACCATAGCACCAGGGTTTAATTCTTGGGATACCTGGAGGCAGGTGAGGGGTATTGCACTTCCAATTAATGGCAATCCCTTGATCTGTGGATGCTTCATTTTTGTTACCCTTTGTAGTACAATGCGCCACCTTCACCTGCTGAATACATCCACCGGATCGGGAGAACCGCCCGGATTGGCTGCCATGGGAGCAGCCTGCTCATTTTGGCTCCTTCGGAGGCGGAATATGTCAACTCGCTGGCTTCTCACAAAATCAAGTGAGTCAGAAACCTGAACGGGGTTTCGCCTGATCTCACCTAATTAACTTTCTGTCGCCTTCTACAGCGGATGGGCCTTGTAAGCTGACGAAGAGCCATTAACCCTTGTGATCCCTAAATGAGTCCCAGAATAGCCAGTGGCAAACACTAAAACCCTTCATGCCGTCAGCACATGACAGTTTTCATTGCGTTGCCAGACGAAGGCATGGAACGATCTGTTGCTCATGGTTTTTCTGTAAGATAGAGGTCTGTGTTTCATTTTCCTTTCTGTCAGAGATGTGTGCACAGCCCTTACAGCCAGCTGCTTAAAGACCTTTTTTATTCAGTTTTTATTTTTACACACTCAACATTTTGTGTCTTTAAAGATGATTTGTCTTTGAAAAAAATAACATTTTTGATTCATCACACAGCACCCCCTCCCAAATAAACCCAGGGAAGAAACCTTTTTGGGCAGCCGGGGCTGTGCGGCCACCATCTCGCGCGCCCACCACCCCAAGCGAGGCCCCCGCTCCAGCCCTGGCCTGCCAGCTCGACGACCGCGGGCCAGAGCAGTGGGGAGGGCCTCCAGTGGGCCCGGACCTCGCCCAGGAAGGACAAGCGAAGCAGAGACGGAGAAGAGCGTCTCAACCTGGCCGGGAGCAAATGTAATGGAAGCAGAAAGAACTCACCTGGGTCACAGAAATGAATGTTTTGTCATGTTTTCCATACAAGCTCCGGCAGCTGAGGTAACAGGCGCTTAATAATGGGCTGCTGAAGGCATGTGGTTTTTCACAGTGGTCTACTTGCAAGAATTTCTTCTGCTCAGACATAGCACAGTGATATGGAAAGTGTTTTTGGAGGCACGGAAGAGTCCTGTGCGTGTGCCCAGGAGGGTGGGACAGGAATCCTGCCGTGCACGGGAGCCTGGAGGGCTGCCCTGCTGCCTGGAACCGACGCTGTGAGGCTGGCGCATGACTCCGCCGTACGCCTGCGCCCGAGGGCCTCGTCTGCCGGTGCTTTGCCTTGCCCAGCCCGGTGGTTTATGTAAAGCATCAAAGAAAGTGATGAGACATTTTCTCTAAAGTATAGAGCTGGCAGAATCATTGCATTCTGCACCTGCACTGAAATTTCCAGACAGGTGGCGTGGGACCTGGTCTGGGGACCAAGTGCAGGCCACCCACACGAGAGCTGCCTGTGACCGTCCCCACCAGCCCACCATTGTTCCCACCTGCAGAGCTGTCCCTCTCCCTCCTTCCCTGCACCTGGGGCGGACTTCGCAGCACTCAGCAGTTCCGGGGTTGCTCGTGGGAACATCTGTGGGCTGTGTACATCCTTCAATGGTAGGAGGCAGGACCCCACTCCTGATGAACCGGGTGGCGATTTTGAGTGGGCCCAACTAATGCTGGTTTGGGTTTTCCTGTCATTTAATACCTTCAAACAACGTCACCATTGAAAGAGTGGTTTCTCTTGGTTTCAGGAAGACTGCATATTTTATCTCACTTGTAAGAGGAATTCTGGCCCTCAGTTGGTCAATCCCCTTTCACCAAGAGCTTCCTCTCCAGCTGGTTTCCCCAGGCCCTGGGGCTGGCCGATCCTTCTTACGGGCGCTTTCAGGGCCTAGGCTGGCGCTCGCTCGACTGGGCAGCTGGATCCCGGAAACACTGGGGGGTGGAATGAAAACCCTCATAGCCCTTTCTCCCATCTTCCCTTCCGCCGTCCTCATAGGCTAGGAGCCTGTCACAGCGCTGTGACTGTTTTCCTCTGGCAGGGGAACCTGTAGACCTCCAGAAAGTGTTTTCAGAGCCGGGTGTTGTCATCCACGGGAGAACATGTCACTGCGCCTTGGCGGCCTCTTACCCCTCGGCTGTCTTTCCCCCACCTTCTGTTCTAGACCTACAGATTCATGTTCTCCGGGCCTTCCTGTCAGCAGCTCCTGGAGGTTCTCCCATGCTCATTTGCTTGGACCCGATAAGCTCAGAAAAGTGGGTACCTGCGGTCGTGAGGTCAGGCAATAATTGGCCAGCCCCAAAGTCATGTGCCCGGCTGCCTCTGCCTCTCTCCCGCTCTCAAGCTTTCTTTAATAAACGCATTCAGGTGATGGCTATGAAAGGTTCAAATGTAAACCTAAACTCAGGGGAAAATAATAGTTGGCCCCAACCTGAATTATTAGCGAGCCATGTGTATTTCAAAGATATAAGAAGTACACTCGTTGTCTGTGACGGTCTCCTCTGGAAAAAACTGTGCCAGCACTATTTGTGGGCAATCCAACACAACCAAGTGCACATTCGGGAGACAGCTCCATGATCCAGGGATTCTCAGGATTTGGACTTGCAGGGGAAGTTCAGAAAGACGAAGACAGAAGTACCCAGAGGAAGAGAGGTCTTTTGTGGAGAGAACATCCATTCAAGGGAGAAAGAGTCCTGGAGGGATCCAGCCTCACTCGTTTTCTGCCCTGAAAACATACCCACTGAACTTTGTGCCCCTGATCCACTGACTGCTTTGTGGGCCTGATGTAATCAATACCACCCCCCTCCCAGCCCTGAAATACCAGATCGACGTTATGTTGTAGCCTTGGATCATGCTTTCTGATTTCTGAGGAAGGGCTGGATGTTGGGTATCTTGACTTAACACCAAAATATTATACCTAAGAAGACCTGATTACAAAGTGTGCCATGGAAAGAAGCAGACTTGAACATTTTTGGCATACAAAAGGTACACTGCTAAATAGTAAAAACAAAACAAAACCAACAACAACGAAAAACAGAGAAGGAAGGTGTGTGTGTGTGTGTGTGTGTGTGTGTCGTGCGTAAAGAAGGTGTGTGTGTGTGTGTGTGTGTGTCGTGCGTAAAGAAGGTATGTGTGTGTGTGTGTGTGTGTGTGTGTGTGTGTCGTGCGTAAAGAACCTGGGAGCCAGGCAGCAGGATGCTGGGACGGCTGATGAATTAGAGGAGATATTCAGGAAGGCAGGCCGAGGCTCGAGGCAGCAAGGGCCATCACAACAAATTGCTGCCTGCCCTCGTACACCGAGCACCGTGGAACGTGCCCTGACAGTGTAATTTAGCAGCAGGGGCAAGAGACAGGCGCCCTGGGCCATTGCCACCTCTGTCTAAATGCTCAGAACTTTGTTTCTGCATCCTTCTGACTTCCTGGTGTTTGCCAACTTCTTCCCTATTTTCCACTTCTCCTTTAAACGTGTTTCTAATGAAATTTGTCATGGGTTTATTAAAATGTAAATGCTTCATCAAAACGTGTATTTCTTAGATCAGGCATGAGACAGTTCCCTGAATTTATTTATCTGTCTCTTTTCATAGGAAGGCGGAGTGATTCAAATCTGTTGATAGAACCATAAACAAGCAGAGTAGATTGGCTTTGTTCCTCGAAAGCAGCGATTTCTTAGAATAGGAGGAAGGCCCTTTTAAACTGTAAATCACTCCAGTCCATTCTCGGCTCCTGTTCACTTACGGTGCCTGGCCGCCCAGCGCTGTCACATGGACGCACACAGCGGGGCTGAGCCCTGGCCACAGTGTCCACACCACCCTGCCTTTCAGAACACGGTGCCTCTCGGTGGTGTGTTCAGTTCTTTGTATCCCTGACTCTGAATGGCCTTATTCTTTGTTTCCTTCTCCCTGCTTCCAGATCTCACCCCCAAGTCCTTATATTCCTTTTACTTTTCTTTTTTTTCCCTCAAGAGAAAAGGTGATGAAGAGGAGCAAGTCCGTTAGACAAAAAGATAGGCCTGGGCTGTGTTTTCACCTTCAGATTTCCAGGCATAAACAAGAGGCAAACTCAGCAGCCGCAGCTTTTCTCTCTCATATGAAAAATAGATTTTCCATGAAATCATGAGCCCTTTCCTCCAAACTGCTACCCTCGCAGTACATGCTCTGCCTTCTCCGGTTGACTCCTCCTGCTGTACAAAGATTTCACGTATCCATGGGGCTGGGAGCTGGCAGCAGAGGAAGAGAATGTGGAGGGGCGGGGGCTGGGGGTGTTAAGGGAAGCGGTGACACATTTCAGGTAAATCGCTGTCAGAGACGTGACATTTTCATTCATAGCTTTGTCAGAGTAACCTTTGGGGGAAGGGGGGAGAATTGTCTTCTCCCACATGAGAGGTTGCCATTCATGTATTAATTTGCTGTTACATTTAAAAAAAAAAAAAAGGAAAGAAACAACATACAAGGAAATCATTTATCTTTTTATGATCTGTTTTTCTCCCCAGAACTCCTCCTTCCCTTTTTTTTTTTTCCCTTCTCCCTGGGAAGTATGTTTTCTGCAGCTTCCGCTTCTTCCTTAGGCTCTAATACTTGAATCTGCATGCACCTCCCGTGCTTGAGTGCCGTGGCCTTGCAGGACGTGGGGGACGCGGGGGATGCGGGGGACGCGGAGGCTTCCCCGCCCCGCCACGAGGCAGGGTGGGCCTCTTCTTCTGGCTCAGTATGGCTTCTGCTCACAAGTGAAGCCCAAATTCTGATCTCAGCTGTTTGTACATAGCTCTGGATTCTTCAGAGGTCATTTGTCCCTCACCCCTTAATAATTAAGAGGCAAGAGGGTAGACACCCTTCTGGGTGGAAGAGAAGAGGGGTCTGGTGCTGTGGTCACTTGTCAGCCTTCCCTGAGGAGTTGACCCCAACAGTTAAGGATCTTTGGCCACCCCGCCCCACCCCCCACTTCTTTTAAGTATAAAAGTAAAGGGACTATCCGAAATGTTTTTTTATTTCTTCATCTGCTCAAGTCAAAGTAGTCTATGAATAAGCAGGCCTCCTTGTTTAGTATTTGAGATGTGTTAAGAAATAATGACGTGATCCCTACAGAGGAGAGTCTAAATGTAGCCTGTTTGAAAGTCACCAGAGAGGATGGAGAGTGTTGGGATTATGACCCTGTCTGTCCCTGTCGCGTCATAGAGGTCCCTTCCTTCCAAACTCCTTCTAAAGGTTTAGGAAGCTATTTCCTGTAAAGGTGTAGCTTCTACTTTATATCTAATTAGTGAGAACAGGCCAGTTTTATGCATCAAGATTCCAGATGTTGGAAGAATAAGAAGTTTACCTTGATATGCTCTTCCTTTTACAGCGTTTCTGAGATTAAGATGGAAGATATTTTGTCTGTTCTGACAAGGGATGATTGTTTTAAAGGGAGCCGATGGGGAAGCCAGGTGAGTTTTACTATTATACTTGCTCGAACAGACGTGACTCATTTCTTGATTTGGGGTGGTGGAGACTTTGTGTGTGGGATAATTTGTTCCTCTGTCCAGCAGGCGTCTATCTAAGGGACCGTGAACATTAGGTGAGGCCAAACCTTGATTGTATTTTTCTCTCTCTTTGCTTCCGGTTGTGTTTGCTAGTCTCATCTGGTTAATGGGCTGCTCTCCATTCTGGAAGTCCGCCAGGCCGCAGCAGGCTTCCCAGAAAGGGGGTCTCCTCCCGGCCCAGAGTGAGTTTGGAGGCAGTGTTACATGCTCAGCCCTGGTGGTCCCTGTCCAGATCATCAGCAAGGACGACTGGCTGGACCCATTCACCCAAGGCAGCATGGAAGAAATAGATCTCTCTGTGTCTCCTTTCAGACACACTTAGTTCATCTGTTTTTTAGTGTGGGTGCCATACACGGAAGAAGAGTAAAGGTTGAGATCATTAGGGGGAAAAATCTGTGTTATCCATGCAGTTCCAAATGGAGATCTGGAGCATCCTTTCCTGCTGCTTTTCTGCCAGGCAATCGTCCCCCCACCCCACTCCAACCCATGACTCGGTACGTCACAGATACGTGTGTATAATGTTGCTGAATGCAGTTTTGTCTATGAAATATTAATTATTTGAATATTTTACACTTGTTTTCTCAATCCTAAGGATAGACTGGAAAATTAGAGCCAAATAAATCAGGCTGAAGAGTTGAGGTGAGACTTGGTCAGTGAACGCTAGCACAACAGAAATCCCTGCAAGCAAGAGAAACAGTTGAAAGACTCAGTTGATCAACAGTTGTTTTAAGCAATATTTTGTTATGAAACATCCCATATTAATAGTTCGTTGTCAAGGGAGCGGACCAGGACCCAACCATTCATTGGTCCTTGCACACTCCTTAAGCTACTTCTAGGTAGGGTTTTTTCCTGTTCCCCTGGACACTTAATTACAGGCCCAGGACAGCATGGGGGAGGCAGGGGGGGCCGTTCCTGCGGGCAGCAGAGCAGAGCGGTTAAGGGCACGGCCTCAGGGTCGGAGTCCTAATCTCATTTACCAGCTCCGCGGCTCCGGGCAAGTACTGGAGCTTCCTAAGCCTTGGTTTCTTCATATGTCAAATTGAGGTCATGTTAGTATTCCTCTGGTTAGGAGATTGGAGGATTGAGTAAGAAAGAACCTGGAAACCCCAACACAGTTCTGAAGGGTGTTTATCGTCATCATCAGTTAGTAGCAGATGTGGAATTCAAAGTTCAGACTTAGTGACACAAAGCCGAGTGCTTTCTGCTGTGTCACCTGGAACATTAGCATCTGCCTGCTCTCCAGAAATAAGAGCAAGCAGTCAGGTCACAAAATGAGACTGTAAAGGTTCAGTCCAATCTCATCTTTACTTACACTGTTTCTGGGACTGGCTCTGTTGTTGATGTTTGTCCCTGAACCGGGCACACATCAGTTCTGTCCAGGGAGCTGATCGTCGAGTGCATCTGTGGCTGGAGTCCCTGCTGCGGACGTTTCCCCGGGGAGGGGGCAGAGCAGCTCCAGTGCCCTCTGCTCTTCCAGGAGCAAGCCACGGCCATTTCTCCACCTCTGCCCTCCGGTGGCCTTGCTCTTGCTCGGCTCTTCCCCTCCGCTCCCCCACCCCCAGCCCCAAACCCCATAGGTCCCTTCGTGGGTGTGAGGCCAGCCTTGAAGCCTTGCTGAGGCCCTGAGGCAGGCAGACTTGGGTTTCAGTCCCTGCTTCACAGCTGGTGGTTCTACAACCTTGGGCAGGTTGTCTTCTCTCCAGCCTCAGTGTTCCCATCTGTAAACTGAAAACAAGGGTGCCCATCTTGAAGGTTGCTGTGAGGTTGACCTAAAATGAGGCAGAAAATACTCCATGTACTTCTGGGCCATGTCAGTTTGTTCCAGCCCCAAGCTCCTGCCTTGGTAGAGAGGGACAAATAGAATATATATATTTTTTAAAGATTTTATTTATTTGACAGAGAGAGAGATAGCGAGAGCAGGAACACAAGCAGGGGGAGTAGGAGAGGGAGAAGCAAGCTTCCTGCCGAGCAGGGAGCCCGATGTGGGACTCGATCCCAGGACCCTGGGATCATGACCTGAGCTGAAGGCAGACGCTTAACGACTGAGCCACCCAGGCATCTGACAAATAGAATATTTTTATATTTTTAAGGTGTGGTGAACTTCGTTTTTAAAAAGAAAAAATGTTCGGGGTGCCTGGGTGGCTCATTCGGTTAAGTGGCTGCCTTCGGCTCAAGTCATGATCTCAGGGTCCTGGGATCAAGTCCCACATGGGGCTCCCTGCTCAGTAGGGGGGGTCTCTTTCTCCTCCACCCCCCGAACTTCTGTGTGCTCCCTTGCTCTCTCACAAATAAATAAATAAAGTCTTTTTTAAAAAAGAGAAAAAGTGCTCAGCAAGGTTGGGCTTTCACTGACACCAAAATAACTGGTTAGCTTACAAAATTAATCCTACTAGGTCCCACATGTCCCGTTGATGCAAACCTGGCTTGTTTAACCAAAGTTAACTTGAATTCAGAGGCCAAAGAGAAACTAAATGAAATTGACTATATTAGTAATTACCACACAGATCTACAGCCTGGAAGAGTGTTTTATGTGTGTGATCTGTGTGAATAGTAAGATGAACAAAGTAGATGCTAGGTACAACTTTTAGTTCTGTTTTAATTGCTGTTCTCAGTATGGGCAGTTCTGTCTAGCACACGAACCAGTGCCAGACAGATAAATGTGGGCTCAGTAAATAGGTCTTTTATACACGTAGCCAGACACCTCATTATAAGGCCCTCAGACTCCTCACTCGGTTGAAGTCCATTGTAAATGTCCCTTTGGCACATACATTTTTGGGCTTCTATGAACAGAAAGAAAGTGAGTGAAGCATCTGTAAAATGTATATTTCATATTTAGGTATATAAAATATATATGGCTACGTCTGGGTGTGCGAATGTTCACCCACCTACAAAGAGAATAAATTTGATCTTTCAGCTTTACTGGGAAGCACTCAGAAGGTTCTAGGGAAGCATGAGGGTGAAACTCAACTTGGCAATCAAATGATTAAAACTAAATCCTTCCGTTTAGTTTTAAAAATACCTTCAAAGTTAGCAATATCAAGACGTGCTTCCAAAAAAAAAAAACAACCCTCCCCCCACCACTGCTACCACCTAAAACTTTTTTACAACAAAAAAAATACAGCCCGAGTATCTTCAGCTCATCTGTTGCCTCTTGATGGGTGTGAAATTTTCATCTTCAAAGTATGCACACAACCCAAACATGTTTTTTCTACGAGTTTTTTTTTTTTTTTTTGTCCTATGAAATATGCCTGTAAACGGACCTTAACAAAAAAAAATGGGCCATGGTGAGATATTAAAATGAGATCAGCAGCCCCTTCCCTCAGTCCCTTTGATCGTCTCTTCTCTCAGGGATCAGTAGGGCTTTACAGACTAAGGAATACTGAATGTGGACCCTTGGAACTGCAGTTTCCTAAGCTAGCCCTGGTCTACTAGTTGCAAGCTAGCTTCACGAACCAGTACTGGGTCTGCACGTCTTTGAGGGGTGGGCGCGCCAGTCCTGCAGGGCATTCGTGCACCCTCGGGCTTTGACCTGCTCTCGTTACAGCAGCATTCCACCTGTCTGGGGCTGAAGTGCTGCCTGCATAACTCTGCCCTGTCTTCAGTTTAAATTTAGACTGTCCTCCCCAGAAGACAACTGAGAAATACCTCATTCTCAAGAGGGGTAATTTTAAAATAAAGTATTTCTGAAAGTGGGGGTAGGGGGAGAAAGACGTGCTTTTTCCTGAGTATATTATGTTTTCTGCATTAACTTTTTATTATATTTTACTAAAACTGACCTCATCATTTCAAACGTGTGAACCTAGTTTTATCACCTTTTTTCTACCTATTTCACTTGTACACACCCATTACATATGTGTGTGTATGTAATTTTTTTTTTTTTTTTTTTTTTTTTGGTTGGGAAGAAAAGATGCCTCATTTTGAAACCTAAAGGGGGAGTAAGAAAAGCCCTTTGTAATATATCGCCGTATTATCACTAAGTCCCCTGACAGTGTGACACAGAAGCAAGTCACCTGTCACTTAAGCTTGAGGTCTCTTTAATTTTCTCCTGGAATTCGCACCAGGCTGTCTTTAATTTGAGGCCTTTATTGGAATTCTGAAACCTCTCTGCCTCCCCGGCTCTCAGATCTATTCTGAGAGCTGTTACAGAATGTATACAATAACCAACAGAGGGATTCAGGCGGGCTGCAGCTCTGTTTATCTAACACTCTAGAGGGATTTTTGTGCTTATTCGGTCCTGGCTGCCCGGCTTTCAATATCGCTTTGACAACCATTCTGCCCTTCTCATTAATTTTAAACAGTTAAAACACAGGAAAAAGAGGAAAAAGTTTTCATTATTAAAGTGCTTTACTTTTTAATAACAGAGGATTCTGTCCGCCAGGGGAAAGGGCATCCTCGCTAATTTCACATTCATATTAAAAAAAAACACACACAAGGAAGGTGACAGTTGCTTTGCCGAGGTGGCTTAACAAAAGGAGGGCAGCAAAAAAAAAAAAAGTTTGCATTTGAGGGTAAAAAAAAAAATCCTTGTTAATGACAATAGCAAATGTCCACTTCCATAACACAGCTCCTGAGTGACTTTTCTCTTGACATTCGAGTGGATAAAACCCTTAGGGGGACCATGTACTATGAAATCAGCTAGACTGTCATCAACCAAACAGGTAGCAGGAATGATCTGACAAAGCTAAAAACATTTTCAGGTTGTTAAAGTCTCTATTAATACAGAGAGGGACGTCAACCCAAAGAATGAGGCTTTTTCTTCACTTCCCTTTGTTCTTCCTCTGGTAGCTTTAAAAGTGAAAGAGACTCTAGAGCCCAGTTCGGGCACCCTGTCCTCTGCGGGGGTTATGGGAGGCAGGGACTAGGGCTCACACTGTTCCCTGGTGACCCACGTGGGCTGTGGGTGTTGGTTACTGTAGAGACTGAGTAGCATCTCTGAGAGAATCAGTGTCTTTGGAGAGACCTATTAGCCAAATTGAGTTTGGAGAATCTGGGTTCTTTGGATCTCAGTTTTACATTTAGTAGAAAGCATTCGTGTTTGTTTGAAGACATAGGAAACGGGCGCCTGGCTGGCTCGGTTGGTGTAGCATTTGGCCCTTGATCCTCGGGGTCGTGAGTTCGAGCCCCACGTAGGGTTTAGAGCTTACTTAAAAAAAAAAAAAAAAGATATAGGAAGCAACACTTGGTTTTAGGGGGATATAAAGAAAGGAAATCTTTTCTCTGGGATTTTTGAAGAATGAAAAAGATGTGATTTTTTTTTTTTTTAATATTTTCCATCTGTAGAACCTTAGTGCATACAGATGTCACTCCTTACACAGGGATGGTTTGCTGCAGAGATCGTGTGGTCATCTCTGAATGTGGTGTGAAGGAATGGCCAACTCCTTAATAGGTCCCTGGCATCCAGCACAGTGGTCCCTCGCTGAAAGAATGGATCTGAAACACTACAACTCTCAGCCTCCCTAGGAATTGAGGGAGCATGCTCTGAAATTCAAGGACAGGCTAAATTTTAGGCAGGCCCCTGTGGGGCCCTCTTAAAGAGAAGGTCCCATTGTTCCCCTGAGGAGGGTGAGAGAGGGGAAAGATTTAAGGCCTCAGTAGGACACACAAGTCATGTGAAACCTGCCTGTGTTCAATGATGTTTTAAATGCCTGAATTGGACTTGGAAAATTCCAGAGTATCTCCAGTGGGCATTCATTTTGAACAAGAGGCCAGGAGGACGAGTAAGTAAGTAAACAAGTAAATAAATAGACCTGATCTTCTCCCTCACAAAGCCATCTTCATCTTTGCTTGACTTTAACATCTTTATAGCTCCCATTTTTCCTCTAGTAATATTGAAAGGATTACCCTTGTTGGCCCCTCGGTGGTTACCGGGTGGTTTTACTGTTATTAAATCTATTATAAAGTGCTTCATTATTCCTGACTCTGACTCTGTCTCTTCTTTAATCCTTCCGCCACCCTCCCAGAAATCCTGTGCTGCTGGCCCCCAGGAAATCCGAGAGCGAGCCACCGTCTTGCAGACGGTGTTTGAAGATTACGTGCACTCCAGCTCGAGGAGGGTCTCCTGGGCGAAGAAAGGTCGGTGGATTTCGTGGGTGCTTGTGCATGGATAGCCCCCAGAATGCCGTCCCCACCTCCACCCGCACACCCCCGACGGGCTGAGAGGCCAACCGGGGGGTTTCTGCTCTCCAACAAAAGCCTTCAGTCTCCCTTGTTCTGCAGGGTCTGGAAGCAGGCACGGAAGGCTTTAAAGCGATATTAAATGCTAATTTCATCCTTCCCCATGTTTCGCACAAATGAGGCTTTATCTTGGCTTACGTAGGACTAGAACTTTGACCCAGTGACTTGGATCTCAGGGATCCATTTTTGTCTTTCTTTGAAAACTGGATAGATGAGACGTGACACGTCAGCAGAGACCGTTGTAGGCATGGAAATTAGAGTTGAAGGTAAGGACCGGGAGCATCAGACCTGAGCAGTCTCAGTTTGGACATACAGAGGAGGATGTGAAAGAAGTGCTGAGGGAGGGCCCTAGACCTTGAACCCAGTTCCTGGGGAATTTACAGGAGAGCTAGGTGTTCACTTAATATTCAGGCCCTCTTCCCGGATAACTCGGCTCCTGGGGTCACCAGGCATTAGTGGGACTCAGCAGTTCAGTGGAGCAGAGCAGAGCACGCAGGACGGGGCTCTGAACAGCTCCTTACGGTGGCATGTGTGCGCCGTGGCTGGTGACGGTCCATGCTGGGGGCCCCTCGCTGCTTTCTGGTAGTTACCTACTATTTTGAGAAGAATGCCGGGCTGGCTTACCAGAACATCATCTTTTTATGAATTGAAATTAAAAAAATCATTCATTTAACAAATAGTTATTGAATTAGTCACCCTTCTAGGTGCTTGGGATACATCAGGAATCAAAACAGAAACCCTAACCTAACATTCTAGTGGGGGAGCAGACAGTGAGCATAGTAAAAATAAACAAATCATAAGTCTTTTAAAAGGGGTTAAGAACTATGGACAAAAACAGAGCAGGTAAGGGAGGTGAAGGGGTAATTGGGCAGAGTGCATTTTACATAGAGGGTCATCGTGAGCCCTGCTGTGAAGGCAGCCCGAGCAAATTGCGGGTCACACACTGCCGACAGGAGGGCGTGCCAGGCCCAGAGGCGCTCTGGAGGGCAGGGTGGCCGCAGGAGGGGAGGGCCCGCGCAGCAGGGGAGGCTTGGGAGAGGGCTTTGGGGGACCCCGAGGGCAGCGGGAGCCATTGCAGGACTTGGAGCAGAGATGTGGCACGGCCCACAGAGGTTGGAGAAGATTGCTGGTGTGAGAATAGCCTGGGGGGCAGGGGTGAGTGCTGGGGGACTGGTTCCAGGCAATTGTGGTCATCAGGAGATCGAGGACAGTGGGTTAGTCGGCAGTGGTTTTTGAGTGCCTCCTGGATAGCCTGGCACACTATAAAAGCAGCCCTTGTTGTTGCCATCACACTGGAACAAACCAGAGCTACACAGGATGAAAGACGAAGTCCCAGTGATGGCCTCATAACCGCTGATGAGTCGTTAGCGTGTAGCATCCTGGACTGTTTTCCCATAGTAGCCTGTGCTCGTATTTCCCTCAGGTGAATTCAGCAGTTCCTAAGGGTTCTCCTCGGAACCTACTTTTAGAGAAGTGCTAACACATGTCTCTCAAGAGGAATAGATTATTTGTCACGGCTTAACTACAGACGTCGGGCGTCTGTTGACAGGCAGAGTGAGCTTGCTGGGTGGTGCATCACGTGGTGTGGTGCAGGAGTTCTGGGTTAATAACAAAGTGGCCATGAAAAGAAAGAAATCAAGGCCATGCCGTCAGCTTTGTCGTTGGTTTTGAGGTCAGAGGTGTTCTGGATCTCCTAGCAAGACTACGACTATCTCAGGGTGTCTGGTCATCAGAGTAAGGGTGTAGTGAGGAATCCTTAGAGAGTGTGGTTTTGTGTTTTCATTCGTCGTCACCACCACTGAAATCATTCATGCCAAGAAACAAGCCGAGTTACTTATCTTCTCTCTAAAGGATATCGGAGTGGGGCCACTCTGCGGTGGTGAGGCACCAAAAAGGAAATTAACAGGCATTTTTCTCCTCTGCTAATTGATTTCCACATCAGATTGGTGATGGTCTGGGAGGAAGCCGCCTATGGTAGGTCTCGGCCGCTCCACTCTTTCCTCTTCTGGTACTCAGCGTGCTGAGCTCCGGAGGTCACAACAGGGGGACAGCGACTGCACCCCACAAGTGGAAACTCTCTTCTGCATTTCAATCTGCATATGCAAATTCCCCACTACTTCCGTGCCTCCCTTTTATGCATGCCATTTCAGAGCCCACCTCATGAATAATTAACAAAGCAGCTGGTTTTTGCCTTTATGGCAGAAAACTAGTTAGAAACTGGGCCAAGTATGCATTTGTTTTCCTTTTGCATTTCCTGACCCAGTCATTGTTAATAACCAGCGTTTAATTGTTGTCAGTCTCCAGAAGGAGTCACGCTTTTCCCCGCCTCATTTCTTGCCTCCTTTAGCTAGATTCAAGTGGTTAAAAACTGTGCTAATAGAAGTTTGAACTCCAGACTCCTGAACAAAAATTTCAGAAACTGGAGTTCTTTACCTACAAAGCACCACTTTCCTGTGGCGAGGCCCCTCCAGCCTCAGGGGGCCCACATGCGGAGGAGTTGTGCCTGGCTTGGAAGAGCTGCTCCTCAAAGTCAAGAACACCCAAACCACTGATGACAGATTAGCCCCCTCTCTCAGTGTGATTGCAGGTAGGCAGATGCTCGACCAAATGCTTTGATACTCTTGTGGTGTCAGGTAGACAGGTGCATGTGCCTTTACTCGGCACAGACGTTCGTCCTTCTGGGGGCAGGGGCAAGTTTCTTTCCTCCCTACCTCTTTGATCTTAAGTATCATGCATAAGATACTACTATTCCCGATCAGATGGCCAAGAATAAATCTGATTTGAGGAACAAGGATGAAATAGATTGCCCTTACAGCTATGAGATAGGAGCCCGTGGCCCCGGAGTGCGTGCTCTAAGTGGCCGCACCTTCCTCCGCCATCCTCGATAAGTGCCCTCTTTCTCTGCTCTGGGCCCTACAGCCCCTATTCCCGCTGCAAGTTCTCGACACTGACCCCGGAAAGCATCTAGAACAGCTTCTGCTGAAATTCCTGCTTCCCTGAACCATCCAAACACGGGAGGCCATTCAGGGATGTGAGGACAGCCAGGTGTCGCTGGCCCCAGGGAGACAGGAGCCTTGCGGACAAGGAGGGTTAGTAAAAATACACAGTGCGAAATGCCGCCTGAGCAGTTGTGGAGGGAGAAGGCACGTCTGCCATTTCTTGGCAAACTCGTGACTCCTGCAGAGCTGTTAGCTGAGCGCCTGCGTCTCCTGGGACAGAGGCTCTCCGTCCTCAGCTCTTCAGTTGGGTGCAGGAACAGGAGGCTAATGTGCTTACGTGGGAGAGCGGTGTGCACGAGGAGGCCTGGGCCAGCCTGTGGACAACCGGGACTGTAAAGGTGCAGTCTTTGGCTCGGCTTGGTGTGGCTGCGGTCTGCTTTGCTAGACCAGGAGTCAGGGCTGAGGCTCAGGAAAGCGGCGGCTCGGGGCGTGGAGGAGAAGAGGCCTGCACCCCGCCCCCGCCCCCCCCCACCCCAGGGGCAGCAGGCCCCTCCCGAGGACTGGAGTAGGGAGCTCCGTGTCTGGAACCTGCTGTCGGAACCTGCAGGCAGTGCAGACCATGTGAAGTGTTAAAAGATTTCCCCTGAAAAAGCTAGTCCCCAGTTATTAAAAAGGGGAGTAAGCACAGATTTACGAGAGGGGTGCAGAGGAGTCGCCTTGGTTATTATTTCTCATCGATTGGGAAAAGGAGTTCACTTTACTCAGTAAATAGAGCTTTCATGGATTCCCAGGATCCTTCTAGGAGCTGATCTGCTAAAATGACACTTTTTATTACTGTTCATAAACGCCAATCTCCAGGTGCTGCTGGGATATTACGTTTAAGCTGTGGGCAAACTTGCGAGTCCAGTGGCTCAACAAGCAAGGGCGAGAGAGGCTGGTGTTTAGCGCCTGCTTTTCCATGAGACGAGCGGCGCTGGGCTCCGGCTCGGCCAGTGGGAGAGCCAGGCTTGGAAGGAAAGTGAGCGGCGATGGGCTTGGGGCTCCTTCAGAGCCATCTCCTCTTGCCCTGTTGCAAGAAGAGGCAGACACTTGATTTTCATTGAAATCGCAATATATTTGAGGGGAACTGGGTATAGGAACGTCTCTTTCCTCAAAGGGATACCGAGTTAAGGTGTAACCAGAGCTCCGTGCTCCTGCGAACCATGGCTGCCTTTTCTCTGGCCAGCACTGGGCTCTAGAACAGGGGCGCCTTCTTAACTTTAAGACAGGACTGAAACCACGATGCAGCGTCGGATGGACCGTCTCTAGACTGTTGGCAATCCTCAAGGGAGAGACTGTTTTGTGGGCTGTTTTAGAAATTTAATAATTGCCTTCCTCCTTTTTAGAATTCTGTTTTCATTGCCTTTTTTATGCAGTTTTCAAATGGGTAAGAAGCACTGTATCAGTAAATCTTAGATGCTTTAGAATGAATTTGGTTCTAAAATCCCAGGAGTCCACGAGGAAGCAGCAGCCCTCCCTGTCGATAGGGGGGTGGAGGCGGGGCCTGCAGGTGAGCAGACTTACAGCAGTAGTAACCCATCGTGGTGATAAGCAGAATGACAAGCACGGTAAAGCCTTTGGAACCTTTTCAATTTTATAACATGTGCATGTATTAGCTATGCAAAAATAAATGAAGTTGAATTAGGAAAATGTTTTCCTAACATAAAGGTCTAATGATCTTGTTTTTCATGAGAGAATGCCACATTGACCATGTTTTAGTTCCTTCACTCATTCTGCTCTTCATTCATTTATATGACAAACACTTAGCAGCTTGCGGTGTCCCAGCTACCATGCAAGGCCCCAAGCCTATAACGGGGGCGAAAGCAGGGCCCGTGCCCTCCAGGGTGAGGACACGCTACACAGTAAAACCTAAAAATAGATTGGGTTTAATCAACAGATACTTGTGTCCTATAGGTTTAGTTTTTGAGGAATTAAAAAAATATATATACACAAGTAAAGATTTAGGTGGTTCCTGTACGTGGTGCTGTCCTGGCTGTGTGTGGTGCGTTTCCCGGCAAGATATGGCGGGCAGGACAGTCGTTGGGCCAGGCATGTGGGGCGCTCCGATCCCCCATCCTGACAGCCTCTCTGACCCCCATTCCCTCCCAGCTCTGCAGGCCTTCATCCGAGCCTACGCAACCTACCCCCGGGAGCTGAAGCATATCTTCCATGTCCGGTCGCTCCACCTCGGCCACGTGGCTAAGAGCTTCGGGCTGAGAGATGCCCCCCAGAATCTGAGTGTCGCAGCTGTGAAGAGAAGGAAAGTGAACCTGAACAGGTAAGATGAGCGGAGTTTGCCCTGTGACAATGGCTGGAAGTCAGGTGGGTGTGGAGAGCTCTGGGCCCAGCAGCAGGGAGGTGACATGCTGGGCTGCTGCGTGCTCAGTGTCCGCTCTTCCGTCTTCGGTTCTTGTGGTAAATCATCACCAGTGTCTGCCCCTCTCTCAGTATAATAAGTGCTTGGAGCAAGAGGAAAAGCACCTCATCTGAATGTTTTTAAGGCACCTGCGGAACTGCAGTGGGGTCTCCTGTCGGGTCCAGATGTTGTGGGGATATTATTGGGGCAGCAAGACAAACCTGTTGGGTTGTCCTCACTGCCCACCAGCAGAGTAACTCGGGGACTTGCTGGAGTCAGAGCTTCAGATGTGCTGTGGTTCACCCTTGGAAAGCCTCCGGGGCTTGTACGAGAACTTCTGGCATGTTCTGTGAGATTCGCCAGGCCCTGTCCTGGTGAGATGGGAGGAGCGGCGTGTGGAGTTCCAGCTTAGCACCTTTCTCCTGCAGGCTAGCTCCAGGGACCAGCACTGGACTCCCTGCACCTCGTCACTCTCCTCGGTGCTGAGCACACACCCGGGCAAGCGCCAGGCCCTCTCCCCCTCCCTCCCCTCCCGCAGAAAGCCTGTTCCGAACTATCCAGAGGTCCTAGGGAGGAGACCCTGCAGGGTGAAGACTGGGCTCAGAGTCCACCCCATGGTTTCAGGAGGTCCTAAAACCACAAAATACCTTCACAAAAGGTCCTTCTCTCCTCAGAGACCGGGTGTACTTTTAATATCAGCCTCAACCCCTTGCAGGAACCAGAATACTTCAGGTCCCATGGGCTGCTTTTAGGGGGAATTTGTGTAGTACGTGGGTGGGAAGGATACATTCAACAAACATTTGGGGGGCAGTGAACTCTTGAATGCTCTGGACAGTCACTTTGTATTGCATGTCATTCTTTTTGCTTATTAATTACAAATGCCACAATCCACTTGCCCTGACTCTGAGAATCTGTGGGCGTGCCACACTTTTCCTGCACGTTCCCGCACAATGTCCGCTTGCGCATTCGCCACCACCACCCTCGTCGGTGCCTGGTTTCTCTGGAGCGCAGTGACAAAAGGGAGAGAGGACCACCCAGTGTAGGGAAATGATCGCTGGCCTTGGATGTGGGGGACTTGGACTCAGTTCCAGCTCCACTGTGATGTGAGCTTCTGAGCTTTGGGCCACATCTCTGCTTAACTTCCCAGAGCCTCGGGTCCCCCAACTACAGAAGGGAGAAGGAAATCAGTGTTTTTAGCGATTTCCCAAAACTGTTTTGAGAATCAGCATGAAGGTGGGTCATACAGATGAAGCACCTTAGAATGGAGACCTAGAAACCCGGTGGGTTAGGATTCTGGAACATCCAACATGATCTGTTCAGGGACTTGGCATCTACAAGGCTCTTTGTAATGGATACAGTTTGCCTAATTGTAATGCCGATTTGGGGATTTTTAAGGTGGTTGCTTTTTTTACTCATGTTAATACCACTCATATAGGACCATACTCCAGTAGTTCTGTGAGGCAAGTCGTTCTCGTCATGCTGCTGTTCATCCATGCCCAGACGAGACTAAGACACATCCAGCTCTGGTTTCTGCCAGGCGGTTTTGAGGTGCAGGGCGCTGCCTGCTGCCCCAGCTGCGTGTTCTGGTCAGGGCCGCAGCCAGCGACTTCTCTGCCCGTCCTCCCAGAGGGGGAAGACGCCTCACATCTACTCCCAGGCACGATGGCGGTGCACCAGTGTTAGGTCGCTGTCCTGGGATTGGAGGTGGCTGGTATCTCTCCATGCTGACTTTGATTTTGAGTGTGTGAGGCTTGTGGTCAGGTCTGAGGGTGACCTCCTAGTGATCTGGAAGCCAGGCCATCCTGCCACCGTTTCTAAGATGTTGGCACTTGGAGAAGATAGGAATGCACCTGCCAGTCGATTACTGGTAAGAGACGCGTATTTTGCTGATTCCTCTCCCCGCATGTAAATGCGGTCCCAGTATCTTATTGTTCACAGCTGATGTACCTTTATGACTGGGAATTTCATTAGCAAGTGTGAATCCAGATAGCAGCTCTTCAGACTGGGGTGTCCTCAGCTCTTCCCCAGGTCCTGGAAAGCGGAGCGGCAAGGAGGGAGGCAGTTGGGAGGGGGGCTTGGGGCCAGCATTGTCCTTACCTTGAGAAGCCACTAGGGAGAGAGCAGGCCGCCGCCTCCTGCTTCGGCTGGCCCTGCTAGCAGATGGGCACCAGGACTACCGTACCCCTGTGAGCAGGGGATTTAGCAGGGCTTTATTTCGGGAAGAATGGGCTGATTAGCTGATAAAGAGCATGTAAGATGGTATGGGGCAGCCTTTGATGTCTGGCTGGCGCGGCAGGGAGCCGGGTGGTGAGTGACAGCAGTGTGTCACAGGATTACTCCGCCCGCGACAATACCGCTCTCTGTTCTGGCCATGTCATCACTCAGTTACAGCTACTTTTTGGGTTGTTATGCCCTTCTTTTGAAGGCATTTCTCTCCACACTCTCACGTCCTCCCACCCCGCCCCTGCCTCACTAACGCAGACGGGCACTCGGGAATATGGTAGGCACCTTTTTTTATTTGGGGAAATCTTGTCACTCGCGCAAGAAGAATGACTTTGCAGCTAATCTGCACATGGACCGTATAATTGTGGTCGGGGTAAGCGGCAGAGAAAACTTGACAGATTTTCCACACCTCAGTCAGGGCTTAAGCAAATGCCAGTTGCTGCTTCTTGAGCCCTGGGAAGAAAAGTGCATTAAAGCCAACAAAGTGCAGAGAGTTACACTGTGGCCACAGTGATTGTTCTGAGCCCAGGCGTCTCCTCTGAAATCCATCTGTCAAGAAAGAGAGTGGTTCCTTATGTTTTGTATGGATGGATCAAGTAATAGCACTAAATTCGCCAAATTATTCTGCATTCCACTTGATGGGGTTTACTGCCTGAATAGTTACATGTTCTGTGCAAACCTCTGATAGCTGCAGACACCAAACAAGGAGTTCGTCTGGGCGTTAGGAACACGAAGCAAGGGCAGGTTAGCTCAGGTTAGCAACGGCAAAGGGAAGTTTTACCTCGTCTGTGTGCTTTTAGTCCTTTGCTTGACCACTGTTCAGAAAAAGAAATGATGTCCCCAAATGAGATCTTAATCACCAGGTCTGTGTCTCCTTTTTCAGTCCTTAGTTCTGAAAGGGAACATGAGCTGTTTCTCCCCCGCACGCAAATACAGTCATGGTTACAAAACTCTTCTGACACCTAAATGCAGACCTGCCAAAGCAGCCCCCACCCCAAACCCCGACACAGACATGCACACAGGGAGTCGGTGCTGGTGGTAAAATATTGAGTGGCCCCTTAGCAACATCCGTCATAAACACAGCCTTTTCCCCCTGTGAAATGCAGTTTGGATCTGAAGCTAGGTAGATTCAGCAGTTACTTCAGAGAAGCAAAGGTAACAGACCTTCCAAAATTTCCCATCTTCCCAGGGGACACTGAGCCCCAGTGTCTGCTTCGGGAGGGCAGAGTTGTGTTGTTTGCCAGGGTGTCTGTGTAGGCAGTCACACGAGTCGTGAGCAGGCACGCTGTGGATGGCTGCGGGTCCCTCACCTGTCTGACACCGTGGAGAATGGTTCAAGAATAGAACGCCTTACGGTGTCAGCGCTACCGTGACAATACGGAAGAGCGAGTCTGCTGGTTGTAGCCACCCTCCCTCGTGTGAGTTACATGCTGGCACCACGAAAGCGCTGCTCTTCCCCACACGGTTTAGTCTGTAGGTCCCTAAGACTTGTCTACCCCTGGCTTCTGCCACCTGTGTCTTTCTGATGTTTTTCTTAGTGCCTAGGAACATCTGCGACATCGCCTTTATCAGTAACCCAATAACTGTGCTCCCCTGTTCTCAGCTCCCTCCTCTTAAAATTAGTAGAAAAACAACAGTCTGAATTGTTGACTGTTCTTAAAAGAAATGCAGTTTTGTTTTATTTGTATACATTTTCTCAGGCCAGCCTTGTTAAGTGTTACCTGATCTTACCAAACAGGTAAACAGTCTGAAACGAGGGATCTCTTAACCCTAACTACTGGGTCTGTGTGTGCGTGGCCAGGGCTCGGCAGGCTGTGGTCAGTAATACAGGGGTACGTGGGGGCTGGCTCCCCTGGGTCCTGGCCTCGGGGCAGAGGCACCAGCACCCGAGCACCGCAGAGCATTGCCTTAACCTCTGTCACCCCCAAAGTTTTAGATACAGTGCGTTCTCTCATGGAGAGGGTGCTCACCAGACTTTTCCCATCTGAATGATCACAAACGCTTTATCACCAGTGTTTAAACTGGGGGTTTTGCAGAGCTCCGTCTGAGGCATTTTGCAATTTTGAAGGCCTTTGCCCTGTCACTTGCTGTGATTCTCACCCTCGCCTGCTCGGTAGTTGTTAGATAACTACCGAGAGTCCCTACTGACTAGTACTCCAGTGCCCCCCTCATGTCCTAAATGCCGAGTAAGGGGGGTCACACAGTGATGAAGAGTCGGGACTGAGCCACTTCCCCTGTTTGTGCCCTGGGACAGGTGACTCAGCCTCTCTCTGCCTAGTCCCCCCACCTCCCAAACGGGGAACTGGAGCTTCATGGTGCTGTCGTGGGGACCAAACTAGGTGTGGAGTGTAGGGCGTCAACACGGTGTCGCACGTGAACACACGGGAGCACTTGTTGCTGGTTCTTTGCGCCCGCCTTCCCTGTCCCTGTGAGTGTCCCTGCGATGGGGAGCAGGAAGTGTGGCCAGCGGTCAGCTGTGCAGCACCCTTGAACTTGTCTCATCAGGAACAACCTTGTAAACGTGGAGCTGGTCCTCTCTGAGACACGCATTAAGAAGCTGCAGCTGCACCTCCCTGTAAGGCAATATTCTCATCATTAGGAGCAGCTTGCCTGCCAATTTTTATGTGGCATTTACAACCTCCCTAATATCACTTAATTAGCTGAAGGCAAACCTGGAATCTTGCCCACTGTGAAAATTTTCTCGATTTCATTGAGCCAGTTATTCTGTAAAAAAGATTGGCCAAACATGAGATCAGAGGCTAGATAAAGCCACACTTGAAAACGTGGGGATCTCTGTGAGAACCCTCCCCACCCTCTGCATGTGGGCCGGATCTCCCCTTATCAGGTCCGGAGCAGCATTCAACACCGTTGACCACCCTGGCCACCTTGCACTGGTCTCTTCCCGCCGCTTCTTGAACCCTGCCACAATCAGTGGCAGCTCTCGGCCCCTCACCTTCCTCTGGCCTTCTGCAGCAGTCTGCGGCCACTCTGCTCCCCTCCAACCTGCACTCCAGGCCGAAGAGCCTGCACAGCCCTCCCCCATCACCCTCGCGGCCAGCCTTTTGCTGGGTCTCATTGCTCTAATGACTCAGGCAAGTGACAACAGCAGACCCCCTCTTCCCAAGGACCTGCGTTGGGGATCAGCCCACAGAATGGGGGACAAGCTGGTTCAGGAAGGTCAGATCACTCAACTTCAGCCTGAAGACCAGAGGGAAAACAGCTAAGGACTACCGGACAAAGCCTTGAGGACAGATGTGCGTGTCCTGCGTAACAGGGGAGCAGAACCTGCTCTCAGGCTCTCCTGAGGAGCTGTATATAATACAGATGCCCAGGCCCCAACCCAGGCAACCATGGTTCAGGAAAGTCTGAAGTCATCAAGAGTGGGATGGAGGTGGTCATGAACTTGACTAACAGGTCTCTAGACCCAGGTCCTCGGAGCAGGTGATGGGGTGTCCTTAACACAGGAGGGCCACGAGGTGCTGGCTAAGTGTATGTGTGTTCTGAATTGGAGACAGGATTAATTGATAATTTAACGTAGAACCTGGATGAGCTGCACTGGCTGTAGATGGGACCATGTCTGACTGGCCTCCCCTATCAAGGGAGAGAAGATGGGTCACTTTGAAGTCCACACTGGATTATCGCTTTGGGACATCTGTACTCTTGTATATTGTCCAGACTACGACAGGGACAGAAGTACTGTGGCTGGGTCTCTTCTGGTGGAACACACGGCCCAGCACAGAGTTGTCGTTCAGTCACCTGTTGGTTTTGAGCTCACCACGTTGCATTCATAGGTGGTTCCAGGTGGGTGGCCTGGTGTGGGCACAGGCTCCAGGGGAGGGCTTGCCCTCTTCCCCTCAGCTCACCCGGTGCAAGACCAGTCTTCATTCCTTTCCCTTCTTGCCAGTCAGGGGCTGTGGGCCCTGGCTTAATTACAGCAGTGCACATGCAGCTTTTTACATTTGGCCTTTTGCTTCAACCACTATTTTTTTCTCTCTGACACCATGCAATTACCAGCCCTGGGCCTCCTCGTGAAACAAACACACCCTCATCCCCACCCGGCTAATGAGGCGATTAGAGGGATTTCACAGTGACCTTGCTCTTCCCGCACACCTGGGTCACCTGCAGACAGCGGGAGCCACAGGGTGTGCTTTCAGTCAAGCCGTCAGAGCTGACAACAAAGAACAGGAGCCCAGCCAGCCTCTCCTGGGAGGTGCTGGGACGGTCACGTTCGCTGCTGGGGCCTTCCAGGTACTGGGGTTGGAAGACGCAGCTGGCCCAGCACGACTCAGCGGAGGGCAGTTGAGGCTGCATGGAGCAGGAGATGCCAAGCTCTTTGCTAGGTTGGCCTTGCTCGGAGCTCTTCCGGTTCTTAGCATTGGAGAGGTAGGAAAGGAGTGGTGGGCCCCAGCTCTCCTCTCCCTACACATGGCTCCGTTCAATTTTAGTCATCCTGGGCCCCTCCTGGCCCCTCCTGGGGTTGACTCACTCCTCTCATCTGTCCCCATGGTCTTTGGGCTCCTTTCCTGAGTAGGAAGGTGTGTGTCCCCAGCCCCTCTGTGCTCTCCTTACTTCGATGAGGCCAGAGCCTTTGCATCCTGCTACGACCTGAACAAAATGACTGCAGGTCTTTTTCAGATATCCTCTTCATTCTGGCCCTGAGTTACAGCAACAGCCCGAAACGGAGAGTAACGTCTTAACTACTTAGTAATCCAGAAGAGGGATGCAGTTGGAGCACCGCCCTGGAGCGGCAGCCTAGGACTGTGAGACTCTTCGGGGCTTCTGCGTGCTCTCGGCTGTGCTGAGTCCAAGTGCGGATCCCACGGAGACTTCACTGGGGCCCTGTGACCAGGGCTGGTCCCCAGTGACCCGGGAGGATGTGGGCGGGCCTGGTCCCATGGCCCTGAGTCTGAGAGAGCCTGGAGCCCATGCTCTGAGCACTTGGGTGCTGCCTTGCGTGCCCTTTGTGGACGCTTCCAGCTTCTGGAGTTGATATTGGGCAAAGTAACAAGTATTTGGAACTTGCTAGAGCTGTTTTTCTGTGTGAGCAGATAGTTGTTCACGTAGCGGAAGAAACAGACTTGAAGCAGGAGGTCAGTGGGTTGCGTATACAGAAGACTTTGGTTTGAAACCAGCAGAGTATCGACCCCTGGAGTGGGTGGTAGAAGCTTTGTGTTTGTGGGGCAGTCACCTGGAAAGATCTCCTAGAAGATGATGGCAGGGAGGATCTGAGTCCCACTTTTTCTCTGGCTTCCTTCAGGGTCTAGGGGCAGAAGGGTGCGGTGCAGTGGGGAAGCCTGGAGCCGACATCAGATGTCTCGAGCTTGATCCCAGCCCTGGCGACAGCGTGCTTGCACCGTGGGGCCTGTAGGGCTGTGTGGCATGGGAGACGGTACTGAACGTGGAGCACCTGGTGTGGAGGCCGTGCTACTGTCTCCCACTGCCCCACTTCCTCTCTCTGCGTCAGTGAGTGAGGGGTGAGCACTTCCCGGAATACTCCTGAGTGCTCCCGCCGCCGCCTGCCCTTGACCCACCTCCGTGGCTCCTTGGTCCGGAAGCCTCTGCTCCAGGCCTCCCAGCCGTGGGGTCCCGCCACCTCCCCAGTGGACCCTGCTTGTTGTGAGAGCTCCTGGAAATGAGCCCCGACAGACCACTTTCGTTTTCCCCCCTTTGGTCTTCTTTCCATTCTGTGGTCTCTGTGAGATTCAAATGCTTGAATGTGCATGATTTGCAAACACAAAAATACAAGGTGCTGTTATCGTTGATCAAAGCCGTCCCTGGTCCACAGGACATGTGTCGGATATCTGATGATGGCTCCTTCTCTCCCGCCTTTCCTCTTTTCCAGACTGTTAATAACAGTCAACATTTAACGAGGGCCTTTGCAATAGGCACTGTGAGAAGCGCTTTGATTCATTAGTTTACTTAATCCTTTTGTGAGGGAGCAGACTGGCACGAGGAGAAATCGGACTTCGGCCAGACTTAGAGAATCGCACAGCCCGTGCGGGACGGCGCCAGGGTCCACCCCCTCGGAGGGGCCCACTCTGCCCCTCGGTGCCGCCACCAGGCCCTGCAGCCCAGCGCCTCTAGCAGCTCCTCGGTCACAGTCGTTCCTCTGGGCGGCTCTTCTCTTGGCCCAGGTTCTTTCCAAAACCGGGCCCATGAGACTCCCCAGACATGCAGCAGAGACTGACCAGCACAAAGAGGACAGTGATCGTATCTGTTGGTCTGTTAATGGTAAGAGCCGGGACCGCGGCTGCCGCTCATGGAGGGCTCAGCTCCGGCCAGGCTCTCGGTGTGGCAGGGAGGTGGGCGGGTCTTCCAGCCAGCTGCTTTGCCTCAAGAGCAAGACGTTGCCTATGTCCCTGTTCTGTTTCACCTTTCAGCTGAGGCCCGTCCCTTTGGCCTGCTAGGGTGTGGCAGGTGGTCTGTCATCCCATGTGTTAGCTGTCCCTGCAGGCTGCTTTTCATCTGCAGATGTGATAAATATGCCTCATAATATCATCCAAGGCATCCATAATAATGTCAAACAGGACAGGCCCAGAGGGCTGAGCTCTGGGGTTTGGTGCTGAAATTCTGCACCAAGCTTATCAATCTCAGGCAGCATTTTCAGGATATAGTCATACCAGTTACAAATGCACTTAATTGTTTCCATGTCCACTCAGTATTTCTCCATCTCTTTATTTTCAGAGAGAATTAAAATGTGTCAAGCATTCTAACATGCTCGTAGGCCTGGATGTGGAGGCACTTTTTGACATGGGAGAGACTAAGCTTGGAGAAAGCTCTTGACTCCCCGGGGGCATCAGTTCGGTGAGGGGCAGAGCTGGGATTCCAGCCAGGGTCCTCAGAACTCTCGCCTTCTACCCTTTCCGTCCCCAGCACTGCCACCCTGCCCAGGGATGTCTGTGCCTAAGTCCTGACAGAGCTTCTGTCACTTGGGTACAAAATCTCTAAGTTCCCCTCCATTTCCAGGATTCTGATTCCGCTCTTCACTTTTAGGCCTCTGCTATCTCTAAACATTATCTCTGTCCTCTCTTCCGTTGTGCCTGCCCTGACAGGCGGCAGATCTATCACGAAGTCAACGTACTGCTCACCTGTGACCAGTGCGGCCTGGCAGCATGCCTGCCCTCAGCCTGAGGCTCAGAGCTCCCTTCTGCTTTTCACTGGGTCTTGTTCTTGGATGTAAGGCAGGAACCCACTTTTTGTCAGTCCCTGTGTCCACAAAGCCACTCTCGGGAATTTTCCTGCAATGTCCACCGCCACAGCGGGGCTCACTTGGAATGGGGTGGCTTCTGGGGCCCTGGTAGTTTCACAGAAGCTAGAGTTGGTCTGATCCTAAGAAATCATAAAGAAAGCATCCCTTATATGGTCCACGCACCAGCTTATATCTGCTGAAACAGAATCCAAAGGTTAAAGGAGTCTTGGTACAGTTGCTGTTCCTTCAGTGACCGTGAAAGGTTTGGGTTTGATAGTGTGTAGGCTAAATTATCATCCATGCTGGCTGATTCCTTACTTGAACCACTTTGTTGCACCAGAGGGACTGCTTGTCAAATTCTCCCTGGAGTTGTTTGTTACTCTTACTGCCATCTGAGAGCCACCAAAACCCCGCTCAGACATTGCTGCCTTCCTTCATCCATAAGAGCAAGGCGGGAAGTAGAAACTTTTGAGTCCGTCTCAAGCCACCTGAAAGCATCCCTGTTTCCTACCAGGATCACTTAGAACCCAGGCTTTTCTTCCAGCTGGGGGGCTTGCTTCCCCGCAGAGCCCTTGGTGGGGGGGCGATCTCACCGTGGCTCTGGGTCATTTGTTTATATGCAGAATCTTTCAGATCCGAGAAATAAGTACACTTGACTACTCCTCCTTCTGTGTGTCTGTCTTAAGAGGAAAATCCCTCACAAAATCAAGCAGACTAACAGCCAAAAGGAAAGAGGTTTTGATGGGTAAAGATTAAAATACTTTGATTTTTCAGCATAGGGCAAAAATCTACCATTTGATTTTTTTTTCCTAAAATACACTTTTTTCTGATTATAAAAATAATACATGTTCATTGTAAAAATTCAGGAAATAGAGAAAAGCTTTAAAATCACCCATAAACCCACAATCCAAGTTAACCTTGAATCACATCTTTTATGTCCTTCAGACTTTCTCTGCAAGTGTACGTATTCGGGTCTCTTTGTATCTGTAATGAAGCTGAACAAATGTGAGTTTTTAAACTGCTGTTTATCACCTGAGTTATCCAGCCGTTAACATTTAAGATGCACTCTATCAGGGGCTCCAAGGGTCTCTGAGATTTTGAGATAACATGAATGTTGTCTTGTTATTAAAAGTATTTCGGGATGCCTGGGTGGCTCAGTCCGTTAAGCGTTCGACTCTTGTTTTCAGCTCAGGCCATGATCTCAGGGTCATTGGATTGAGCCCCTCACTGGGCTCCGTGCTGGGCATGAAGCCTGCTTAAGATTCTCTCTCCTCCTCCCCCTGCCTCTCCCCTTATACAAAAAAAAATTCACGAAGAGACTTCTTGTTTTGATGACAACTTAACAGCATGGTGGTTAAGTGTGCAAGTCACAGGGTCAGATTTTCAGGGCTGAACCCCCAGCTCTTCTGTCACTGGTTCGTGACCCTGGGGGTGCTAACGGTACCTGTGTCATGGGGTTGTTGTTGAAGTAAATGAGTTAATACCTGTTGAGTGCCAAAAACAGTACCTGACCTACCCTAGGTGCCATGTGAGTGGGGGTAGTAGAATTATTACAGCCGCACGGCCAGGCCGAAAGTCTTGGATTTAAGACTTGTTTTACCTTTAAATCCCTTCACCACCCGTGTAAGTTACATGTTGTTTCAATATATTTGGTAGGCTTTATTAGTGTTGGCCACCATCATCCTCCCCATCTCTTCAAACAGCACCTGCAGGAAGTGTTCTGAAAGTTGGAAAGGGGGTGACGGGTGCATTACGAGTCCCGGGGAGGGGGCAGGTTTATTGTCCAGTGACTGTCTTGGATAACTGGAAAGCTGTTGGGGAGAAATCGGTAAACCAGAAGAAACTCTCTATGGAATTAAGGCAGTAGCAGACTAAAAGGTAGTATGCTTGAGCATTTTTTAATGTGAGGATGAGGAAGACTTTTCTAAGCCTGACCCTAAAGCGATAAAACGGAAAAGAAAACATCAATTGGCTTGACAGTACGTAAATAAAAGAAGATAAAGTGAAACACTCTGTCCTGCAAAAGGACACCACTAACACAAGCCGGAGCTGGGGTGGCCCTCTGTGAGTCTGTCCATAAAAGCTGGGAGGAGGTCCTGAGGCCCCTCCTCTGCAGCGGTCACCCTAGCGGGCATATTGATTTCCTAATTAGGCTGTGATTTCACCTTATTGGCAGTGAAAGTGGCATCTGCCCATCCTGCCGGGTAATCCAGCCTGGTGACCGAGGGGGCTCATTCAGCCTTCACTACAAGGGAACTCCCTGTGGTTAGATAAACTGATCTGTTGCTTAGTAACTGCGGGATTACTCGGGTGGACCGGGAAGTGCATTCGAGAGGGGTTTGAGTATTTGGAGGGCAAGGAGGGCAAGAAAGTTGGCGAGTCCCTGGGAGAACTGCAGCTTGGCAGGAGAAGGAAGTGAGAGCCCACATGCGCCCAGCGCGGGCCTGGGTTGAGAACATTCCACCTTCCCATCTGTACTTTGCCTTCTCGGCCCTGGGCCTCAGAACAAAGGAACAGCAGACAGCGAGCTGGCCAAGGGGCAAGATGGGTCCTGCTGCTCCAACAGCAGGGGAGGCTCCTGCAGGGTGACCCTGAGGTCCACGTCCTGAGGAAGGGGTCTGGGTCTGAAAGATCAAACCCTGCTTGCTCTCGGGACCACCAAGAGCCTTGGAGTTTGGGTTTGGGTCCCAGGTTCAAAGTACATAGACTAGAATGAGATCATAAAATAGTTAGGACATTTTGAGATCACAAGCTCCAGGCTTAAGCAGGACCACCTCTGAGACGCACTTTCAACAGTGTCCTCTACCACAGTATGGACTTGAAACTCCTTCGTAAACATGCCCCCTCGGTGGCACCCCGTACCCACCAGACGGGGCCGTCTGCCGCCAGGAACACCCAGCTGTGTGTGTCTGCGACGGGACGGAGAGTGTGTGCGTGCATCTGCCTGCCCGTGTGGCCCCTCCGGTGGTACGGTCTCCGCCCCGGCTGCAGGACCGCCGGGAGGGGGGCACGGGCACAGCGCCGGGCGCCCTTGGCCGGGAGCGTGCCGCTTCTGCAGGCGGCGCTTGCCCTGTGGGCAGTGAGGGGTCAGTCGCCCCGATCGGATCCTGGTTATTTATTGTGCGTTAGCAGGGGCAGGAGCAGCCTCTGAGGCGGTAGAGCCTGTGCTGGGGAGGATATTTTGACTGAAATTTTGCATATTTTGAAACTCAGGTTGTTACGTTTAAAATTATACACATTGTGAGTACCTGGCTTCAAAAGGGGAAGCAGCAGCATTTCTTCCTGTCAGAACCTTTTCACTCCGTCTGTCATGTAACCCGACTAAAAATAAACTACAAGCACCAGAACTGACAGCCTTCAGTTTGGAACAAGCTCTCAAGTGCAGGCCTGGCTCCCGCAGCTTCCCAGCCCCACTCCGGACCCCCGAGGTGCGGCCCCCCGCTGGGGACAGCAGGCAGCCCTGCCCACCCCGGGCAGGACCCGCGGAGTTAGAATGCGTGCCCTGTAGGAGAGGGGGGTGCAACCACAAATGCCCTGGCCTGCCTCCTGTGTGGCCTTGGGGGAGTTGCTTGGCACCTCTGGACCTCAGTTTCCTCGTTTTTAACTGATTGACCGAACTCCACATGGGAGGTGGCAACCTGTGTGTCTGTTTAACCCTTACAACACCTATGAGCTTTGTTCTAAGTGTCCTCCCATTGTTCAGATGGGGAAGCTGAAGCCCAGAGAGCCTTGTTCCACGTCGTTCAGCTAACGAGTGATGTTCCAGGCCAGGCACCTCCATCACCCCGGCCTCTCCTCTTCCTCCTTGCTCCTTCCTCCTTGGCCACCCAGATTCGGCCCCTGTCCCCCTTGTGTGACCCCAGGACTCCCCCATGTCAAATTGTGGTTATTTGTCTCCCTTGATCCTGCTGGGCCTTCCTGATTGTTGGCCCCAGGACCAGCAGCCTGGTGGGAAGCGCGTAGGCTTGAGTCCCTCTGACGTGTTTGCGTCTCTGCTTCTGCACCTGTGAGCTAGATGGTCCCTCCTTGTCTGTGACAGGAGGGTGCTGTCACCCCACCCTCGTCCCGTGGAGATTATGTGAGATCGTGAACCCAGGAAGCACTGTGCTCCGTACCCCTCACTCACTGACGCGGCCACGCGCTGCTCATAGACTCCAGCCCTTAAATACTGGCTCCTCGTTACCTCAAGTCTTCGTTTTTCCCAACAAAGGGTGACTGTGTTTCCCCGCTGTGTGTCATGGTAGAAAGCCCGGCTCTGCCTGTGCCGCGGGCTCAGCCGCCCCGCCCCGCCCCGCCCCGCGCAGGGTGCCTGTAATTAGGCCTGGTCGCCTTAGCCTAGGTGCGACGCCGTCACACGGTTCTACAGCCTTTCAGCATCTGTTTATTAGCACATTAGTTCTGTTGCTAATTCTTGAGTTTTAAAGGAGTTCCGTTATGTTTATTTTGACCACAGCTTTAGTCCAGTGGAGCTCTGATTATTACAAAGGAAATGTTGTAACTGTAAGTCACAGAGGGTGACATGTGCCTCTGTAAGAACCCCAAGACACCATGTTACCCTAAGACCCTGCCATCGGGGGGTTGAGGGAATGGCCCACGTAACACTATGGGTTTCTGTTGTTGTTGTTGTTTTGGCTAAAATCCTGTCTTAGGAAACATTTACTATTCATTTTCATAATCATTCTTCCTGTGTACAATTGAACTTCTACAAATTTCTCCCTCGGATCTTCTGATCAAATGGTAAGGCTGCTGTCTCTTGAAAACAAGTTACTAGTATTCAACGTCTGAGATTGATTTTCAGCCTTTGGCACTTACTTTCCAAGTGGGTTGGGCAGGGAGACCCCCTTGAGCCGCACCCACATCTGTGGTCCGCTCCGGCCGCCGTGCGGACGACCGCTGCCCCCGCACACCCTGGCCTTGGGGTTTTTGAGGTCAGCAGTACTTCCTGGAGTCTCCTCAGCCAGTGAAGAGGTGAATGTGACTGACACCCCAGCCTTCCCTGTTTGGCCCCGTTGGGAGGAGGCCGGTGACTTTGAACTGCGCGGCCCGCATTTGCAAGGAGCCGCTCACCGCGAGCTCTCACCGCCAAGTGTTGTTGAGTTTTAAGGCGGGTTTTTTCCTCATCCTTTGGCAAACTGCTGTATCACACACTTCATTTGCCATCAGAGTGTGAGTGTGTATCGTTCTTTTTTTTCCATGAAAACAACATAGAACAAAGCGTCACTTTTAAAAATGCCATGATATTTTGCCACCGTTATGAAAATCTGTCAGCGCCATATCTAATCTTCTGGTGCATAGAATATCAAAACAAGCACTATTGAAGGGATCGTACTTCTGTTAATACAAAAATGTCAGTTCCACAGTCTCGGAACCAGCTGCTCTCAGCCTCTTTCCAAATGGGAAAGAAAAAAAATAATAAAGTTTCTTTTCCCCCTCTGCTGTTACTGTTCTTCAGGCCTGACCTTCATAAGAAGACCCAGAGTAAACACCGCCTTGCTGAAATCTTGCGTTCCGAATTCTCAAGTGGAATGGAGGCCGGCGTCGCCAAGGTCAAAAAGCAAAACAAACACGCAAGAGCCCGGCAGCCAGCCCCGCAGCACTGTCTGCAACCAGCGCGCAGCCTCGGCTATGGGAAAAACTAAGAAACGCTCCCCGTGAAGCAGAAAAACCCAAAGAGACTTACTGGGGGACAACAGGAGTTCCCAAAACAGTTTTCGTTTTTTTTGTTTTTTTTAACTCTGCCTCCACAAGCCTGGGGCTTGGGGTGGATCCTGGAGGCCCCAGAGGCCGGGGCTGGTGTCCCGTCCTTGTCAGGAGCCTTGTGGGAAGGAACGGTGCCACTTTTCCCTGCAGACGGTGTCCCTGACCCGGAGAAGCCACAGGCCTCACCCGGCAGGGTGGGGCTCAGCGTCGTGTGGGCGAGCCAGTTCTTACCTTCTGTGAGATAGCTTATACTTTGTGTTTCCTCCAGCAGAACCGTCTTGGCCCCAGGGTTACAGGTGCCCTGCGGCCTCTGGTGAGGGCCTGGTGGTGCCGGCATCGGCAGGGAGGCCTCTTCGTGCCTTGGGACAGGGTTCTGTCTCCAGGTTTTCATTAGCTGCCCTGTATTGATGCATGGATTAGCGTGCATCTTGTAAAATAGGATTGTAAGGACTGGAATGCAGTTTGTGAGAGCGAGAAAAACCATGAGCTCGTTTTCTTGATGTACGAGTGCTTTGTGGAAAAGGGCCCGGCAGGCTTGGGTGTGGGTTGGAAGGCTCCCGGGCCCTCCCGCTGGCTGCTCTGGACCCCAGGTGGCATTCACGCGTGTGGCTGCCTTGTTCATGGCCACGGAAAACTTCTCTCACGGCTCATGGATGTGCTGGCGCCTTTTTTCTTTCTTTATTTTTGTTTACCATTGCCTTGGAAGTCAAAGGGCACCAGTCTCCCGAGTGTTTTCTCCCACCGAATCCCACCTTGTCTTCAAGTCTGGGGTCTGGGGTTCTTTGTAGTGTGGCCCAGGCCTCAGCCGCCCCTCCCCCACTGTTTCCCTGGGAGATTTGAGAGCCCCCCCCACACACAAACTCCCCACCCCCGCTCCCGGCGTACTGATTTCCCAATGAGTGTCCAGTTGGGATGCAGGGGATTCCAGAGGGGAGTCTGCCTGGACAGGTGCTCTGTTGGCTCCACTTTCTCCTGTTCTCTTTCCCACCTTCCTCCTCCTCTAGTTCCTGCAGAGGGAGCTGAGGCCCCACTTCAGTAAACCCTCCAGATCCCACAGGAACGAAGTGGCCAGGAGCGGATTGTGAGAGTTGCAAGGTGGCCGTCTGTGGGGTCCACGGAGAGGTCGGCGCCCTTGCCTCTGTCCCTGTCTGGTAGCCAGGGTAGGGCAGTCAGCTGACACCCACACCAGAGGCCCCCCGGGGAGAGGGCCAGCAGGAGCCCAGTGAGCACTAATCCTCCACAGGGGGACAATGTGACCTCCTCCGAACGGCTGTCACATACGAATTCATAGGGACGGTTGGTGAAATTTCTAACAATAATAATGATGATAATGATAAAGCCCTACAGCACATGTCAAGCTGACTTGGGGAAATCTGCCACCGTTCTTTTACTTCAGTGTGTAATGGTTCACAGGATTTGGGTGAGAAAAGGAGGCATCAAACTTGAGAGACAAAACCCAGCTGTGTGAAAAACAGGATTAATGCCAGTGATGGGGAAGGATCAAAGAGAAGCCCTGCTCCCCGCCCCCCACCTCCCATGTACTCATTCCAAGAGAGGTCCAGTCCGGGTTCTGCATTCCTGGGGGAGCTGTGCTGGGACCTGCCCTGCAGAGTGTGTAAAGGACCATAATTCCAAGGTGGAGCTTGTGCTTAATCTGCTAACGCTTAGGTTGAGGAAACGTTTCCTGCCATGGATGCTTTGTGGGCCTGTTTCTAAGCAGAATCAATATATTACCCCCAGTTAATAAAGAAACATGGATTTAACAGATTTAGGGTTAATATTATCTAAATTTAAATAACCTTAAAATAAATCTCTTTCTCCTATTATGGCTTCTGACAGATTATACATTTCAGGCATCAGTTAGGCAAAGCTTTAGCCTAATTCCACTGTACATATTCTAATTTTGTGTGTATTTTTAATCGTGCCTCTTTTTCTGATTTCCCAAACTTACCTATTTCTCTGTCGCAAGCCTGATCCCCGTATTTAAAGTCACAGAGAATTGGGACATTGCATGGAGTGTTGCAGCCTAAAGCATTTTCCCCTTGGCTTGTCGCATGCTTGTTTTGCATCCAAAACATCTTCGTGTTTGCAGCTCTTAGTGGTTGCATTTCTTCAGAGGGGCCCACGTTCCCACGCACCAAAGGGCAGAGAGCCCTTGGCGAGTGATTAAGTCAGTGCTGGTGCACACAGCATCTTCCACTCTTGGAGAAGCACAGAGCCAACCAGGTCTCAGCAAAGGACATTTTGACAAAGCCCAGTGGATTCCTTTGATTTTTTTTTTTTTTTTTCCTTTCCTGTAGTGAAGGGAGGTGAGATTTAGGGAAGAGGGGAGTAAATGAGAGCCCCTTAAGGCAGGCGCATCCCAAACTGCTAGTGACCTTGCTAGTTAGCACTGCAGCCCTCAACATGGAGTCAGAGCCATTCGAATCCAAGCATTGCTTCCATGACACGGAAATGTAAAGCTTTTTCTACTGGAGAAGTGGCCCTGCTTGGAAAGGGCGCTTCATGGCTCTTGTTAAATTGCCTACGTGACTACACCACCTCATGTCTTAATCTGCTCCCACCATAAGAACTCCGAGCAAGGCCTGCCTGTGTGGGGGCAGTGGGGCACCCTTAGAGTCAGCTAGGCTCCTCCGAAGTTTCCAGAGCCCTTGTACAAGGCTCACAGGGGAATCCAAACTTCCTTTAAACTTCGCTGCCCCGACCCCGCTGCGCCTAGGTTTGTAAGGGACTGGGGTGGGCCGGTGGAGGAGCAGAGACGAGGCCTCCTGGGAGCCTCTGCTATTGTTCTGCCCGCTGGGGGGCTTGCATTCATTCTTTCTTTGTATTTTAAAAAGAGTTCACACCCAGCCCCTGGGTTGGGAACAGAGAAGCCAACTGAGCCTTCTAAATGGCTGAGAGCAGAAGCCCACCTCACGGCAAAGGTTGTAAAGTTATTACAGATGGGAATTGCAGGACAATTTAAAATATTGCAATTATAAACTTGTAGGGAAGCCTTGTTCTTCATTAATGTAAGCTATGAAATCGCCTCTGAGGTACAAGGACAATTACATAGTTGAGAATGTGTCTGCGATTTACACTGCCGCTGTGTAAATGTAAGGGCGGTTGCTCTGGTCTACCTCCTTCACTTTCACAAAATGAAAAGCACACCAGTGCAAGTTGTCCTTTGATAGATTTTTAATATGATTTTAAAGAGTTTTGTTTGGTCTCATTCTTATTCAATGAGATTAATTTAAAGCACTTATCCCCTGGGCTTAAGTCAATCCATGTAGGATTTCGGCTGGGTTTGTTGCATGGGGGGTTTTGTTTGCAGGAGGCTATGAGAGACTCCTTTCCCACTTCATTAACCCTGAGTTGGGGACAGTCTCCCCTCGCCCCCCACCACAGCCAGAGCTGGGGATTTACCAACCCCCATTCACATGCAAAAGAACTCAAAAGCCGAGAGGCTCCTTGACTTAATTAGCTGCTGTGCATTTTGCAAAATTAGAATAATACCCTCACCATCCCAGGAAAGAAAAGCAGTGGGGCCGGGGGAGGGGGGGGCAGGAAACTGTAGCAGGGTCTGTTTGGGGGGGGTAGTTTAAACATGTCCTCCACCCCTTCCCCCAGGAGGCAGCCCTCTCCCACAGCAATCCTGCCACAAAACTGGAGGGGGCTCCGCTTGCGGGGCCCCAAAACTTCCCAGCCCTGGGCCTGTCTTCTGCCCTGAGATTCCAAGCTGCAGGTGGTGTGTGGGAGGGGAGCACCTGCGCCCACCTCCTCTGAGAGGGAACGGCCTCAGGAGGAGACCTTGGCCCTTTGAACATGAACTGGAGGCCTCCAGTCTGGCTGGAGCCTTAAACCCCCCTCCCCTGAGATCCTGGAGCCACAGGCTGGGGCATGGGGCCGACGCGGGGATTTGGCTCCCCTCTGGGTCTCATCTACGTACTCCCGGGGTAAAAAGGGGAAGTGAGAAGATGCGGGATTGGGGGGTTACCGATGTGGCGTCAGGCTCCCAGCGAAGGCTCGTCGGGGTCCTGGCGGCGCGGGGCCGGAGTCGCCTCAGGGCCCGGGAGCGTCCGGAGCCCGAGCGCGGCCGGGGCGCGGGGCGGAGGGGGCTGGCGGGGGGAGTAGCCTCGGAGCCCATCTGTCGGCCCCGCGCCCAGCGGGCCGGTCACCAGCTGCCGGCGCCCTTGTTGCGGCCAGATGAGCCGGCTCAGCGAGGGCACCGCAGCCCGGCCCGCAGCGGAGCGAGCCCAAGCACTGACCCCCGCTCCGGCCCCCGGGGCCGGCTGGGAGCAGCAAGGAACCAGATGGAGAAGGGGGGTGGGGTTGGGGAGAGCAGCGAGCTCGCCTCACTGTAGAGACAGGAAGACTGAGGCCAGGGAGGGGAGGCCCCTGCCCGTGGACCCCAGCGAGTCCAGTTGGGGCCCCTGCCCCGGACCACAGCGCCAAGGAAGAGAGGTGGACAAAAATATTTCCTTATTGAGGATGGAAGGAGGCCGAGTCCCAGAAGGGGAAAATGGATCTTAAGGAGGAGTGGGAAAGAAGGGCTGAGCGCGGAGAGGCGCGTGGTCATTTGTAAGAAGTTTATTTCGACATTTAAAAAAGAGAACCCGAGGGCCTGGCTGCCCCCGGATGGAGGCTGGAGGTGGGGGCTGGGGGTCGGGGTGGTGGGCAAGCCCCCTTGACCCCTTCCTGCCTCGCCTGGGAAGGAAGAGGGCACAGGCCACAGACTCATTGATTCACGGACACGGTCACGGGCTCATGGGTCACGAATAAATAACTTCATATACACTTTGCACACCTTATGTACAGCTCTGCCGCAGCCCGGGCGCTCGGAGGAGGGCTCCCCGCTCCCCTCCGCCTGTTGGGGTGCGGGGAGAGGGCTGGGTGTACACCTGGAGCACGGAGAGGGGGAGCGGGAACGAGTGCAGCGTCGGGGCCGCCCTCCACCTGCTCCCAAGGAGGTGCAGGGGGGCGCCTTGGGGAAGCTGGCGAGGGGTCGGGGGTCCTGTATGTACATCCTGCGGGTGGAAGTGGCTCCCTGATGGCGTGGCCGGGACGGAGCACGCCGAGGGGGGTTAGGGAGACTCAGTCCGGGTCCGGGCCTCAGTAGACTTGGCATAGGGCCCTTGGGGGGACGCTGGCTGGGACTCCAGGGAGGGCCGGCCAGGGGGCCCCGGGGAAGGGGCGTTGAAACCCCGCGCCCCCCGAAGGGCAGGCGGAAGGGGCCCACGCAGAGCCCCGGGGAGGCGAGCGGGCGCTTCACCGAGGCTGCGCGGCGCGCGGGAGGACGCCGGCCAGCGGGGGCAGCGGCGGGGGCGGCTCGCTGGCGCCCTGGAGTCCGTGGATGAGGATGCGGGGCACCAGAGGTCTCTGCAGGGCCGGCGGCGGCGCGCTGGGCCCGCGGTACAGATACAGTGCGGCGCCGGGATCCAGGTTGGAAACTAGGCTCTGCGGGTAGAAATAAGGCGACGGGAACATCCGCTGGAGCGCTGAGTAATTGCCTGCCTCCGCCAGCAGCTCCAACCCGACTGCCGTCTGTCGCTTCCATTTAGTCCTAGGGACCGAAATAAACACGTATGGCGGGGTCAGGGCTGTGGCGCGGAAAACCCCTGCCCCTCATGAGTGCTTGGCCCAGAGCGCCTTCAGGGAGGTCAAGAAAGATCACACGGGTTTGTTAATAAATAATGGGGTGCCAGGCACCATCCTCAGGTGTCACATGCATCGGCTCCTGTAATCTTCCACCGGCCTTTCGTGGCCGTTATCCCTATTTTACAGATCAGAAAACTAAGGCGTTGGCCAGTTTTGAAGATGGTCTCCAAAGAGGCAGAGCCCGGGCTCTAAGCCAGCTGTCTGACCCCAAAGATGGGGTTCTAACCTCACCACACTCTGCTCCGAGGATCGAGGATCGCAGGATACACTTGGAGCTGGGTGTTGGGGCTGCGCACGCCAGTCCTCGTATCTGCCCCCTGGGGGGACTTAGGAAGTCGACCCCCTGGGGGAGGATGGAGGGGACTGGGGGTGGGGGGTGGAAGAGGTTGGTCAGCTAGCGGTGGAAGGGGGCTCTGGGCAGCTGAACCGCCGCCCTGGCAGATGCAAACACCTCGAGGTGCCCCGTTCGGCGGAGCTTCTGTGGAAGCAGCGCGCAGGCCAGAGTCGGCAACTAGAGAGTATGAGTACCCGCTGCACACACCCTCTTCGCCACACCCGCTGTCCCCGGCACCCAGCTCCCAGGCCGGGGAGGAGCCCTGTGGCCTGTGGGGGCCCGAATTCGGAGACCACCAACCGAGTGTTGGCCTGGGGTTGGAGGAGGCAGGGAAGTCGAGGCCATGCTCGTTCGTGGCCTGAGCTTTAGCTGGAACTGCTGGGTGCACCTGGCCGGCGAGGCTGGGCCAGCCGGCCGCGGTCCCGCCAAGGCAGGCACGGCCACACCAACCGTGTTTCCCTCCCTGAATTATTCATCATCATCATAATTGTGTAATTACTGTAACGGGCCTTAATTATTGATGCCCGGAGCAGTAATCGGTATTTATTATTAATGGGGAGACGTGTTCTGAGGCTTGTTTATGGAACGCACAATTCCAGCCTCCACTGAGTGTGAGTGTGATTGTGGGTGTGTGTGACTGTGTGAACTGTGTCAGTGTGTGTGTGTGTGTGAGCGATTTCGTCCTGGGACGGTGCTGGGGAGGGAGATTAGGAAGCACCAGGTTCTAGACCAGGGCCTGCCAGTTTCCAGAGCACCCTGTCCCCAGGGAGCCAGAGCTGGGTCTGTTCCTTCCTCCGGTTTCAGGACTGTAAAGGCTGAGGTGGCCAGAAGAGCCCCTGGAGAGCTCAAACAGCCCCCCCAACATACACATCAGATGCTGCGCCCTTGTTCCTCCCCCCTCCAAGACATTCTGGATACTGAGGCCACCACCCTTCCCCTGGCCTGGCATCCTGCCCTCCTGCTGGGAGAGCTCAGCGGCCCCAAGAGGGGCTAAGGCTGGTCCCGGTGGGGAGGGTAGGACCCTGGCTGGGGTAGGGGCAGGCCCATGTGTCTGTCCTCCTGTCCTGGAGGGGGATGACAGGGCACTGGAGACCGAGTCCAGTCCTGTCGCTGTCCCTCACTGTGGACTTCCGGCAAGGCCTTCTCCCCGCGAGGCCTGAGTTTTCTTTTACAGAATAGGGAAATTGCAGGGGCACCAGGCGGTGCACTGGTGGGTCCCACGGAAGGGCAGTTAGGAAAGAAGGGGGACCCTCTACGCCCCCACCCCACCCCGCAGCCAGGCCTCACCTCCGGTTCTGGTACCAGGTCTTAACCTGCGTGTCGGTGAGGTTGAGCGAAGCGGCGAGCTCCATGCGGTCCTGCACGCTCAGGTACTTCTGCCGCTCGAAGCTGCGCTCCAGCTGCGCCAGCTGATGGTCAGTGAAGGCCGTGCGCGCCTTGCGGGGCTTCTTCAGGCGCACTGGGGGGCTGTCCCGGGAGCTGGAGATCTCGCGGTCGCCCTCCTCCTTCACTGCGGAGACACAGCGGTGCGTCAGGGCCCGGCCGCGCCGCCTGCCTGCCGGCGCCCTCCTGCCCCAGCCGCCCGCTGGCCCGCCCCGTTCGTGTAAACGCGGCTCCTGACAGCGGTGGCCCCGCCGCACTCAGGCGCGTGGGGCCGCGGCAAAGCGGCTCAAAGGCGGGACCTCCCGGCCCCCCAGCGCAGGGCGTGAGCCCTGACGGAGGAGGAGGAGGATTGACACCTCCGGGGACAAATGATCCAAAGCGAGAGAACCCGACCCGCTCGCTCTCCGCCGCGCTCCCTGGAGGGATCAACGGAGTAACCGTGCCGGAGCCGAGCGACCGGGTGGAGCCGCTGGGGGAGGGGAGGGGCCCGTGGGTTCCAGCGGGTGGGCTGCGTAGGTGCGCGCTTCCGTGGTGCGGGTCTGCGCTCGGAATCCGCAGCCCGATTTTCCGGCCGCGTGCGGACCCTGAAGGGAGGAAGCTGAGGGCCGGCATGTGGGGAGAAAAACCCGCGTGGAGAAACAAAAACCTGTTCACCCCGCAGCGAATCATTGTCCTGAGAAACCAATAACTGGCCGCGTGAGATGCGACGCGGGAGTGCTCGCCTCCGCCGTCCCTAAGCTACCTACAGACCGGGGTGCGGAGGGCGGCGCGGGCCGGGAGCGCGAAGCTCTTGGAAGAACAAGGGAGGCGTTTGCCCCTCGGATGCGCGCATCGCCGTGGTCCGTGTTTCCTTGTCAATACGACGCTCCCGGTCGTGTGTTTGCGCCCCACGATCGGGACACCCCGGCAGGGGCCCCGCTCTTAAGGCCCAAGAATGGCGCGGGGGGGGGGCGTTTCTTTCTTCCCCCAGGCACCTTCGTTCGGGGTCGACTGCACGGAAAACGCACACTTGATAGAACAAGCTCAGCGATCTCCCTCCTTCTCTCCCTAAAGTGATGATACAACCCAAAAGACCATGTCCCCAAAATTGGCTGCGCGAGCTGGGGCTTCCCCTCTCTTTTTCTCTATTTCCCTTTATGGTGAGTTTCATTGTGCGGGGCGTTTGCAGTGACAGGGTTCAGCTGAATGCAAGTTGATTTCTCTCTGTAGGAAACAATAATCCGGTTAATTGAGCCACTAGGGAGCAAGACTTTTCAACCGGAAAAGGCAGAGGTTCTCGTCCGGGAGGGCTCCGGCACCGGGTGCGCGGAGGCAGACGAGCAGGGAAGCCTCGCTGGATGCCTCCCTCCTGTCTCCACCAGGCTGGTGCGCCAGGCTCTCCCTGCCCTCCCTGAGCTGGGGCCACGCTGAGGTATGGCCACCTCAGGAGGTGTGTTAGGATGGGCGAAATCTGAGTTCTGTCTGTGCCGGAAGGTGAAGTTGAAACGAGTGTGGGGAAACAATTACTCAAACCTCAAACTTGATATTGTGGAAACCTTACTCTTTGATGGAGCTGCTGGGACTGACTGTGGAAACCCCCAGCTTCTTAGGGCTGAGGTGGGGGATTGAGTTTGTGGTGTCAGGAAGAATACTCGGGCGTTTCTCTAATCCCTCTTTGCCACAGGCTGGATGTGCACTGGGTGCCGCTCAGCCTCAGCCTCCGGGACAGTCTCAGCCCAGTGGGGCCTCGGACTCTGGTCTGGAGGCCACATCTCGATGCTCCAGAGTTCCAGGCCCACCGACCCAGCCTGCTCCGAGCAAAGTGCTGGCTCGATTTCTCCACGGACATTGGCCCTAGCAAGCAGGACCTAGCGGCGGACCGCCTGACTTCAAAGCCTGGTTTCAGTTTCTTTCAGTGTGATGCTTGAGGAGCCTCTGATGCCAAAGACTCGGGATGGGGCTGACCTTCCCTCTGTACCCGCCTTGGAAGAAATTGTTCTTAGCATGGGAGGTGGATGGGGAGTTGAATTGCTCAGATGCCCACCCCGGCTGGCTGGCTGGCTCGCTCGGTGTGTTTCTGTCTCCACAAGGCTTCCTAATTGGGGCCCTGAAAAACTCGCCTGCACGTTGGAGAAACGCTCCAGACATTGTCTCAGCGGTGGCTGTTCCCGTTTTTTCTTCTACCCTGGAGCTTTGTAAGTGCAAAGGCAGCTGTGCCTAGGGGCGGGGGGGTGGGGGGTGGGGGAGAACTTCACCCCCCTCTGCTCCAAACCTATTTAAGTGATATGTGGACAGCCGGCCCTCATCACCTCCCTGATCAGATATCATCAGGGACAGGAGAGGAAAATTGATATTCCAATTATCATAAACGAAATCTCGCCTCAAAATCCCACCTACGGGCAAAGAAATAAAAGGAGACAAGAGCCAAACTCTCTTTCACTTCCACTGGCACCAGCCGTTGGCATGCCGTGTTGGGGATTCTCACCCCTTACTCTAACCATAAAGCTGGGGTTTTGTTGAGGATTATTAATAATAAACCACTATGTTATAAATATATATTTGCATTGCCTACCCCGCTCCCCCAGCACCTGTCTTTCTCCAGGGCAAGTTTTCTTTGCCTCTCTAAACAGGCCCCAGGGGGAGGGGCAAGGGTCGCTGGCCCACATGCCTCTGGACCTCCTTCTTGGCTTCTCTAGCCCAACTGGCCCTTTCTCTAGGCACAGCTGGCCCAGCGAGGCCGAAGGAGACTCTCCGCAGTTTGTGTGGGGAAGTGGAGGGCAGCGCGATGTGGAGTGGGGCCCCAAAGGGGTTTCGGTTTGTGGTCAGGGCCTGTCCACAAATGAATTGTTGGTTGGGAGGAGAGTGTTAAAGTGAGCTTCCCTAAATTCTTGTGAGGACTTAGTACAAATAGGGTGGAGCAGGTGCAGGGCTCCCAAGACAATAAAGAGGTTGCCTTTATTAGGGAGGTTTTGTGTCATGAAAAGCATTCCCGGAATTAATTGTAATTCTGAAAGAGCTCTGAGCAGCCTCTGCCAGCCCCTAGTTTTCTGCTGGATGGGGGACACAGGGCTCTACTCCCTTGACACCGAAAGACTCCTTCCCCTCCTGCCTCCTGACTTCTTCCTAGCAAGAATTTTGCGCCTCTGGCCTCACCAAAGAGCTAAAGTGGCTAGGGGTGAGAAAGAAAATTAGGGACTCTTTCCTTCTTTCCTTTCCCCCTTTCCTCTTAATCCCAATCTCAGCTTCCTGGTCAAAACCAATGTAAAAGGAAAAACAACAACAAAAAGACTCACAGAGGTGGAAAGGCAAATGAAGGGGCAGCAACTCCAATACTGGGGAAACGGGGCTGGTCACTCGCGAGTCTCTGGGTCCCACACACTACACAACCTGAAGTTGGCTGCTCGATGCACTTGAAATCAAATTCAGTGAGAACCGTGGGGTGGGTGCAGGGTCCTCCCCTCTCGACCAGACTTCTGAACCTGCTCCCAGTCAGCTGCCCCCAGTTGCTCTTTCTACTTTGAAGTGAGCCTTTCTTTTGCATGATTCCCAGGGCCCAGATCACACTGGGCCCAACGGGAGGGAAAGCTCAGTTCCTCTTCCTGCCTGGAAGTTCAGATTAAAGGGGAAAATTCTGACTGTTCTTAAGGCTCCATCTGAAATATCCTGCTAGGTTTTCACTCTTACAAAAGGGCGTTCAAGCAGAACCCTTTGGATCTTGCATTGCTTCTGCAAGATTTTTTCCCAGAGAACCACTAGCCCAATAGGAACCTGCTCCTGCCCACCAGTGCTGCTGGGAAAGTGGTCCCAGGTGAAGTTTAGAAAGTTCGCTTTGTGCATTTTGGGGAATCTCTCCTCGGGCACACAGTGTCCGTCTTCCACTTTCTCTGCTGGGCTCTGCTGCTCAAAGGCATAGCCATGGGGCCAGCTGAAAGGTTCAGACAAGACCAAAAGGTTCAGCCTGGGCCCCTAGGGAACTCCAAGTGAACACGTACATGTCCCTGTATGCTTTTAGAAATATAGCAGTTCTTAGAAATGTAGCATGCCCCCTCCCCAAGTTTTCTCCCCCTGTTTTCTTACCTTTATACTCAGAGTCCGACGAGGTGTTACTGCCACTTTTGTCCAGCTTGTCTCTAAAGTCCTCCCCAGCCTTGGCCACAAGACGGCCCCCAGGCTCAGGGGCGGCCGGCTGCCCGCTGCTAGAGTAGGGTGCACAGGCCGCTAATGGTTTGCAGTCGGCAAGGATGTCCCTGATCAGAAAGGAGGAGGTCACGGTGCGCGACTGGGCTGGGGCTGAGAGCTGCCCAGGCTGCAGGTGGGAGTCCAAACCTGGGCCTGATGCCCCGCCAGGCCTCGGGGTGCCCGTCTCCAGACAGTCCCTTCCTGGTGAGGCTGGTGAAGAGCAGTCGCTGCTGCTCTCCGAGCGCGGACTCAGCTCCAGGGGTGAGCGGCAGTCCCCAAGCAAGGGGTCCCCCTTGGGAAGGGCGGGGCTGCCCGCGCGGTGGGAGAGAATGGAGTCGATCCCAAAGCCATTGGAGCCTTCCATAGCCAAGCTGCGACCTGTCCTCCCCAAAAGCTCCCCACCCACCCCCAACCCCAGCCGCCGCTGCCCCTGCCCCTAGCTGCGGGCTGGCATGGGGAAGGCGGGCAGGGAGCCTGCGGGCACCTTGGACGGAGTTCAGCCTTGGGGGAGCCGGGGAGCTCTGGGCCAACCTCCTCTGCGCATTAGATCCAAAAGGGCTCAGCGCGTCTTCTGCAGCATCGCGCCGAGCTGCCGAGCCGAGGGGGGGTGGTGGGAGTGTCAGGGAGGAATGGGAGGGAGGGTGCGCCAAGTTGGGGAGAGCAAAGGGGGAGATGGACGGCCTGAGCGCCCCTTTGGCACAGAAGAGATGCGAGGTTGTTGGAATCTAAATAAAGAACGGCTTAAAAAAAAAAAACCGAAACCGCACGCCTCCTCCAGGCTAGCAGTGGCCGAGGGCAGCGGGGTCAGAACCGCGGACAGCAGCGGGCCGGAGCGGCGCTACCAGCCGGCGGAACGGAGCGCACCTGGCGGCGTCAGCACCGCGGATAGCGGCGGCGGCGGCGGCGGCCCGCGGCGCATGACGCTCCACCTGGCCAGGGAGGTCCTGTCGCCACGCTCTCACCGCTCCGGGGGCCCGTCAGCACCGAGGACAGCGCCTCCGGCTCCGCGGTTGCAGCTCTCAGCGCGTCCTCCGCGCGCGCCTTCGCCTCCCCCCCTTCCTTTAAAAAATGAACTTGTGTCACTTTTACTTTGGGGCTGGGTTTTTTTTGTTTCTTTTTTTTTTTCGTTGTGTTGTGTGTGTTTTTTTTAAAGGGGACTCGCCCACGTGTCCCCGGAGTGATGACGCTGATTGGCTCCGGCCGATTTTGGGGGTGATGTCACGGCTCCGCAAGCCGCTGCCCGATTCCCTTTCAGTTTGATTAAAAGAGACACTGAATTAATTACAGCACAGACCCAACTGTTTACCGGCGATTTCCACACGGTTTGCTTTCATTAGGCCAGTGATGAGGCTCCTAATGAGGGTGATTAGCCGAGGGGGGCACGGGCTAGCGGGGAGGGGTCCGGAGCCGACTGCCGCTGCCGGTGGGTTGGGGTGGGAGGTTTTTAAAGTTTCCCCTAACCTCTTCCACAGTTATTCGAATTATTCGTCCGCGGGGCTGTCAGAAAGGCTTTCCCCACCTCCCCCCGCCCCCCACCTCTACCGCATTTTTCTTCCTCCAGCGAGAGAAAGGGACTCAACCCAGCAGAGAAAGAAGTGTGTGTGTCTGTGAAGAAGCCCTGACCTGGTGTGGGGAAGAGATGTTAGTTTAAGCGACATTGTTTTGGGGCGTTTTCGTTGGGCTTTAGATGTTTCCCGCCTAGGACATTTGCAGCCCTCTCTCTACCCTCTTTGGACCCTGCGGGCCTGGCAGGAGTTTGGGAAAGCCTGGTGTCGGCCCTGAAACGGGGCCAGAACGATGGCTTCATTGTGGGGCGAGGGTGGAGAAGGTGGGAAGATCGCGTCTGGGACATTGAGGACCCCAGGAAATCTGTGTGGCCCCAAGGAGGCAGCGCACAGGACAAAGAAGGCGGGGACCCCTATCCAGCCGATAGCCCGTCCTGTGGCACCGGGTGTCTTTGTACCTCCAAACAGGGACGCGAAAGAGCTTCCGTGTGCAAGTATAGACGTCTGCGAACAGCCTGCTTGGCTTTTTACTCCGAGAGGAGCCGGAGCTCGCCCGGGAATGTATTTTCGAGGCAGCGCTGGAAACACGGTCTTTTCATTGTAAATAATGCGCCCCCTCGCCCTCCCCACTCCCCGAACCACGATGCTCTAGTTCGGTGCCTTTCAGGGGTTGGCCTCCAGTGTTGGGGCGCAGAGCGGCTTGCAAATCTGAAGCGCGTCCCGGGCTGGGATCCTCCTGGCGGGGCCCCGGGGATCGCGACCCGGGCCGGTGGTCAAGGGCAGAGAGAGCCGAGCCGGCGTGCCTGCAGGCCGGCCCGCCAGCCTGAGGCGCCCTTCGCCAGCTCCACGCCAGGAGCCCAGGCCTTCCCAGGTGGGCCTGCGTGCTGCCGTCCCCTTCCCCACGGGCCCCCAGAAAACTACTCGGACCTCGTGTCGGGCTTAGCATCCGAGACCGCTGCGGAACTATGAGGCCCCCACATCCCCCCAAACCCGAGACTCGGCCCATGGAAGCCCCGCGTGGCCCGGCGAGCAGAAACTTTCTTCTTCCTCCGGCGAGGTTGGCGGTGGCCTCACGCCTGGCTCCCTGCGCTCTCCCCCTGCGCCCGCCGGCAGATTGGAAGCGGCCTCGCCGCCGGCCGGGCTGGGAGCGAGGACGGGCGGCTCCCCGGGGACCGTGGGCCCCGCTCGGCTGCAAGCTGTCGGGGAGGCGGGAGGGCGGGCGCCGAGGGGCCAAGAGCAGACAGGCCCCCGCCCCGGCGCGGCCGCGCGGTTGCAGTGGGCACCTCCCGCAGCGGACCGGCCAGCGGGTCGTTAAATTTTCGTTAGGTGGATGGGGAGGGGGACATAAATCACAAGGGCCGCAGGCTGCCCTGGCCCTTCTCGGCCAGCCCCCAGCTTGGGCCTGGTTCCTCCTTCCCTGGGCACCTCTGGAGGCTTTTTCTACTCTCTCCACTCTGTCGCCCCACCCCTGCTCCTTCTGGCCTGGTGCTGCATCCCTGGAGAACCCCATCTCCACTGGAGCACCCAAGGTCCCAACTCAGTCAACAAGATCCCCCATCCTGGGCCTCTTAGCAGTCGTGATGCCCCCAGGGCCAGGATCCATGGACCCCGCGAGGTCATGAGAAAGTCATTGTCGGCTCTTGCCCACAGGTGGGCCTTGAGCAGCCCCTTTTCTGGCCTCCTGGTCTTAGGCTGGGGTTTGGATCCTGGACCTAGCGAAAGCGAAAGCGAAGCCTCCGCCAGCGCTGAGCCCTGAGCCAGGGGGTCAGAGCTGCAGCAGGTGCGTGGAGTGTGTGTGTAAGAGCGACGAACATTCTACAGTTGAAAAGAACAGCATGAACCCCAACTTCCCGCAGCCCTGACTGGCTTCTTAGCATTCCTTAGAGCCCAAGAATATTTAACAAGTTGTTAGCGTACTATCATTAGTATTGAATGACCATGGTCTATTCTAATATAGAACATGTTATGCAATTTCATTTGGAAATTTCTCTGAGATTCAGTGTCTCGTTAACCTCGTTTTATTCCTATTCGGGTGTTTCCGGCTCTGCCACCAGGCCTCCTCCTTTCTCTTTTCTCCATTACCTGGCTGCTTCTTGCATCTCAGCCTGTCCACAGCCTGAGAGATATGTGTGTGTGCTCACCTGGGCTCTTGTTTAGCCAGGAAGGCGCCCAAGAATTGGCATTTGACTAGGCATCCAGGGGTTCCTGGTTGGGTGATCCGCCCAACCCTTTGAGAAAGGAGACTGGTCGGTCCCGGAAGGATATAAGGGCTTTGAGGTCCAGCAAAGCTGGGTGTGGACCATAGCAAGTGACTTAACCTCTGAGAGCTCCGTTTACATAGCAGGAGGCAGACCTCTCTCCCCACTTCCCAAGGAGGAAGTGGGCCTGGTGGAGGGGCTTGGGGGCCTCAAGGGAAGCAAAGTGAATGAGTGTCAGGCTCCCAGGACTACTCAGTCTTAACCAAGGGCTGGAACTGCCACTCCAGCGCCCACGCTCCCTCTTCTGGACTCCAGACCCTTTTCCCCAGCCTCCCACTTCCTCTTGGAACTTCTAGCTGCAAATTCCTGTCCCTAGGCCTCCCCAGCCCTTTGAGGCTGCTTTTTAAAAACCCTTCAGCCTCTCCATGGACCCAGAGACCTAGAAGGTACCAAACCTCTCACCCACAGGCAAGGAGACGTGCCAGAGAAGGAGCTGTTGCTCATCTCCAGGGCAGGAAGGGCAGCTGCATGGACAAGTCTTCAGAAGACCTGGGCTCTGGCCCTGACCTTACTCTGGACAGACCATGTCTCTGGCCTGGACCTCAGCTCTCCTTTAGGTACAAAGATGTTAAGCTTCAGAGGTTTGTAGTGAGGGCTGTGGGTGGCAGAGGCCCATGGAGGCCGATGGAGATGCTGATGAGGGAGAACCCACGTCCTCCTGCTCCATCTGAGGCTCTTGGTTCGGGTCTGGCTTTGGGTCAGGAATGGGCCTGGGAGTGTCTGGGCCTCTGGCTGGGCCATGGTTCTCACCAGCTTCCTTCTTCCCAGCCTCGCCTCCTTCTCCACTGAATGCCACCAGGCCCCAAGCATGGAGGAGGGGCTGTTCTGGCTTGTTTTGTTCGCCTGGCTCAGCAAGCAGAGCCACACAGGGGAGATGTGCTCAAAGCTTTCTGAGAATGATCCTCAGGTCTTCTCTGCTCACAAAGAATTGTAACTTGAATGCCATTCAAGGTTCTGAGTAACTGGGACCAGGGGCAGTACAGTGTGGCCAGGGTGGATGGTTGAGCATGTGGACTGCAGAACTGACTAGACCTGAAGAAGCAGAATCCTGGCTCTGGAGTCCAAGCTGGGACTAAGGGGAGGCCGGTGAGGTGAGTCACAGACATCTTTACTGAAACTATTGCTATTTTGCCCCATCAGGGATTTTAAAATTTTGATTAAAAAAATATTGCATTAAAGTATTGTTTGTCTTGGTTACCGAGTTTGGGGGCAGTCCTGGAAATGTTGTGCCTTACCTGCCTCACCATAGTCCCAGCCCTGCTCTGTGACCTTGAGCAAACACGTTCTGAGCCGTGGCTTTTTTAGCTATAAGATGAGGATGATGTTGCCCACTCTACGTGGTCGTTGTGAGCACTCTGCACCGGGCTCAGATGCTGGAGAGGAGTGATTATTTTATTTTTTTTTTTTTTTTAAAGATTTTATTAAAGAATTTATTTATTTATTTGAGAGAGAGAATGAGACAGAGAGAGAGAACATGAGAGGGGGGAGGATCAGAGGGTGAAGCAGACTCCCTGCTGAGCAGGGAGTCCGATGCGGGACTCGATCCAGGGACTCCAGGATCATGACCTGAGCCGAAGGCAGTCGCTTAACCAACTGAGCCACCCAGGCGCCCCGAGAGGAGTGATTATTTAATTCATGGTACAGCTACCACTAACAACAACCAAAGCTTTTTCTCTGGCCAGTTATCTTGTCTCACCAGCCCCCGCTGCAGAGGTCAGCTCCCCCCTTGGCCCAGGGCCTTCCAACTAAAACCTGTTTTTAATGTGGAGTGGGCAGGGGACTTGGATGATATAGGCCAGGCCTGGATGCTAATATCTCTCTGCTCTGCAAACAGATGGGTTGGACAAGGATTTGGACACTTTGTGGGCCTCAAGGTCATGCTGTTCTCAACCGTTTGTGTTGGTTTAGCTCAAAACCCCATGGAGCTCCTGAAACCAGAAAGAGAACATACTCTTTATTTTCCTCCCCTCCTTTCCACCCTCTTCCCTCCCCCCTTCCTTCCCTCCCTCCCTTCCTTCCTCCCCTTTTTCCTTGCTGAGCATGCACTCTGGCCTGTGCACCGTGCTAGATGCTGGTGATGCCATGGGGATTATGACAGAAAGGACCCGCCTCACGAATCCAAGGACAGTGGTGCCCATTCATCTAAACTCCATTTTGTAGATAATTTCTCATTTGTGGATTCAAGTTTAAAGTGTACCTGCATTCAGTTCTGGGAAGCTGTGTAAAAAGCCAACCTAATTTTTATTTTTCTCATTTAATGATGATTTCCAGCATCAAAGCATTTCCCAAGTAAAAAGAAATGCAGCAAAAAGACTGTTTGGGTCCAAAAAGCCAAACGCAAGGGAAGATACTTGATTGGAAACAGACCTGTCTGGCTTCCCTGAGGCCCACCTGGGCATCTGAGCCTCTGGGCCGCTTGCTGCCATGGAGATGCGCCTTCTCTAGCCCCCTAAATCTGTGATTTCTGAGCCATCACTGCTTGAGGCCCTGGGATAGGTGAACCAAAAAACCAAACCATCTCTATCTGGATCCCAAGCCCAGCCCCGGGGACTGGATTTAGAATCTGCGGCCTACCAACAGGCTTCCTCTTCAGACTTCTAGCAACGCCCTGCCAGGCAGAAGCAGAAATCTCCATTGACTCCCTGCTACCGACCCTGATAAAAATCCTGCATGACAGACTCCAGAGTCCTGTCTCTGTTCTTCTGGCCTAGAAAACAATTATCTGGTTATGTCAGTGGGAGAGACAGAGAAAAAGAGGCAGAGACGCAGAGAGGGATGGGGAGAGGAAGAGAGAGAGGGAAGGAGAGGAGAGGAGAGGAGAGGAGAGGAGAGGAGAGGAGAGGAGAG